>NW_008344644.1:3430511-3451941 GCF_000622305.1 Nannospalax galili
TTTAAATTAGACTGTTATTGATACAATATTTAATTAATTAAAAATGATTCACTGTCATCTTATATGAAATGTTTTGGAACCTACCCACAAAAGCTATTTTATTACTTATTTTGATAAAAATAATTATTATAGAATTAACACAAACTGGAGACAGTATGGCTTCATCGCAGTGTGTGCTTAAGCCAATGACATAACTTA
The DNA here is from genome assembly GCF_000622305.1 of Nannospalax galili. Classification (NCBI taxonomy): domain Eukaryota; kingdom Metazoa; phylum Chordata; class Mammalia; order Rodentia; family Spalacidae; genus Nannospalax; species Nannospalax galili. The sequence goes on from NW_008344644.1 coordinate 3,430,710, forward strand.
ATGAAACAAATTCTGAGTACATCCCTTCCCAGCTTCAAATTCAGACACTTTTTATTGAGTGCTTCAGTTGGTCATGGTGGAGTTTTTATAGTGTGGAAAGAGGTAAATGCTAAAAATTCTTGCCTTTTTTGCATGTTTGACCATTTTCTTGTTTTTAGAATACTAGCTTCCAAGTACAGCAACAAATATATAACCCAAAATATTATTGAAGATATTTTAATGGAATTCGATAGATAGGAAAAGTTGGAAGAGCTAGACAGACAGCTGAAGAAGAAAAGGACTATATCAATCAAGGAAGGATTATTATGAAAAAATACTGACGCTGCATGAATTTTTGTTATAATAACACCTTTCATGGACATTATTCTTTGCTGTTGATGTAAGGTAGTAAAGATAAACCGAGACCCATTTTTAAAGAAGTTCGGAGTGACAGAATCATATGAGGTATATACTGGAAGGAAATAAAACATTGGATTTTTACATTTTTTTTTAAAATTACACTTGTTTGTTTATTGTATGTGTGTATGGTGGAGAAGGGAGGCACATGCCACATGGCACATGTATTGGGGTCAGAGGACAACTTGTGGGAGTTAGCTCTTTCCTTTCACCATGTGGCTCCCACTGATTAAACTCAGGTCATTGGACTTGGCAACCAGCACCTTAACCTTCTGAGCATCTCACAAGTCTCACAAATTCTCAATTTTCATTTTGAAAAGAAAATTGTTTGTAGATGAAATTTTAGAAACTTGTTTAAACTATCATAACTCCATAGAAATAAACAAATGCTTATTGGGATGATTTTAAAGGTAGCATCGATGAAGAACATTATGATAAACTGGCACTCTTGGCACTTGGTCAACTCTTCAGCCTTTTTCAGGTCAGAAGTTTAATTTGAAAATAGACATAATTCAAACTCATTAAAGCAAAAATATTGAAGTCTTAAATTACATCTATGATTTCTTTCAAGTTTATTACTGCAGCTAAGGCCCTTTCATCTTCTTTTGGATTTAGTGGTTTTCAACCTCACTTATTTATTTAGGTGAGGAATCATCTTAAGATATGTACTTATGATAGATTATATTTATTAACTGTTGTATTTATTCTCTAAAAGTTTTGTCACTATTCTTGTGTTTCTGTGAGCATGGATCCTCTGACTGAATTTTTTTTTTGTTTAAACCACATTCATAACTTGTTATATATCATGATTTTTTATTTAATCTTAGCTCATAGGTCTTTAATAAATATTTGGTTATATTTTTGTTAGATTTATGATGCTTTTATTATATATATGCACATATATGTACACACACACGTCTTTTTGAGACAGAGTTTCCCTGTAGCCTCAGTTGAATTGGAACTCACTATGCAGACCAGTCTAGCCTCCATCTCACAAAGATCCACTTGTCTCTGCCTGCCAAGTGCTGGGATTAAAGGCATGCACCACTATGCCTGGCTTACTGTTGATATTTAAATAATGTTTTAGCATTAAACAATCTGAAGGATGAATTTAATATCGATGTATCATATCCTTTCTTCTAGCCATAAAACTATGTCTTCATTATATACCACTACCATAGAATAATAAAAATATTCATTTTAAGCCACCAAAATCAATTACATAGAGGCACCCATTCACATGGGAACCACATATATTCACCCTGTTTACAACATCATGGGTTCTAGTACACCATGGTGTGTGTGTGTGTGTGAGTGTGTGTGTGTGTGTATATGAGTGTTTTCTCTATAATTACATGCTTAATTTGAACATGGTATTTTGAGTACTTCAGCATCAACTCCTCATAGATTAGACTAAGACTTCAAAAGCACTAGAGTGGTTTATGTACAACCTTGATTTTTAATGCCTTATGTGAAACATAACTATAATGATACTAAGTGTATACCACCAGTGATTTTGTTTTATTTTAACACTAAAACTATTTTGTTAATCATTATTCAAACATATTTTTGGAGGCAGTAAGGGTGATTTTTTTTCACAGTTTTAATTTGATTCTTTCCTAAAAGAAATAACTTATGTATGAAAAGATGAATTAATAGGTAGTTGATGTCTTGTTTTGATATGTGCTTAGTTTATATAATTAAATTTCTGTTTAATGAACTCAAAGTAAGTTTAAGAATTAATGATCTCTTCTAGATTGTTGCTTTCTTTATTTTTGAATATCAAAGTATATGATTTTGTAGAGTTGATATTGTGATTCAGATGCCACATAAGTGGCAATTTGCTTGGTCGTGTACAATTTCGAAGCTCTTATTCAGGAAAGTTTTACTACTCTTAACGATTTCCGTGTCTGTTCCCCTCTTTTGTGAAAGCTTTTTCAGATTCATCAAGGTTTGATGTTCAATAAGTTACAACATACTCGGCGATATTGGCTCTGATAGTGTTGACTTTTGGGAATGCAAAACTAGTTCCAGATTCCTTCTAGTTGTTTTCTTTTTGTTTGTATATTAACAGCCTATAGACTAATGATGTAGACGTTCTGATTCTTGTAAATTAATGCAAATTTGAATGAAATTTCTGTTTTTCAAATAGCAAAAGAACTCCCAATATGCTTTTTAAGTTAATGCTGTGGCTATTTGTTTTTATTGTTGTTGTTTTGTTTTGTTCATTGTTTGTTTTTTCTATATTTTATTTATTATTTTTACTCCATGTGTATGTGTGCATCCATGTCATGCAGTGCTCATGGAGGTCAGAAGACAGCACTAGATTCCTCTGGAACTAGAGTTACAAACTGCTGCTAGCCATCATGTGGGTGCCTGAAATTGAACCCAGGCCTCTGTAAGAGCAGCCAGTACTCTTAACTACTGAGCCATCTCTCTAGCCCCAGAGGGTTTGGGGGGGCGTTCTTTTTTTAATGTGTGTGAATGTTTGCCTACATGTATGTATATGCATCACATGTGTGCCTGGTACCTGCAGAAACCAGAAGAGAGAACTGGATCCCCTGGAACTGGAGTTATAGACAGTTGTTGTCATGTAGGTGCTGGGAACTGAACTCGCGTCCTCTGTGAGAACAACCAACTCTTTGGGGCTGGAGAGATAGTTCAGCTGTTAGAGACTGGCTACTCTTGCAGAGGATCAAAGTTCAGCACCTATTAGAAAATGTTAGATCAGGATTGACCAGGTTGAGGTGAAATCGAAAGAGAAATGAGACCAACATTGACAGGAACAGATTTGTTCTTTATTAGAACAATAATGGGCAACAAATTCTCTGCAAGATTGAAACTGTGCATTGAGGAACAGTTGTTATAAAGTTTCTAAATGGGTTGAAAGGGGAAACAGAGGGTATTTTTCTGCAGTTCTGTTTCTTTATGGTCTGAAGGTTTGGGACATTAAGTGCTGGTATATATATATATTTCTCTCTCTCTCTCTCTCTCTCTCTCTCTCTCTCTCTCTCTCTCTCTCTTACATCTTTGGTCTTTTTGAGACAGGGTCTCCATATGGCCCCTGCTGGCCTGAATACCAGTTTTTGGATTGGGGCTGTCCCCACTTATCTTGGGTCTATGGCTTTCTCAAGCTGGCTTAGGGCCTTCCAAGTTGAGACATTTATCCTTCAGCTCCCAGCATCCACATGGCAATTCACAACCCTTTATAACTTCAGTTCCAAGGGTTTTGAGCCCTCTTCTGGCCTCTGCAGGTACTGCATGTGCATGGTATACATGGCTACATGCAGGTAAAAATCATACACATAAGATAAAAATAAATTTTAAACACTTTGATATAATCTTTTTCTTGAAATCCCTTATGAACAAGATAGCCATGTTGCTTAATACTGGAAGAGAATGCTATGTTTCAGAATGTTGTGAATTAGCTGAAATTGTAATTGTAAAAATTTTAGACGGTGCACAATAAGCTGGTTTTGAAATATTCCTAGCATTAGCTTCTGTGCAGTCTTCCATTAATCAAAATATCCAGAATCCACCTATTAGTTTGCATCAATTTACAATGATCTTAAAAAACTTAGCATATTGAGGCTAATCTAATCCACATAAGAGTTTTAGACCAGCTGTGTCTCCAAGAGACCCTGTCTGAAAATAAATAAATAAATAAATAAATAACCTTAGAAAATCAGATACTCAAAAGATCTGAATCTCCCAAATTCTTAAAATCTATTTCTCAATTACTTTTAGAAAACATTCTTGGACAAATACTGAGCAGAGACTTACCTGACAGTTATTAGTTATTTAACTGCATATAAATAAGCCTTTCTGAGGATTTAACTACAAATCTAATTAGATTTCTAAATTGCTATTCTTACTATTTGCTTTAGGATTAAAATTCTAACAATTTTCAGCCCTGCCCTGTTGAGGTGTGTAATGTTAACCAAGGTTGGAGATTTAAATGGTGTATATTTTTTCCCTAATTTAATTTGTGCTATTGCTGTTTCTCTTTAAATACTTTGATCCTTATTGAAATGGATTAGAATGTGTCAGTGATGTTTATTTACTACTTATCACTTTTATTTTGAATCTTCATCCTTAGATCAATGGTTATAAATCTTATCATGTCACATCATATCAATACCAAGCTTAATGCAATCAGCACCTTTATAGGCTCAAAAGCTATTTTATTTGTGGAAATCTATTCAATAACCTTACAATTTTAGAAAATTTTGAATTCATAGCATATTTATTCTTGGAAAGTAACAATTTTTCTATTCTCAAATTGATGTTTCATTCCTTTCCAAATTTTTGACATCCATAATATATTTGTCCATATCCTAAGATAAGCACAGATTTTATTTATTAGATCATATTGCAGTTGTTTTTTTTCCTGCATATTCAGTGGCTAACATGAAACAAGAGTTAAATGAAACCTAATGAAATAAGGGTTAAAGCAGTATCTGAAAAGTGATAAAAATTCAGTTTTAATTATAAGTTGGATATATAAATGTGACTCCTTGCAGGGCTAAGTGAAACAAATAAAATAATACATGTAATATATGCTACCATCTTTAAGAACTATGGAATTTATTGTATACCAATATATCGTAGTAAAACTTTTTATTATCTTTTCAGAAAATATCTAGCAAATTGGAACTATAGTGCCTCTGGGCATACATTCTCACAATTGAGCTTAGCTGCTCATAAATTCACATAAATGGATTCTGGGTTTGTTTGTTTGTTGTTGTTTTCTGGGGTTTATTATGCATTTACATTCAGATGTCTGTGTGCAGTGAGGAACTGATTCTTTATCTGGAGAATGCAACACTGTCTTTTCCTGCAGCGACTGAGTATACTGAGATTTTCCTCTGCCAGTTCTTCTCCCCAGGAGAAGCTTCAAAACACTCTGCTTACTCAGTGCTTGAGAGAGGGTGAAGGGCACACAGAGAGAAGGTTTAAATTTGAAGTTAAAATCTCAACTCAAAGTAGTAGAATACTTTCAGGAGTGGTTTGCTGCTCACAGGCCTGTTTCTGACTCATTTGCATTTCAGTGGTGAGGCTGCTCTGCTCGCAATCTCATAAATTCTTGCTGGAACTACTCGGTGGCTGTATTACTCTTTACACAGTAACCACAGAAAGGTAGAATTTGATGTACATTAAAAGTGTACAGAAAAGCAAACTTTAGATAATATAGAATGACACCATTTCCATACCTACATTTTCTTTTATTTGGGGTGAGAGTTAAGATAAACTTTGTGTATGTGTATAATTAGAAACAGAAACTCATTGCTCATAATCATTAAGGCTGTGGAGGAATGGCAATACAATCATTTACTCATCCTGCACTTCCCACCGGGGATCTGTTCTGCACTCCTCCATAGCAAGGTCTTGGATGCTCACATTTCTTACATAAAAATGTCATAGTATTTGCTATAATCTATATACATCCTTCAATATGCTAAATCATATCATGATTACTTATATTACCTAATGCAATTTGTAAGTACCATGAAATAGTTGCTACATTATGTTGCTTAGGAATGAGTGACCATTAAAAAGTCTGCATATGTTGATCATAGATACAATTAAAATTCCTGTGAAGCTGAAGTCTAAAACCAGGTCATCATTAAAACAATTCAAAAGTGGCTATGGTGCTCATTAGAAAATTCTCTTTACAGGGTTTACAAAGCAAATTCCTTTGTTCCCATCTCTCCTATTACAAAGGTCCGTTCAACATCTCATTCTGTGATTTCTTCTTTGATTAGAGCCACCATATTGTTTGCCCTTACTGCTTTCTAATTAAAAAAAAAAAAAAAGTATCTTAACCAGTTAAAGCCTCATATATTCACCTCTCCTCTACAAATGATACATAATGACCTATTATATACTAGCAAACTTAATTTTAGCATTCTGTTTTTGCTTGCCTTTCTTGATAATGTTATATTGTATCAAGAGACATATGTTTCATGTTGCTTGTTCACAAAATTTCTATGACCGATAGCTTATTATAAGTGCTTTTGCTACTACTTCTTTTTAGTCACACAAAGTTTTTGAAATTTATTCAGGCCAAAGACATATTTCCATTTATTTTATGTATTTGAGAGAATTCTGTTATTAAAACACTAGGTTCAGTTCAATTATTGTATGTCCTTTCTAAAGTTAAATTTAAATTTTCCCTTGCATTTTAGGTCATTTATAGATTTTATTATTTAAATAATACTGTAATTAATGTTTTAATGTGATTCTCTGGATGTGTGGAGGAATTTCATCTACATATAGGTTAAGTTTCTGGATTGTAATGACTATCTGACTTGTTAAATGATGTAGGAAATTTTTGTTTGACTTTTTCAACTTAAGTAATATTCTCCAATTTTTTCTCCAAATTGTTGGACTCTTATACATTGATTAATGGAAAACTGTTGTTTTTGATTCATTATTGTCTTTGTTCTTATTTCTCTATATATCCATTTTCAACACTAATGTCCAATGGTATCACACTATTATTGCCTTCATTTATTTTCCCTTTAATAAAATTGGATATGATCATATTTTAGCACTCATTAGCTTTTCATGTTTATACAACCATAATTTGTTCTTTGTGAAATGGCATTTATTACTATGCCAACATCATAATCATGAAACAAATAGACTGACTCAAGCTTAGCTTTTAAGAGTGGACCTGAACGCAGAGGACACTTCTATCCATCGCTGTCTATTAGAACTCTCTGGCTTCCAGAACTCTATTGATGGATCCCTCTTGTCCCCTCAACCTGTGCAGATGGAGCTGTGTCCTCACCGTGTGCCAATGGAACTGTCCCTGGAACCCTGTTTCTCCCACTGGGTATCAGGCCACACCAATAATTTATTCAAAATGTTTTCTACAACTTTGTTTGGGAAGAACAAGTTCAAGTTCAGTTCCACCCCTAATCTTCACAGACTATCTGGTCTTTGCATCCCTAGTTCACATTAATCCAATGTCAAGCAAGCTTTTCCAATCTGCACTATGGTCAATGGATGGGTGCCCAGCTTACACTGCTTTGATGTGTTAAGTCTCAAGCATACCAACATCCATGCATTATCTTTCTCTGCAGAGTACTAAACTGAGGTTGCCAAAGAGATGCCCTGGTCATCAGTAAAAAAAGCATGGTTTGCTGGAGTTAATTAAAAGTCATTAGTCTAGATTATATACATTAATGAAAGTCATTCCCACAGAACTTAAGCTTATTCCTTAATCAAATTGTTAGTGTATTGCTTATGGATTCTTAGGAAAATACTGATCTAGTCTGTATATTAATATGTGGCCAAAAAATACCTGTTCTCATTTAGTTTTTTTTCTACTAAATTTGGAAATGTTTTACATTATTGAAAAATATTTCTATGCTCGAAAGTCTTAAAAATATTATTCTATTTTTGTCTAAATTTGTAAGCCATGAGTTTCATAAAGTCTTCGTAGTCATAAATTTGAGTTTTTCTGTTTATCTGTGGTCTAAGTCAGAACTTTTTAATCATAGTTTTGTTTTCTTCCTCAATATGGATAATCAATTTCTAATTTTCTACTCTTAGAATAATGTATTATTGCTCTGACTGATCTACAGTACTTAATCTCATATACTGATTTTTTTCATATACTTATATAGTCTTTTCTGATTTCTGCGCTCTAAGATATTGGCCTATGTGTCTATTCCTACAACAAAACAGTATTAACCATGATAACATTATATTTAATCCTAATATGGTAGAAAGATCCACCACATTACTGTTCTTTGAAATCCTCTTGAAACAGTTCTCATCCCTTTTTATGTAAATTCTAGAGTCATCTTGTTAATTTTTATGACAATATCTAATGAAATCTGATGACTACTCTGTGTCAAAAAAACATAATAACCAAGAAATGATACATTATTGGCATGGTGCTTTTAAAATTTCACCAATTTTCATAAGAGAACACTGAATCATTTAACTAAAAAAATTCTCTTAACTCATAAACCAAAAACAATTGTTTGTATGTTTTTGTTAGGTGATCTGGCTGAAAACTATTTAGAAAATTCTTTCAATGAAAATATTTACCTGTATTATTATAATGAATAATTTTTTAGAAAGTCATTTGAGACTATGATAAGAATATGTATTAGAATATGAATGTACCTTCAAAAACATTCATAATGAATCAGTGGGAACACAGTATAGGGGATGAAAAAGTTAAAGCCAATATTTACCAGTGTTTTTTTATAGACTCAGGCAAAGGTATATGGCAAGTTAGCATCTTCCAAACAGCTAGATCACAAAGAAATGAGGAAACATTCACTGTTCATAATTCATTCTATAAGGAAGTGGGTCTAATCTATCCTGATTCATAGATGCTTTAAAATTTTTAGCTTTTGTTTAAGTGTAGGTGATTGACAGTAATTTTACCTTATATCTCTTACACATAATGATAAACTGACAATTTCTGGACTGAAAATCCTATTTAATTTATTGAGACTCGGAGCCTGGAGTGAAACAGTAGTTGTTTTGGCAGTAGTGATTTTGATTTGTGATCCTGGCATCTGGAAGTCTCTGCCCTGACCAGTCTTTGGTAGAAGAGCCAATTCCATTGATGTTAGTAGAGAACACACTCCTGTTTAACTAGGAGAGAATGTTCCCAGGCAAGAAGGTCTCTATTGCTGCTTATGCATTTTTGGCATATGTTACAGATGGCATGGCAGTGATCAAGTTTGGAGATCAAGAATCAGCACACAGATGAGTGAGCTTCCTTGTTCTTGTTCCAGGGGGATCACCAGGTATGGATTGGTCATTAGCATGAGAATTCTCCAACTTCCCTGAAGCTAGCATGTTAGGTACGTGTGACACAAGATTACAGTTCAGGCTCATACAGAGTTTCTAGTAAATATTTAGAAACTCTCTTCTGGAAAGAAAAAGATGTCTTACTGGTACCTAGACTGGTAGGTTGTAATATGATTTTAGGCTACGCTGATATCACACTTATCACATCAAGATGCTATTGGTTAGCTACATTGCCATGTCAAAGCAAGGTATTTTTCTTCTTTATTTTGATATTTGTCAGAAAGGAATTATGTTTGAATTATAATATCACTGATAAGGACATCAAAAAGGATTTTTTTAAACATAGTACGATACTCCAAACCTAATTTTCTTTAACAAGAAAGGTAACATAGCTTAAAACACTGGTGTGTATTCAGGTGATGTTACTTCTTGATTCAGATTTGTATATAAGGGCTGGAGAGATGTCTCCATAGTTAAAAGCACTTGCTACCCCTCCAGAGGACATAAGTTCAGTTCCCAATACCCATGTAGGGTAGCTGACAACTTCCTGTGACTTCAGCCTCATGGTGTCTGACACCTTTTTATGGGTTCTCAAGGAATCCTCACACGCGTGGCATTCACTCTGTTGAAACAAAAGCATAACTCTCACTTCACAGGGGATAAGACATAGTTTATTCTGGAGCCAGATATGAGTGACCATATCCTGGGAACACAGATTCAGGGTATCTCGAATTACATGTTGTAATGTGGCAACAGTTTTATGAAGTTTTTTAAAAACAACCAATAAAAGCCATAAATCAAGACACTTTTCAAATACATTGGTAGAGACATTATGTAGGCAGATATGGCAAAAGAAATCTCTGCTTTAGGCTCAGATGCTTTCTGATGACATTCAGCCTTTCAGTTTGTGGAAGCTGGTGGTCTACTATGTTAATATGTTCCAAAAGGTTTTTATCTGTGATTAATACGATGTTAAGTCAGAAACACAGGTGGGCAAGGAATGGTTATTTAGAGGTTAAACATGGCCCGAGATAAACGGTAACTAGGCTCTGGGTCTGCAACACCCCTAAACGCTCTACAATCACTGAAGTGCTAATCAGGTGACCAGTCTTATAAAAAGTTCAGTTTCAAGATGCAGGTGTTTCTTGGAACTTTAATTCACAACCCACACAGACACCCGTACACGTAAATAAAAATAAAAACTTTTTTTTTTAAAAAAGAATTGCTTCTGTAGTTAGCTTCCAGATTTTTCCAACGAATATGCAACGAAGAGGTTTCATTTTTTTATGTACTAAGAGCAGATATATTTGGAAATGATGCTAATTTCTCTTCAAATTTTTAAAAAATAATTTATTATTTTTATTTTATGTGTATGAGTGTATTGCCTGAATGTAGGTAGGAATATCTGTGTCGTGCAAAGTCCACAGAGTCAGAAGAGGTCGTCATATTTACCTTGAACTGGAGTTACAGACAGTTGTTAGCCACCATGTGGGTGCTGGGAATTGAATACAGGTCCTCTGCAAGAGAAGCCAGTACTCTTGTCCACTGAGCTTTCTCTCCAGCCCCTTTAAATTCTTTTTTAATTTTATTTTTTGTGAATTTCATACATATATTTTGATCATATATAGATCCCCTTCTATATCTGCACCCCTTTTGTAACCCCCCACCAAATTATTTCTGTACACACACACACACGATATACATGTATGTATAAATTTGCTTATAGAATCAGGTTTGTGTCCCCAAATACCCTTCATTCTCCTTAAGATTCATAGCAGATCTTTAACCAGCCAATACATTAGTATTTAAAATAATATAGATGAACATATTTTCAAGACTAGTACTTGCTATCTGGATATTTAACTTTCAGTACTGAGTGTTCTCAGGTGGGAAACTGGCATGATAATAATAGTCTTTACAAAATTTCTTACCATATTTAGGCAAAAAATATACTTTGTACTTTGGAGATCTTTGGATATTTGCTATATTAATTTTAAATCCTATGTCCCCATATATGTATATGTTTAGATGATTTGCCTTGCTCAGGTTTAAACTCTAAATTAAATCAATATGTAATATTCCTCATAGAAAAAACAATCATTAAACTTGGAATCACAAAAGTGAATTAAAACCATCTTCATAACTTCATACAAGTTATTAAATTCTCTATGTCTTTTAAAACTCTTATCTGCCGGGTGTGGTGGTTCACGCCTTTAATCCCAGCACTTGGGAGGCAGAGGCAAGTGGATCTCTGTGAGTTCAAGACCAGCCTGGCCTGCATAGTGAGTTCCAGGACAGCTGGGGCTACAGGGAGACCCTGTCTTCAAAGGACCAAAAAAAAAAAAAAAAAAAAAAAAAACCTTATCTGTATAATTAACAAGCTTTGCCACCTAATTCCCAAGATTTAGTAAGTATTAAAGGAACTGATGCCTCTGTAAATCTATATAATAGATTATCATATGCTAAGTTGTTAAGAATAGGGGTAATTTTTTTGGATGACAGTTAATCATAAAGGTCAGACTTCTGTAAGAGCATCTATAACTTGTTAGAAGTATCTGATATAATAAATATGTCATTTTAAATATTGTATCAGCATAAATGAAATGATATAACACATGAAGGATTTAAGGAATTTGTGATATATGACTTCATAACTGTCAAACCATAGTTTTGAATAATCTTTCTTAGTCTTCACAATGTTTCTTCTTATCAACATTATGACAGTCATAAACATGGTACTCTGCAGAAAACCTATGGACATACATAAAATACAGATATCTGTTCATACACCTTTCTCAATTCCTGAGTCAATAGAAACATATCTTGTACATTAACAGAGCCATAAGAATCAGATGAATCAATCTCTGGATCAATCTTTCTTAACGCTGACCTTCAACAAATCATAAAATCTCCTTGGGTCTTTAGCATTAAATCTGAGGGACTAATACACTCTTCACATGCTGAAGGGTGTGTGGGACTGTTTAGTACCAACTTGGAAATAGGAGATGAAGACAGAGTAGATCGCAATAATATGCAACAACCAGCTGAGTATGTTACATAGGATAGAGATACAATAACTGGAGTTAAGACTGACAGGAGTCACAAGGAGGAAGTGCGCTCAGAAGCAATAAATAAGCAAACTTAAGTCTCGGGGCACCTCTCTCCCATATGGACCCCTTTTCAAGACTGCAGCAGCAGCTTAGAGATTGACAGCATTTGTATGAGATTTGTGGCATTTGTCAGCATTTTAACATTTATAATTTATGGTTTTTATACTATTCACCTGTACCTATTTTTTTATCCATCAGTTTAGTTTTTTCCATAAAACTATACAAATTTCAGATCTTACAAAAACCTTGAATGAAATGTTTCTCCCTGGGGGGAGGTTGTTGATTTACTTACTACAAAATTTTAAGAATAAACTGATGTGTAGTTGTGAGGTCCTGAGAATGTGGCTGGAAGTGATAAACAGGAAGTCCAGAGAGATGTTCGTTAAGGAGGAATTTGGCATATGAGGAATATTGGAAGGAGTGAAGAATGCAGGTGTTCAAAACACATGTAGCAGTTACTACCCTGGACTGATATATCAAGATTGAAGTAGAATGATAGGTTTCCTCCTTGTTTTCTGCGTGCCTCCAGCCTACAATGCAGTGGATGCAACATTTCTATTAAGGAAAGTTCAATGACAAATAACATCATAAAATAAGATTGAGAAATTATGAGAAAGATACTTTAAGGAAAGAAAATACTTTTCCTTTCACCAATGATTTTCATTTTTTTATTGTGATATTTAGTATCCTTTATGTCACTGAAAGAAATAAAAAAAACATAGATGCAGAAGACATTCATCAATTCTGTATGCATGAAAGCCAGATCATGACCAACCAGAGGCTGAGCTAAGCATTCAGCACATAAGCCTGGAGAGGACACTTCATATTTATAACAAAGAGGAACAAGTGACCCAGCTTTTTCTTTACTATAAATAGAAAGTCAAAGACCCTGAGCAAGAATATGTCTAGGATATGCCATAAAATAGCAAGACCCCAAGGGGTCACTGTGGATAAGACTGATTGACCACATAATAGAAATGTGTATTTGTTACTTTTTCATTGCTTTTGTCTCAGTAAGACAGAAGACAGCCAAGAGCCACATTTTTCAGTGTTGGTAAAGTAATGTCACTATGAATACTTCATTTATTATACCTGACAAAGCAATTTAAGGGATAAAGGGTTTGTTTTGGCTTGTGGTTTTAGGGGATACAGTCCATAAAGGCAGAGGGAGTAGAGCAGTGCTTGAGGAAGCTTGTTACATTCAGGAAGCACACAAGAATGAATGCTGGTCTCTGGTCATCTTCTTATTTTCCTCTTTCTATTCAGTATGTGAACTCAGTCCATGGGATAGTACTGCCCACATTCATGGTGGCCTTCTCCCTCACTTAATCCTCTCTGGAAATAACCTCAAAGACACACTCAAAGGTGTGCCTCATTTCTTAATCCAATCCAAATGAGTAGCAAAATTAACCATCACAAAAATATAACAAGATTTTCTTTTAGAAAAGTAACAGTTTATTCTTATAGGCCATACTAATATGAGATGAAAAGTCATGGACAACATAATCTAATAATATTTACATAAAATCCTCACATTGATGTTTTAAGAATTGCTTAAAAGAGGTAAGAAGTAAAAGCAAGAGAAGTAGTTATGACAAATAACCAAGGCAGGAGATGGACCATAGCTATTCATAACATAGTGGGAATAGAAATGGCAAGAAAGGGTTATTATATTGTAAATAATATATGTTAAATTTCATCTCAATGGAAATAACGTGAACATGGCCAGTCTTTTGTTTCTATACATAGTTTTCACAGGTCCAAAGTTACTCCAATGTTGTCAATACTTAAATCTGTAACCAATATAACAAACCTACAGAGTATTTGGCTTCCAAGTATTATTACATCTTGTTTTCAATTAACAAAAGAATTACATGTTCTTTTGTAGGAATCATACATCTTAAATATTTATGTGCTTCTCCATGTGACAGTTCAATATTTGTTATTCCCATGAATAATAAATCATATCTCAGTAAGACAAAAGATGGCTAAGAGCCACATTTTTCAGTGTTAATAAAATAAAGTCACCATATAGTACTTTCTTTATGAAATTTATGCCTCTGTCAATGTCACCTAAAATATGTAAGGAGAGCAAAAATGAATAAAATTTCTGGAAATAGTTCATAATGCTCAGAGTTTCCATTTATATTAACTGTGACAAATTGACTTGTATACTATATTGATTTGAAGAAATTACTCTCAACCATCCCATTTATTCATCATCACAGCATTTTCTGAAATTTTCGTTTGATATAAAACTGTAAAATCAGTTACTTGTTTTAAAATCCTACCTATTTAAATGGTCTCCCAGGTTCCAGTCTGTGAGAGATTTTGTTCATTCATTCAGTAAACATATGCTGTAGCTGTAGAAATTCACAGATCAGCAGTGGAGATAATTACATCAGTGCAACCAAGTATACAACAGAACTGTGTACAAGACAAAAAAAGCATGAGCAAGACAGAGGCCAGTCTGCTAGGTTAGAAGCACATGCCCTATCCAACTGACAGAATATTATTAAAATGGTGTTTAGATTATTGCAAAGTTTTCCTGTTTTGTCTTAATATTTATCAAATGTATTGCTACCTACAAGTTTCTTTTTTTTCAATATGTACTATCCATTTGAACTCATTTTCATGTATCTTCACCCCCCACCCCCTAATGACAGCTTCACATTCATCAGCCTCACTCTGCCCCTGGATCTCCTACCTCCTTAATTCTGTGATTATTTGCTTGTAACACTTCTTGCTCCTACCATAACTAATTGATCATAGCATCTTATTGGCCTATATTGACTAAATGTGGATTTCATATACTTATTGTAAAATCTAAGATATTGATACAGGGGAGAAACAGCATCACTAGAGGGTCCTTAGTCTCATTTATAAAAGAATTTAAGAATGGGCTCAAATGGAAACTTTATGACAATTTTATTAAAATTTAAGGAACAATCGTCAGGGCAAGAAAGCTGTAAATCTTAGTAACTGCCTTGAGACAGGTAATGGAGGCAAGAAATTAAAAAAACCTATGAAGCCAGGCTAGTTTAGAGCCTGCACGGAGGTCAGACACATGGTGGACTAACAACCACATGGCAGAGGAAAAGAAACTTTAGAGAAACAGAAAAGAGACCCAAAACCTTGGGGTAGCCCAATGCATTAAGGAACACATTGTTAGAAAAGAAGCATTAAGAAGAAAAGGAGAGATTATGCTTTTCTGAAGAATTCAGAAAAATGGGAAAAACTTTGAGAACCACATGTCTGCCTGAGACTTGATCCATAAAACCTGCACTAAGAAACAGGGATTGATCTATAAAAGCTGCACTAAGAGACAGGGATTCCTGGCAGGAAAAGCTCACCATTTCATTAATGTACTATGAATTCTGTCCATGTCTTTATCATGACTTAAGGTGAACCCACCTTCCTAGGGGTGATCGCATGTCCAGGTAATTAACCTGCAAAAACTGGGAAGTTGAATCTTCATTCAGACAGACTGGAGACTTTAGTCTCTTGGTTAGCCTTCTCCCATGGGGCTTTTTGCTACCTTAACAATGTTGACTATGAAACTAGTCAAAATTCTATGAGCTATATTGTATAACTTAAAGGTAAAGAAGGCTTGGGGAGACAATATTGCTGAACTTACCTAACAACTCGGGTGATCTGACTGAACTAAATTTTTTTTCAACTGTAAAAATAGTCGTGTGTGTGTTACTTTCCTGTTGCTGTGATAAAACAGCATGATCAAGGCAACTTAGAGAAGGAAGAGTTTATTTGGGTTGATGGTTCCAGAGGGGAGTCCATGATGGCTGGCAGCAAGGAGCAAGCATGAAGGCAGGAGCCAAAATCTCAGTGATAACATTTCAACCACAAACCAGAAGCAGAGTGACAGAACTGGGAGTGGTGTGAGATGAGCTCTGAAAGCCTGCCCCAGAGGCATGCTTCCTCCATCAGATTCTGTGATTTCCTCCTATAACACCACCAGCTAGGGACCAAGTATACAAATATGTGAGCCTTTCTCATTCAAACAAACATACAATATACTTCTATCCATTTTACCAAGTTGTGAAATGAAGATAAAATGAAAAAAATTATGTAAAATAACTTGGTTGTTTTTTTAGGCTTTGCAGTGATACTCTTTATTAATACCGCAGGTCTGAACACAAGTGAAATAGTTACAATTTTATTCCTTTTAACCAGAAGAAATCTCTATAATCAGATGATATACACATGAAAGTACTCTATAATTCATCTGAAATTATGTTGCCATCCTTTTTACACTTGTAGCTATGTTTGCTTCTGAACTAGGGAAATTATTTCTTGACATGAATTTTAGGGAACTGGAGGGAAAATCAAGTTTGTTCTTCATTAATTATCAGATAGGCTGTCAAAACTATTTTCTTCCCTTGCTTTTTACTCAAAAAATTCAATTATTATAGGCCATCATATACACTATAATATTGATTGATAGCATGGAAATTGAGTTCTTTTTATTAAAAGTGATTGAGAATGTCTGAATGAACTCAAATCATAAAATGGTATTTGTTATTTGTTGAACATTAATCAATCCAAATAGCTTATTTGCTAAGTCTTTTTGATGATGTAAAGAACAGAATACTGAAGTAGCTGAAGCACATCCTATGAAGTAGCTTGACCAGTCTTCTTTAATTCTCTCAGAATAACTTTGATGTCTTTGTGAAATTAATCTCCATGTTGTTTATATCTCCTCCTGTGTCTAATCATGAAAGAAATTTTGCGTCGAAGTTTAACTTCTTAATTTCTGTTCTGATTTGCCTTCAATTGCTGTGACAAAACACTCTAACCAATACCAACTTGGGGAGAATGGGTTTATTTGGCTTACATCTCCCAGATCACAGTTTATCACTAAGGGAGCCCAAGGTAGGAACTCAGGGCAGGAATCTGGAGGCAGCTGAAACACAGGCCATAGAGAATAGCTGCTTACAGGCTTGCTCCCTTGGCCCATGCTTAGCCTACTTTCTTAGACAATACAGGACCCCCTGACCAGGCATAGCACAACTCACAGTGGGCTGAGCCCTCCCACATCACTCAACAATCAAGAAAATGTCCCACAGACATGGCCACAGGCTAGTCCAATGGAGGAAATTTCCCAGTTGAGGCTCCCTCTACCTAGGTGTGTCAAGTTGACAACTAAAGCAAATCCAGCACAATTGACCCCTTGTCAATCTGACACACAAACACATCACTATTAAACCACAGGTTTTCATTTCTTATCCTCAAGGTATGATGTTAATATTAATATCACAACATAAAACATTACAACTTTAAAAATCCAACAGACTTTAAAAGAACTCACTTTAAAAGTTCAAAATATCTTTTAAAAGTCTTTCAGCTGTAGGCTCCTGCAAAATAAAAAACAAATTAAGTACTGTTTTATTTCAGAAAGGAAGAATCAGGCACATGTAAACAAAACCAATGTCCAGCAAAGTAGCTCAAGGCTGGACATTTGGAATTCACTCACAGTCTTCTGGGCTCCCAAGAGCTTGGAAAGCTCCACTTCTCTGGGTCTGCTGTCTACAGCACACAAAGCTTGTCTGGTAGGCTCAGGCCAGCTCCACTCCAGACCTGCTATGGCCCTTGTGGGTCAGCACATGGTTCTGGAACCTCCAGTACTATGAGATGGCTACTGAAACCGAGGCTGCAACTTCACCAATGGGTTCTTCTGGCCTCTCGAGGTACAAAGCCTCAGACTCTCTCCATGACCCCCTGAGTTCCGGGGCTCTTCACTGCATCTCAGGCTGTACTTCCATCAATGTCCTTTCCTGGACTCTCAGAATGCCATGCTTCAGCTTCTCTCTCTGACCCCTTCACGTTTTCAACACCAAAAGCATGCGGTAGACACACATTACTAAGTCCTACTTCCAGCTTGAGATGGAAGCTCTGGTTCCCTCTGGACCACAGCTTCTGTGTGTTGACCCTGAGGAAGTACTTCCCAGAAGATTTCACCACAGTGATGCTGGTCTCTTAATTCATAGCTAATTTTTTTCAGACCCAGCTAACCAACATCAACTGTCCCAGGAAGGCAAAGGTTTCACGTCAAAGATTTTGGTCTTTTCTTAATCACAGCTGCTTCTTCAGCCCCAGTTGACATGAAATTACAGATTCCCGATTCAAAATATCACAAAACAGCCCTGATAATCTTTATTTCCCTTTGAAGCTTACAAGCCAGTCCTTTACACCTCTTTCAGCAGAACTATTCCAAGCTCCACAGCAACAGCTCATTAAGCTCTAAGCACTCAATGGCTTTTCCAGCTTAAAGTTCCAAATGCTTCTACAATCCTCCCAAAAACAACTGGGTCAGGTCTGTCACAGCAATAGTTCACTCTCTGGTACCAATTTCTGTTCTGGTTTGCCTTCAATTTCTGTGACAAAGCACTCTGACCAGTACCGACTTGGGGAGGAAAGGGTTTATTTGACTTACATCTTCTGGGTCACAATTCATCACTGAGGGAGCCCAAGGTAGGAACTCAAGGCAGGAACCTGGAGGCAGGAGCTGAAGCAGAGGCCATAAAGGAGAATTGGCTACTGGCTTGCTCCCTTGACCCATGCTCAACCTGCTTTTATATACAAAACAGGACCACCTGCCCAGGTGTAGCACCACTCACAGCAATCAAGAAAATGTCCCACAGACATGGCCACAGCCTAGTCCAATAGAGGAAAGTCCCTGAACTGAGGCTCCCTCTACCCAGGTGTGTCAAGTTGACCACTAAATCTATTCAGCACACTTTCGATTTCACTATTCAGAATAATCATACAATATTTGGTATGGTTCAGAGAATTATCTACCATAACCATACTTTTGCTTTTGAAGGAAAGGATTTTTTAAGTATATAGCAAGCCAAAGGTTAAAATAATAAATAGAAAGTAGCAGATAGAGAGAAGCAAAATATCATCAAATCAGGTGCTCAAAATAGAAAAGACAAATTGAGAGAGAGCAGACAAAAAGTAATTTCATAAAATCTTAAATCATGGACTTACAAATATCCATGAAAAAATAGGGTGAGGAAATTCCCTTTAAGGCAGTCAGTTGGAGTTCCCAACTGAAAGAGCCCCAGGCAGAACAAAGGAGATAATAGCAAGTCAGATGTTTAACCCGCAGGAGAAGCTGAGACAACCAGTTGGAGTTCCCAGTTCAGTTTTCTCTCCATGGATGAGCCTCCCATGGCTGAACTTCTGGCTTAATCTTTCCCCTGCAGGCACTTTTATATCATGGCACAATCAATAGTCATATCTGATAGAAATGGTTAACCTCCTGTTTTCAATAGCATACTACTTTTACTATTGAGCTGTTTCACCCACCCTCTCACAGCCCATGGCCTAGACAAAGAACCTTGAAGGAACCCTTGGAGCCAAACATGTTTGGATCTGAAATGGGTGTGTGCATAGTAGCTCCATTTCCAGAACCAGCTTCTTAGTGAGGTGAAATAGCACATGACAATTTACAAATGTAATATACATTATATACAGTATCATAAACAACAAATATATTTTAAAACTTCCTCGGAAATTATTTCCACTATATTACTTTCTTAGTTTGATATATGTGTGTATTGTGAAATGAATGTAACAAGCTCATTAGCATGTACCTCACCTTACATGGTCATTTATTTGTTGGTGAGATCACTTAGGATTTAATCTTAGCAAATTTTAAGTACACACCAGAGCATTGCCAACTCCAGTCACCATGAATTCTGGATTCACAAAATTTATTCACCCTCTAACTGAAAATGTCTGGACATTAACCAGCATCTCCTATTTCCCTCATCCTCATTCCCATGCAAATTTCCATTTCACTATCTGCTTTTAAGAGTTCAACTATTTTGGATCCCACATGTGAGATTATACAATAATTGTTTTTTCTATCTAACTTATTTCCCTTAGACTAATGCCCTCAATTTTTATTCATATTTTTTTCATCTTTTTATTTATTTATTTTTTTGCTTCTCAAAATAATATTTTTAATGCATGAAATAAAACATAAAGGGTAATGAAAGACATCATTTTTGAAATACAGTTTTCAAAATCAGTCATTTTGGTATGTAATACATGTAAATGTACTAATGTTATACAAAACACAGCACTCAGATCCAGTATCCAGTTCCAATTACCAGCATTTTACATTAGTGATGAACACAAATGATCCTTAGAGATATTTGCAACTGACATGTAATATAAAACTGATTTCTATTCTCAACAAGGTCATAGCACTGCTAACATTACTATGGGAATTTTTTTTTTTGCTTCATTAAAAATAAAGTTTTAGTTTTTTTTCCAGTTAATTATTTATTTAATAACCACATACTTAAAGAAGTATTTCATTAGAACAGCATTGGCATATTCAATAACAATTTTCTAAGCTAAGATGCATCTTTTGCAAAATTGGCTCTAAATTTTTAGTTTTACAGTTGAATTGTTACAGTTATACAATATTGTACTCAGTATAAACCCTATAAGACATAAAATTAAATGAGATTTTAACCTTTAGGTTTACAGTTGAATTAATACAGTTATACAATATTGCACTCAGTATAAACCCTTTAAAATATAAAAATAAATGAGGTTTTAACCTTTAAAAAGATCTCCATTTCATTATTAAAATACGCAGTTTCACACAAAAACATTCATTTTCAATGCAATTGACATTAAGATGTTTGCACATGCATTTCTAATCTCTATATATCTGATTATTACTAGTGACAGTGGGTCACTTTCTGAGCTCCTTGACATCTGAGCATGGATATAAAGTCAGGTAGATGTCAATGGTAATGTTTTTCACATCTACTAATTATTATTATTCAAATTTTTATGCTTCTTCCTCAAATATAACTCATTTTTTGATTTAGTACTTTTTGTGTGTATTTCATACAGAACATCCCAAACAATCTTATTTATCTATATACCCACATCTCAAG
>NW_008344644.1:3452051-3474216 GCF_000622305.1 Nannospalax galili
GCACTTGGACCCTTGGTCCGGTGTATGTCTATGAAGTCATCAGGTGGATTTCAATGGTAATGTTTATCACCTCTACTAATTAGCACAACATAAATTTCCAGGCTTCATCCTCAAATACAATACATTTTTAAAAAATTTGTTGATTTGTGTGTGTGTGTGTGTGTGTGTGTGTATTACACAGAACATCCCAAACCATCTTATTAGAATATACACCCACTTCTCAGTTGGCACACTCCCAATATCCTCCCTCCCCCCACTAGGACCCTTATATTCTGATATCCCTGTTAGCGTCTGCTGTGTTGTCAGCACCCCAGCCAATCCCCACTACTTGCCCTTCAGTTGAATCTAGTCAGCCTATCTAGAGATCTTTGTTTTAGGAGGGACAGCTGTTCCTCTTCCAGCAGCAAAAAGCTGTCAATACTCCTTTAGATAAGATTAGGGTCTGCTGTTCATTTTCCCTGTTCTATGCTCGGTTACTATTTGGGAGTCCCTTTGTTTACCCTGGCCAACAACTCAAAAGAAGGTATCTCCTATCTGGCATTGTTGCTTGTTATGTAGCCTGTAGCTATGCATATGGACTCTTAAGGAATTATATTGACCCCTTTTATCTTTGGTTATTCTTTCCTTTTGGATGTTTAAGGCCATCAATTTGGCCCTGATAAACCAATTTACTTTTACTCTTAAGGTCATTTGAGGACCTGTTCCTTAGGGATCACATGGTCTTGGGAGGAACCCCTGATTCCTTTCTTTTACCAGTTCCACCTATGTGAAAATAAGTCAAAGGTCCTGCTCAACCATGGTTGGCTTCACTTGGAAGCATAGAGGAAGTGATTCTTCTGTGTTGACTCCTCTTTGTAGACTGGACACTGGTTCAAGTCCATCTGGTGAGGTCTCCTTTGCCTCCTTGATCAAGAGGACAGGTGACTCACCACCATTACAGGACATTTTGAGAGATGCTCAAAGTCCCCTGGAACTAGTTGACCTAGGAGGGCAAGGAGCAAAAACTGTCCTCTATGTCCCTCTTACAAAATTAGTATGGGCCTCAAAGTATGTCTGTTAACCATCCAAGAAGGTTAGTTCCACCAGTCTGGTACTTTTAATTACTGTGTGCCAGATAAATTACTGTATTCTCAGATAAAACTTACCTAGACATATGTTTCTTGATCTGCTATGTATAATTTGTCAGTAGGTTGAAGGAGTAATGTGGTTACCTCTGGTTTTCAAAACTAACTAGGTATTATTTATCTGTTGCATTGTCTCACCCCTCCACCATAGTTTTCGCATTTAAGGAGCCCCCATTTCCCCCCTTTCTCCCTTAATAGTACCCTTCTCATACGGTCCTACCTCTCTTGAGCTCCTTCTTTCTCCTTATCCCCTAGTTTCCTTGTATACCCTTCCCTCCCCTCTCCCTTAAACTTACCCAATTTTTGTCTCTATCTCCCTTATTAAGGCCTGTTTCCTATTGTTCTTCCCTGTCAGTTCTTTCTTTCCTTTTACATCCCTGTTTCCTTTCCATTATCCTGGTTCCTGTAGTTAGTCTGGATACATACTCACTTATCAGGGTTTGTTTCTAGGATCCACATATGAGGAAGAACATATGTCAATTTTTTTTCTGAGTCTGTGTTACTTCACTTAGCTTAACAGTTTCTAATTCCATCCATTCACCTGCAAATTTCATGATTTCATTTTTGTTCACTGTTAAACTCCACTCAAATATATAAATGAGTCACATTTTCATTATCCACTCATCAATTGAGGGACACTTAGGTTGCTTCCATCTCTTAGCTATTGTGAAAAGGGCAGCAACAAAAATGATGTACAAGTGTCTCTGCAATAGGATGAGTTCTTTGGGTATATGCCAAGGAGTGGTATAACTGGGTCAAATGGTAGGTTCATTTGTAGTTTTTTTAGGAGTTCTCCACACTGTTTTCCATAGAGGTTGAACAAGATTGCAGCCCCACCGCAGTGGATGAGTGTTCCCCTTTCCCCACATCCTCTCCAAAATTTGGTATCGTTTGTTCTCTTGATCTTAGCCATCCTGACTGAGGTAAGATGAAATCTTTAAGTGGTTTTAATTTGCATTTCCCTAATTATTAGTGATGTTGAACATCTTTTAAGATGTTTCATAGCCATCTTTACTTCTTCTTTTGAGAACTCTCTGTTCAACTCCTTAGCCCATCTTTTAATTGGGTTGGTTCTTGTCTTAATTCTATATTTTTTGAGTTCTTTATATATTCTGGATATTAAACCTCTGTCAGATGTGTTGCTGGTACAGATTTTCTCCCATTCTGTGGGTTTTCTGTTTGCTTCCCTGGTTGTCTCCTTTGATGTACAGAAGCGTTTTAGTTTAATGAGGTCCTATTTGTTAATTCTTGCCCTTGTCTCCTGAGGAATTGATGTCCGGTTTAGAAAATCCTTTCCTATACCTATATCTTGTAGGGCTTTTCCAGTGTTTTCTTCTAACAGTTTCAGAGTTTCAGACTTTACATTGAGGTCTTTGATCCAACTGGAATTGACTTTTGTGCAGGGTGAAAGGTAGGGGTTTAGTTTTATTATTCTACAGGTGCAGATCCAGATTTGCCAGCACCATTTGCTGAACATGCTGTATTTCCTCCAGTCACTATTCTTGGCACCTTTGTCAAATATCAGGTGGCTGAAATCATATTTACCCATATTTGGGTCTTCAATTTTGTTCCATTGATCTATGGGTCTATTTTTGTGCCGGTACCATGTTGATTTTAAGACTATAGCTGTGTAATACTACTTAAAATCTGGTATAGTAATCCCCCAGGCATTGCTCTTAGTGCTCAGGGTTGTTTTGGCTATCCAACATCTTTTGTGCTTCCATATGAATCTTAGGGTGAATTTTTCAAATTCTGTGAAAAATGTCATCGGGATTTTGATTGGCATTGCATTGAATCTATAAATGACTTTTGTTAGGATGGTCATTTACACAATATTAATTCTTCCAATCCATGAGCTTGGGAGGTCCTTCCATCTTCTGATGTCTTCCTCAATCTCTTTCTTTAATGATTTAAAATTTTCATTGTAGAACTCTTTAATGTCTTTGGTGAGGTTTATTCGAAGATATTTTATTTTTTTTGCAGCTATTGTGAAGGGGAGTGTTTTCATATGCTCTTTCTCTGATTGCTTGTTATTGGTATATAGAAAGGCTATAGACTTTACTAGGTTAATTTTGTAACCTGCCACTTTACTGAACTTGTTAATAATTTCTAGGAATTTTCTTGTGGAATTTTTGGCATCTCTTAGATAAAATATCATATCATCTGCAAAATGGATAATATGATCTCTTCTTTTCCAATTATTACTCCTTTAATTTCCTGCTCTTGTCTTATTGCTCTTGCAAGAGTTTCAAGTACTATGTTAAAGAGAAGTGGAGATAGTGGACAGCTTGTCTGGTTCCTGATTTCAATGGGAATGCTTCCAGTTTTTCTCCATTTAGAATGATGTTGGGTGTGGGTTTGTTATATATGGCTTTAATTAAGTTGAGGTATGTTCCCTCCAGTCCAATTCTCTCTTGAGACTTGAATATAAATGAATGTTGAATTTTGTCAAAGGCCTTCTCTGCATCTATTGAGATGACAATGTGGTTCTTATCTTTGAGCCCACTTATATTGTTTATGATGTTTATTGACTTACGTATATTGAACCATCCCTGAGTTGCAATGTTAAGTCATTTATTTGTGTTCTTTTAGATTTTTTGATATAGGCACTTAGAGCTATAAGCTTCCCGCTAAGGACCGCTTTCAGTGTGACCCAGAAGTTTTGTTGTGTTGTATTGTCCTTTTCATTTAGTTCCAGGAATACTTTTATTTCTTTCTTAATTTCTCTTTTGACCCATTCATCAATTAGGAGTGTGTTGTTTAATCTTCATGTGTTCATGTGGTGATTAGGGCTTCTTCCGGTGTTGATTGTAAGCTTTATTGCACTGTGGTCTGATAAAATGCATGGAATTATTTCAATCTTTTTGTATTTGTTGAGGTTTGTTTTGTGCCCCAGTATATGGTCGATTTTGGAGAAGGTTCCATGGGGTGCTAAGTAGAAAGTATGTCCTTTGGTGCTTGGGTGGAATACTCAGTATATGTCTATTAAGTCTATTTGATATATGGTATTGTTTAATTCAGATATCTGTTAACTCTGCCCTGTTGATCTGTCTAATGGAGACAGTGGGGTATTGAAGTCCCCTACTATTAATGAGTTGGGATTAATCTTGGTCTTAAAGTCCTGTAGTATTGTTTTTATGAAGTTGGGTACACAAGAGTTTGGTGAATATATATTCATGATTATAATATTTTCTTAATTTATTGTTCCTTTGATCAGATTGAAGTGGCCCTCTTTAGCTCTTCTGATTAGTTTTTGTTTAAAGTCTATTTTGTCAAATATTAGCATTGCTAAACCTGCTTTTTTTTTGTACCATTTGCTTGGTATAATTTTTTTCCATCCTTTCCCTTTAAGATAGTGTCTGTCCTCAAAAGTGAGATGGGTTTCTTGCAGACAACAAATGATGAGTTGTGTTTCTTAACCCATTCACCTAGCCTCTGTCTTTTGACTGGGGAGTTCAGTCCGATAATATTTAAAGTTATTAATGAAAGATGAGTATTGAATCCTGTCATTTTTATTTTTATTTACATTCATGATGTAGCTGTACTTTTCCACAGTTATTCCTCATTGAATTTCTTTCTGCAACGCCTTGGGTATAGTCATTCCTTTCTTTAGCTCTTTGTATTGCTTCTGGAACTCTCTGAAGGGCTGGTTTTGTGGACATGATAATATTTAAAGTTATTAATGAAAGATGAGTATTGAATCCTGTCATTTTTATTTTTATTTACATTCATGATGTAGCTGTACTTTTCCACAGTTATTCCTCATTGAATTTCTTTCTGCAACGCCTTGGGTATAGTCATTCCTTTCTTTAGCTCTTTGTATTGCTTCTGGAACTCTCTGAAGGGCTGGTTTTGTGGACATGAATTCCTTCAGCCTTCAGCCTACATGGAAGATTTTTTCTTTCCCCTTCAACTATAATAGACATTTTGGGTGGGTATAGAATTCTGGGCTGGCATCTACTGTCAGTCACACAATTACTGCATATTCCATTCTTGTGATTTCTTAAATTTTTCATAATCTTTGCTTGAGTGGCCTAGTTTGCCCACTTTATCTTCCAGTCTTGATATTCTGTTTTCCATTTCATTCATCCTATTGATGAGGTTTGCTTCTGTCTTTTCTAATTGGCTTACTGAGTGTTTCAGTTCATTCTTCATTTCAGCCTGAATATTCTTCAATATTTCTAACTCTTCTGAATTCATTCAGAAGTTTATCCCTATCTTCCTTCAGGTCTTTGATTTCTTTGTTTCTGTGTTCTTTAAATTCACTGAATTCTTGTATCATGTTTATAATTGTTCTTTTGAGTTCCATGTCCTGCATTATCTCTAGTGGGTTCTCATTGTACTCCTCCAGAGGCCTATTAGTATTTGGTGGCCATATGGTCTTTTGGTTTTTCATGTTGTTTTTTCTCTGTGATTTTGAAATGTGAATTTCTTTTGTAGTTTCTGATTCTTGTGTGAGACTCAAGCCTTCAAGTTTAGGTCTGCTTCTTTTTGTGAACTTAATTTGTATTTGTGGTTCAATTTTGGGGCAGGAAAGGCTGGTTCCTCTAAGCTTCCAGTTCTCTCTTTTAATTTTATATTTTGGTGGCTAGATTGCTTTTGTCTTCAGGAGTTCCCACAGAGGTCCAAGTCAGATGAGGAACAGATGCTCTCAGGCTTTCTCCTAAGGTCTGGATCCCTCCAGGAAAGAATTTGGCCTCAGGAATTTGGGGGTTGGACTGGCCTGTGATTCTGGCTCAGGAAAGATGCTGTTCTAGGGCAGCTGGTGGCCATGCCACCCAGAGATGCAAAGGGAGATGGAGGCAGGAAGAGGCCCCAAGGGCTCCTGGGGACTGCAGGGATTGGTCTGGATGCACAGGGGCAGGAAGAAGCAGTTGTGGTTCCCCAGGTGTCTGGGGTGCCAAGACAAGGAATGGGACAGGGCCCAGGCTAGGAGGAGAGACTGGCAGGGGAGATGGGAGGGTGAGTGAGGCTGGGGGAATCAAGGTGTGGAGGTCCCAACCATCTTACCCTGGAGAGATAAGCCTGTGGGTGGGAGAGAGGCCTGAGGCTCCAGCAGGCCCAGGGAAGCATAGTGAGGTGAGGGCAGGGCCAGGCCAGAGTGCTCCTGGGGACCTGAGAAGGAACTGAGTTGCTCTGGATGAACAGGATCAGGAAGAAGCAGTGGTGGTTCCCCAGGTACCTGGGGCACCAAGTCAAGGAATGGGACAAGACCCAGGCTAAGAGGAGAGACTGGTGGGAAGATGGGAGGGTGAGTGAGGCTGGGGGAGTCAAGGTTCAGAGGGCCCAATCGACTTACCCCAGAGAGAGAAGCCTGTAGGTTGGAGAGAGCTTTATTCATATGTTTACAGATAGTAGGATGTCCTTTTTAAAGACTAAATAATATGTTTTCATGTATATGTACCTATATTTTAATCAACTTAGGCAATTAAATTGTTTCTACATCTTGGTTAATACGAATAATCATGTGAGGAACAGATTTTATTACCCTAAGAAATACACCCAGATGGTATTATATTTTAGGGCCAAAATTTATCTTTATCTTATAGCCATTTATCAACAACTTCTCTATTTGACCTAACATTTTTATGACTATTAGGTAAAAGCTTTAGAATATATTACTTTTTAAGTATTTTTTTAAAATTTTTATGAATTTTGTATAATTAAATTTGACCATATTTTTAATTTATGAGCAACCTCCATACTTTTTTCTGTCATAATTGTGTCACTTTATATTCTCACCAGCAGTGTTCAAGGGTTCCCTTGCCAAAATTTGATAATGGCCATACCAAGATGTTTAAGGAAATGTATCGTTCCTGCTTTGATTTGCATTTTCATCATGATTAGTATTGTTTTCACAGAACTGTTACTTGAAGAAGCGCCAGTGTATTTTCTAACACCACTGTTAAAAAATAAAGTCACTCTAGCTGTATGGGCTTATTTCCGTATTCTATTCCATTGGTCTCAATGTCTGGTTTTGTCCCAGTGTCATGTGGTTTTTGTTTCAACTGCTGTTATAAAATTTGAGCTTGAGTATTGTGATACTTCCAGCATTGTTTTTCCTTCTTAGCTTGCTTTAGATTTTGGGGTCTTTTGTGTTTCTAGTCTATGAAGAATGTCTTTAAATTTTTCATCGCTATTTTATTAAATATGTAGATTCCTGTGCTTTAACACTATTTTAAAATGACTAATTCTGACAATTCATGAGGATGGGAGATATTTTCAAATTTTAGTGTCTTGACTTTTCTTTAAAGTTTTCATTTGCAAATAGGGATAATTGGACTATTTCTCTTCCTATTTGTGTCTCTTTTATTTCCGTTTCTTGTCTTATTGCATTAGCTAAGATTTTAAGCACTATGTTAACTAACAGAAGATAGAATTTTAAAGGAAATTATTTCAGCTTTTCCCTTAAAGTATGATGTCAGCTATAGGTTTCTTGTATGTGGCCCTCATTATATTGAGGTATGTTCCTTTTATTCCTGAATTCTTGAGGGTTTTATCATGAAGCAATATGGAAGTTAGTTAAAGCCCTTTTTGTGTGTATTAATGATATGATTTCTATCCTTAAACCTATTTATGTATATTATTACATTTATTAATTTGTGTATTTGAACCATCCTTTCATTTTACTGATGAAACCAACTTCATCATGGTGTATGATATTTTTAATGTGTTTTTGGCCTTCGTTTGCAAGAATTTATTGAAATTACTGCATCTATGTTCATTGGGAAAATTGGTCTATAGCTTTCGTACTTTGTTGTATTATCAGGGTTTTCTGGGTTCATAGGATTATTTTCTATCTTATGGAACAACTTCAGGAGCATAGGCATTAACTCTTCTTTTTAAAAATATTTTATTAATTCTTTAGAATTTAATATTTATTAACATGCTTTATTTATTATTTTTATTTTATGTGTATGAGTATATCATTTGCATGTATGTGAGTGCACCTGTGTCATGCAATGCCTGTGTGAGTCAGAAAAGGGCATCTGATTCCCATGGAACTAGAGTTATGGACAGTTTTTAGCTGCTGTATGGGTGCTGGGAATAGCACCCAGGTCTTCTGCAAGAGCAGCCAGTGCTATTAACCACTGAGAGAACTCTCCAGCCCCATCATTAGTTCTTTATAAGCGTTATACCATTCAGTAGTGAATCTACCCCATTCTGAGTTTTTCTTTGTGGGGCTGGAGAGATGGCTCAGTGGTAAGATGGCTCAGTGGTTAAGGGGCTGGAGAGTTTTTCCCTTAGCTACAGGTGGGCACTACAGTATTGGAGACCAAGATTTGAAGTCTTACATCTGAGCAGCACTTTCTGGTTAGGAACAAAATCATCAATGAGAAATAATTGCCTTAATTACTTTTTATATAGACTTAAGCCTAATTTCTGGAATGTATAATCCCTTGAACTATTAAAGAAATAGACTGATTACTTACTCTTTGGTTATACTTTCCTTTCAGGTGCTTAAGACCGTACAGTTGGCCCAAATAAATCAATTTGTTTTTACACTTAAGGTCATTAGAGGATCTGTTCCTCAGGGGTCACATGGGCTTGGGAGGAACTCCCAGCTCCTTTCTTTTACCAGTTCCATCTATGTGAAGATAAGTCAAAAGTCCTGCTCAACCATGGCTGGCTTCATTTGGAAGCATGAATGAGATGTTTCCTCTTAGTTGACTCTCCTCTTTGTAGACTGGACACTGGTTCAAGTCCATCTGGTGGGGTCTACATGTCCTCCCTGAACAAGAGGACAGATGACTCACCACAGTTACATTTTGAAAGAAGTTCCATAGTTCCCTGGAACTTCTTCAACCTTGGAGGATGTGCTGGAAAGCTTTAGTGTCAACTTGACACACCTGGGTGGAGGGAGCCTAAATTGGGGAATTGCCTTCATTGGACTGGCCTGTGGCCATGTCTGAGGGGCATCTTCTTGATTGTTGAGTGATGTGGGAGGGCCCAGCCCACTAGTGCCACCCCTGGGCAGGTGGGCCTGTATTTCATAAGAAATCAGGCTGAGCAGGGGCCAGGGGAACAAGCCAGTAATCAGCATTCCTCCATGGCCTGTGCTCCAGCTCCTGCTCCAGGGTCCTGCCCTGAGTTCCTACCTTGGCCTCCTGGATGAACTGTGACCTGGGATATGTAAGCTAAATAAACCCTTTCCTCCCCAAGTTGGTATTGGTCAGTGTTTTGTCACAGCAATGGAGAAACAAACTAGGACAGAGGGCAATGGGCAAAAACTGTCCTTTAAGTCCCTATGACCAGATTAGTATAGGCCTCCAATTATGGCTGTTAAACATCCAGTAAGGTTAGTTCCACCAGTCTGGTACTTTGAATTATCATGTGATATGTAGATAAGGCTTGGGTAAAGAAAACACAAATATTCTCAGATAAACCTTGACTAGATATACATTTTGTTCCTTCAACTAGTTGACTACACTGTGACCATAGAAATTTTAAGATTATGTGCATATTTCTGTCTCATCCTTTATAGATCAAAACAAACCTACGCAGACCTTTATCACTTGCTTAGGCTTTCTCATTTTTTCTGTCTATTTTGGAAAATATCTCCATTTCCATATCCTTTTAAAACCTTTTACATTCTCATTTTATTTTATTTTTTAAATAATTAGCCTGGTCTACATAGTGAGTTCCAGGACATCTGGGGCTACAGGGAGACCCTGTCTCCAAAAAAGACCAATAATAATAATAGTAATAATAATAATAATAATAATAATAATAAGACATAATAGCATTATCAAATAAATTTCCCATCTGTTGTGATTCTTCTTTTCCTGGGGATGCTAAGAAGGAAATCAAAGATGACACATTAGCAACCTTGCTTCATGACATGACAGTCAGTTAATAAGTAAGTTAAATATGAGCCCTGCTTAACCATGATGAAGGAAAAGTGTAAACTGTCTGCAACTAGCAGCAAGGAAATGCACAAGCTACATTTTTCATAAATAAATCACTAATGTTTTAAAAATTAGAGCCTATGTTTCTTATTAAGAGGTGGTCACATTTTAATTGGGTTTTTAACCAGTTCAGACTCTGTTCAAATAAACAAAATCCAGATTATCTTCCTTCTAGAGTGACTTGATTAATAGAAATCACTATCAATCCCTCTTCAGTACCACAGTTTGGACCTTGATATTCTCTAAAGACCATATGTTAAAGACTTGTTCTCCAAAGTGGCACTATTAGTAGATGGGGCATTGTGAGAGGTCTTTAAATCACTGAGGACATGCCTTTGAGGGGAATGATGAGATATTAGTCCCAACCTCTTTCACCATGTTCAGTGGTTTTTGGGATAAACACTTCCTCTACTGCAATCTCATGCCATGATGTGATGCCTTTCAGAAATCATAAACTGAAGCCTCTAAAAATGTGAGCCAAAATTAACCATTTCTTTTACAAGTAAATTGTCTCAGGAATATGCATAAAGTGATGGAAACATGACTATTATTTCAAATAATTTTAAATTCTTAATGTTTTCACAAAGATGGGAGACATTTACAGTTATCATTAAAGGTACCAGTGGACTGAGAATTTGTAAATAGTGAGGTGCAGAGCAGATAGATGGATCCTAACCTGACTCAATGAAAATAGGCTCACTGTATGTATTTTGTATATTCAGACTCTATTTTTTATGTTCCCCTAGATATGCCTTTAATGTCATATAAACTATCATTACACTGCTGAGAATATCTTACATTAAGGATAATAACATGTATTAGGCTCTGTCTTTATAAACATAAAACCCAAAGACATTGTAGTGGAAGCTCTAAATCATGGATTAATGTTTGAATGGCCATAAGTCCTACAGTGGTATATGAAGATAATAGATGATAAGTGAGAGGATCATAAATGTGAAGTCTTGTTGCTCTGACTTAATTGAAAACATTATCAAGCTACAACAGTCCACTTTCATTCATGGTTTGTGCATATTCAAATATATAATTTGGGGAAGCCACACATTAGTTAGGAAAAAAAATACACTGATATGAGAGAAGAAAAGTAAGCACAGTTTTCACTTTATCATCCTCCCTATCAAGTTTCTCTTAGCTTGTCTTATTTTCTTAGCTAGCATGGACCACGAACCTAATACTTCTCTGGAAGGCTCACATGCACTCCCATTCTCCCTGAATCTTCTTTGTTTTGTTCATTCTATCTGCTCTAATCTCAAATATCATGTAAATATTACCATTTTCTTCTTTTTATTTCCAGATTAGTTATTCAACATTGCTGTAAAACAGGTTGAGAGCTTTCACCCTAAACTCAGAGCTGCAGACTGGCCAGGCTTTACTGCTCTGCTTTGCAGAGCTTTACTTTTCCCATTAATAAGCTCTTTATTTTTCTTCCCTCTTCATTCTATCAACTTCTTTCAGACCTCTCATCACTCATTTATCCTTATTTTAGGTTTAAGTTTGGACCAATTTCTTCTTTTTCTAAGAAAATTGCCTAAAATGATCAAAATAGCTTACATTTATTAAGCAAGTGTCACTAGAAATTAGAATTCTTACTTAACAATCTCTTTTTTACCTATAATAATACCAAAAGTCAAGTGTTGTTATTATCCAATTTTAAAAAATGATCAAACTGAAGACTAATATACATAGTTATCAGTTGAAATATGATTCAAACTCAAGTTTTGTGAATAAGTCATGCATTAATCTATGGGTATAACAATCATTACTTGTCAGTTTGATATATCTATTTAGCAGAATAATAGTATTAGCCTCTCCTCTCTATAGCCTGTGACCTGTCTAGCCTCAAGTTCCTAGGCTTGATATCAATGTCAGAAATGAGCTCCATCTTATGAAGCAGACCAGCAATTAGAAAGTGATTTATTACTCCCATATTTGTGACAGGATTGTACCAGTCTGCCCAGGATTTTAGATCTTGATGGCCTTCTGGTGTTAACACCTGATGTGACTTGTTTCTTCTAACTTCTGTCACATATATCTGTCATTAGCATTTATTAGACTCCCAGTGACATTGCTCTTGATACTTATAAATCCATACTCAAGAAGATTTGTTGGCGTTCATAAATTTAACCTGCTGGGTTGCATCATTTGTCTGCATTCTCATCAAGATAGAGTTGCAGCTTTGTAAATTTTAAACAGGGGTTTTATTTTCTGACCATATCACAGTCATAGTATTCCCAAGCCTTGAAGTGGAAACTAAGTGCAACAAACTACCTGGCAAATACTGATGTTCTTTGTCAAGGCCAAGATCTCTTGATGTTGCATCTAGTCAATGTCTGGCATTTCATTCTTGCTTTAATTGTCACACTCCAGTCACTAACACATTTGGGGTTTTTCTTCATGTTGCTTGCAAAGATAAGGAATTTTCTCCTTAGTGGATCACCTTCATTTAACTAAATATATTTCTCCCTCTTTCTCTAATACAATATGTGTTTTTATGAAAAAGAATGAATATTAAGGGGCTGGAAAGATGGTTCAGCAGTTAAGAGCACTGACAGCTCTGGCAGAAGACCCTGATTTGATTCCCCAAATCAGGGTGGCCAACAGCCATCCAAAACTCCAGTTCCAGGGGATCTGATACCCTTTTCTGGCCTCCACAGGCATTGTATGATAGAAGAGCACTTTCTTATATGCAAAACATTCATGCACATAAAATAAAAATAAATAAAAAATGTATAATAGACATAAACAAAGGCAATGAACTAGGTAGTGCCTGGCACATGCACATGCTGATAAAGTGCTGGAAGAATGAATAAAATCAAAGAAAGTGCAATAGTTGCTTGGATATAATAAACTAAAAATTTGACTTATCTAAATAAATTTAATCACTAAGATGTTTTTGATGCAATTGTAAGTATTAAGAATAAAGTAACTGTGGTGGTTTGAATGAGAATGTCCCCCATAAGCTCCAAGTATTTAGACATTTTATCCCCAGTTGGTGGTGCTGTTTTGGGACATTGTAGGAGGTGTAGCCTTGCTGGGGGAAGCACATCACCAAGGGTAGGTTTTGAGAGTTCTTAAGCCTTGATGGAGTTCCAGTTTTACTATGCTTCCTATGCCTGCTTGAAGATGTGATCACTCACCTTTCTGCTCCAGCCACCTCTGCTGCCATGCCCCCCTCACTATTAAGGACTCTATCCTTTTGGAATCATAAGCCAAATAAACTCTTCCTTCTACAAGTTGCCTTGGTCAAGATTTCTTAGCAGAACAACAGAAAAATAACTAATACAGTAACATCACGTGAAGTTTTGTATTATAAACACAAGAATGGCTTTGCTACTTTGAGGAACATTCAGCATTAAGTAATCCTAGAAATTATTAAAACATATATATGAGAATATTTTATGTTGCTATTCTAAGTTCAAAAATTACCTAATAAATGCCTTTACCTTTTAGTGATTGGTAGTTTATTAAGTTTATAATTTTGAACAGTAAATCTTAACATGTTTCTTATGTAACACAGGCCCACCTGCCCAGGGGTGGCACCACCCACAGTGGGCTGGGACCTCCCACATTGCTCAACAATCAAAAAGATGCCCCACAGACATGGCCACAGGCCAGTCCTATGGAAGTAATTCCCCAATTGAGGCTCCCTCAACCCAGATGTGTCAAGTTGACACTAAAGCTATCCAGCACAGCAGATTCACAGAATATGTTTGAACAAATTTTGCATGAATTTTACAGTTGTTTGTAGGATTTTACAATGTAGAGATCTGTAACCAGGTACTTTAAGGTGAGACAATATGAAGTCTTCCTGCATTATTTTCTATCAGGTGGTTTTGCATGTTTCACAGCTTTTTGCATTCTAAAGGAATTTTAAGTCTTTCTCCTAAATCTGGGGAGAGTGTCATTGGTATTTAATAGGGTTTCCATTGAGGATTTGGTTAATATAGACATTTTGACAATGTTGACTTTTGAAGCCTTGAAGGTGTATGATAAATTTTTCATTTCTTTGTACTCTCAATGTCTTCTATAAATGTTTTAGACTTTTTTTCTTGAGACAGGGACTCACTATATAGTGCTGGCTGAACTGCAATTCATTATGCAGACTGTACTGGTCTCTAACTCACAGAGATCCACCTGCCTCTGATTCCAGAATACTAGGATTGAAGACTACAGTACACCAGGGTCTACACCAGACTCTAGTCTTTTATATTTTTTATTCTAAAAATATTTCATGTATTCTAGTAAATTGATTCATAGGAATTTTATTTGTGTACCATTATAAATCAGATTCCTTTCTTGACTTCTGTTTCATTTTCCATGTTTTGTATGTTAAGCGTGTATCCTGCAATGTTGCTAAATTTATTATCCTAAATAGATATTTGTTAAGGTCTTTGTGGTTCTCTAGGTGTAAGATTATCTTCTATTAAACAGTAAGAATCTGACTCCTCTCTTCTCATCCTGATGCCCTTTGCTTCTTTCTCCTGTGTGATTACCCTAGTTTGCATTTCCAGAACTATGCTGAGTCAAAGTACTATATGTGGGTATCCTTGTTTTAGTCCTGATTGTAGAAAGAAAATGTTCAGTTTTTCCCATCTCTTATAACATTAACCATTGGCTAATTACAAATGATTTTTACTATGTTAAGATATGCTCTATATGTACCTAGTGTAGTCTTTGTTTTTAGTAGACAGGGATTTGAAATGTTACCGAGCTCTTTTCTGTATCCACAGTGATGACCAAATGGTTGTTTATCTTCCATTCTTGGATATGGTATGTCAAATACAGTTTTGAAATCATGTAATATTACTTCTCACAATTTCTATATCCATTTTGTGAAAGATAGTCCATTCACTTGCAGGAAGTGAGAGACCTTGGAAGGGAATTGTTAAATGACTACGTTGAAGTAGTCACCATTTCTATTGTGTATCGCCATGAGTATCAAGCTAGGACAAAAGAACTAACATCTGCTGAGCTTCTGCATAGCACTTACTCTCATGAAGAAAACTCAGTGGAAAGTTCAGTCACCTGTACTGGGACAGAGCAGACTGCAGCCCCACATATGTTTAGACAAAAATCTAGTTATCTGTATAATATTTTCTGCGATTTTTTTGACAGTACAGAAATTGGTTTGGTTTTTTTATGTCTAAATATATTTTTGTTTCACTAGATAATTTGGATTTTATCCATTTTCCCTTTATTACAAAATGTAAAAACCTGAATAGGTAAACCCAATAGAAAAACTAAATATGTGACTGTTTTCATGGACTATGCTTTTAGGAAATGTGACAATGTATAGAATTATGGCAACATTAATTTTTCAATTCAAAATATCCTGTGTATAAATGTAGGTTTTTTTCTGCTGACCTAAGAAATGCTTTGCTTTCATCCTTCACTGTGCTATATTATTCTCAGTGTCATTATCTTTTATGTAATTTTCTCATTTTATGTGTACAACAGCTGGGATTGTTGAAATAAATCTAAGGCCTATCGGAAGATAAAGTTTTCTTGGAGTAAGTTATAGAAAAGTGTTTCTTTGTGTTACTTTGAGCCTTTGGTGGTCTTCTTTTGGTATTCCACTATGGTGTAAAGACACTTCCTTACTTAATTGCAACTGATAACATGATTCCCACTGTACAACATAACCTTTAACACCCTAAAGACACAATCACCTACTTTGCGATTTCCCACTGAAGCCAATGCTAAGGTGAGAAATAGGGAGTTTTCATAGATTCCAGTTCATTAAAAACTGAATTGTTCAATAATTTTTTTTCACTTGATGTATCATGGCATAAGACGTTTGTTTCTGGCAAAGCCGATAATATTCACAAGTTTTGGGGCATGCCATGGGATTGCTTCACCTATATCTCACCCAGCTCACATAGCTACATTTTAGAAATGTGGATTATACCAAACAGCCCTAAATTATTTTTACAACTTATAAAATGAACCAAAGAAACCTAATATAAAATACTTAAATATTAAATGTGTTGCTGTTTTCTTTTTTGTATAAAATTGTCTTTTCACTTAGATAAGATAAATAAAAGGCCCTGACCAGGACAGGCTAGGTAGATAATTTATTGGATTCAGTATAAAATGAAACAGTGGATCCTTTGTCCAAACATTATTAATATTTTCAAGATAACAGTAGATCACAGGGCCTTTCTGAAGCCAAGCCTTTTACTGCTGCATAGGTCATAGACCTACAAAGCTGGCCTTTCTGTGACTTTCTTGCTCTTCACATCAGAAATGTCTGGCAGGCACTGAAGTAAAAGACACAAAGTACAACCTGTTTTATCTGGATACAATCAAGATCAGAGCATCACCAAGAAATCCTAATGACTTTTTCAACCACTCTATTCCATGAAAGTATATGGTAGTCAATACTCTTATGCTAATGGTTGCAATTATCTGCTTGTTTTCTTTCTATACAAAATTAGGCTAAACAATATTTATTCAATAAGGCTTTCTTCATAGAAATATGAACAGTGTGCATGTGTTTGGTAATAATGGTCTCTCAAAAGCAAAATTTTGCATGTTGTCTTAAACATATATTGAGCTCAGATAAGTATATATCCCACTGCGTAATGTTCTGGAGAACATTGAACTAATGTTCTCTGAAATGCTGTGCTGATTTTCTTTGAAAAGCAAACAAAATTTTGTGCCTCATGAACCCAGACTAGAGATAGTACACATGTCTGATTTTATCTCAAATTTTTCTTTTTAGGTATGCAAGTCTTGGAATGGAATGGAATCCCCTTAACTTCTAAAACATATGAAGAAGTACAGAGTATCATTAGTCAGCAAAGTGGGGAAGCAGAAATATGTGTAAGACTGTGAGTTTTTCCCCATCTTTCTGTTTCCATTTTTTGGCTATTCATGAATCTTTTAATTTAAAATTGTTAAGGTGGAACCTTTGCCAGTTAGTAAGATCCTAGTGATTAGAAAATAAAGTGAATACAAGGTTTATAGATTTCTTGTGTTCTGAATCAAAGTCTAAGTCATAGAATTCTGCTAATTTTATTTCTGATTATGTCACTAGCTCTCCCTTTTCATGCTTTTCCTAAAACATGCTTCATTTAAATGAAAGCTTGAACCCATTTAGATTCCATGGATGTGTATAGTATTTCAAAATGAACTTACACTCAATCCATAAAGATTTCACCTTAAATGACATTTTTATCAGCTCTGACTTTTAACAGCATTGCTAATACATACTGGGTCAGCAGGGTGAGCATGCCTTGGAGTTGCTTTATATCATGAACCACTTCTCATTTACCGACTGAAAATGAATCAGGGTATTTGGAAAAAAAAATTACCTTTGGTTTCAGATCTCTTCAATTTCTTTTTGATATTCATCTTAATTTTAGGGACCTCAACATGCTATCAGACTCTGAAAATCCCCAGCACCTGGAACTTCATGAACCACCAAAATCTGGTAGGTGAGAGCAATTTCCTTCCAACAATGAATGAGACTGATAGAGAAGTAGCTGTAGAGGCAGATGTTGACATAATCATAGATATACAGACTCAAACCTGTACGTTCCTCAACTCTCAGCAGCAAAGGCTGCAGCAGATGGCAATAAACACCGAAACCCAAAACTGACCAGTGTGCAGAGAATATGAACTGTCCAGTGCTCATCCCTAAATGAGACACTTACATCACACCCTTTCCTCTCAACGTTCAAGGATCATTGTGGAAGAGGGGGTAGAAAGATTCTAAGAAAGATTCTAAGAGCCAAAGGTGGTATATGAATGTGAGGAAACCATGTTGTGTAGACACCACAGGGTAATTTAACATATGAACCCACAGCACTTGTGACAGCATGCACAAGATGTATGCAAGCCCAAGACAGACAAAAACTTCATTGTTTTAGTTAACTTTGTATTGTTGTGTTAAAGCAAACGGGAATGAAAGGGTTTATTTATTTGGCTTACAGATCACAGGCCATCATTAAGGGATGCCAAGGCAGGAATTTCAGCGTGTCAAAGACCAGAGACCATGGAGGATGCTGCTTCCTGGCTTTCTCCCTGGCCTGTGATGTTTTGGGAGGGTGGGGGGTGTTGAGACAGGGTCTTCCTGTAGCTCCAGCTGGCCTTGAACTCCCTATGTAGAATAAGCTGGCTTTAGTCCACCTCTGCATCTCAAGTGCTGGTATTAAAGGTATGCACCACCATGCCTGGCTCTTTAGCCTGCTTTCTTATACAACCCAGGACCACCTGCCCAGTGGTGGTACTACTCACAGTGGACTGGGCCCTCCCACACCATTCAACAATCAAGAAAACACCCTGCAGACATGCTCACAGGCCATTCTGATGAAGGCAAATCCCTAATTCAGAAATTTATTCAGGTCCTGTCAAATTGACAACTGCAGCTATCTAGCACCACCAGCAAGGATGGGGGAAGTGGTCAAGAATCTCCAGCCCTAGATAAAGAGCTTTTGGCAACTGATAGATGCTAAGAGAGGGAGAGTCAGTTTTCTGTTAGGATGCAATACCTGGTAGGTTGACCATACTCCAAGGGACAGACACACACCCAAGACTATTTGAGGAACACAAATCAGACTCTGATAATCCTCTAAAAAAGAGAAAAATAACAGTAGAGGACATGAAATCTGGGGAAGTGGGGTGAGGGTGGAGATTTGGGAGGATGTCTGAATATGATCAAGATATATTGTATGAAATTCTCAAAAAAATCAATAAAAATGTTTTTTAAAGATGTGGACAAAAGAGTAGATGTTTATGTAATTATCAACAAAACCAAAAATCATGTAACTCCCTGAAATTCAAGTATAGCCTGCATTCAGGGATGGTGTTGCCTGTCTGCACTTAGAGCAGGTGGAGCAGCTGGGCAGAAACACAGGTTGCGTAAAAGCTAGAATAAAGTGGAGTCAGTTTGGTCATTTCAAATAGGAACTTCAGCTTGCTTCTGAAATTTAGCATTATGAACTTCTCTATAGGACATACAGATTTCCTCAGAAATACAAGCGTAAAACGGCAATTGAATCAATTTGATTTTGAAAGTTTAGCTTAGTTTTTAAGTGTGTTGTCACCTAGAACTCAAATAAGTGCCATGTTGTTTTTCACCTTTGGACCAGAGAAGTAAAGAAAGCCTTTTCATGTTGTTCCAGTGGATAAGGCGAAATCCCCAGGGGTTGATCCCAAGCAGCTGGCAGCAGAGTTGCAGAAAGTCTCACTCCAGCAGTCGCCACTGGTCCTGTCTTCAGTTGTGGAGAAAGGTTCTCACGCTCACTCAGGTCCTACATCTGCAGGATCCAGTTCTGTTCCCAGCCCGGGGCAGCCAGGGTCACCCTCTGTAAGCAAAAAGAAGCACAGCAGCAGCAAGGTGAGCCATGCCAAATCTACGTCTGATGGTTTGTCTCCTGCTGTTGCTCAGAGCAGGAGAAAGGAAGTGAAATAGTATTCTGATGGGTTCTCAGCTTCAAATGGTTTATTGAAATAGAAAACATTTTCCTCTTCTGACTGTGCAACTGACCAAGGTACTGTCTCACATCTCTTAAGATATTTCAGTTTATAGAATGAAGATTCTGAATAACATTGGTAGTGCTTTGTATTTTGGAGGCAGGGTTGTCATTGTTGCAAGAATCTGAACTTTCTTCTGTATAGAACATCAACTTTGTATCTTTTTTAAAAACAAGACACATGTTCTACTAGATTTTTCTTAGTGAAAGTGAAAAATAGAAATAGAAATAATTTAGGACAAAAAGAACTAAGGGAAAACAGTGATATGTGGTCACCAATCTAGAATTTATTCCCTGTTTCACAAATGGATCCTAATATCTTTACTTGAAACAAATGCTGCCGCTGCCATTATTTTAAAGTTGCTGGGGGACCTAAAGGTGAACAATGAGCTACTGTCTTGACCTTGTAAAATAAAATGACAATGTGGAACATATTTTACTCTATCACTCCCCTGTTCAGGAGGCATCCTTTACAGTCCACTGCGTCATCTCTTCCTAGCACACTATTCTACTCATTCTAAAAGCATGTGCAGAAAAAATGGTTTTCTCACATAGATATTGTAGGAAGCATAATGTTGTCACATCTTTATTAGTATCTTTCTGATGAGTCTTCCATTTATGAGGGTTTCAACTCAGGTGTATTCTCCACAGGTCTTTGTCAGCTGTGGTTCAATTCAGGAGTCATACGCTGCCAAAATGCAAAGATGGAAAAATCCACTCACTCTCATTCCATGGGGAATATTATTCTTAAATTGTGTTCCTGGTTCAGCAGCTTTGGTACTATCTGGGAACTTGTTAGAAATGAAAATTTTTATCCCACTATTGGCCAAGTATTTCATAAATTCTGTAGATGTGGCCTTGGAGCCTAAGGTTTAGTAACGTCTCCAAATGTGCTACCACTTGACAGTTGAGAATTACTAGGCTAATTCTAGGTCAAAATTATCTGCCAAATTTAGTGATGGCCTAAGAAGAGGAGTAAGGGCACCTGGGAGATTGTGGTCAGGAAAGCTGGTGTTTAAGAACGAATTTTGGTAAAAAGGTAAGGAGGGCAGCACTCCAAGTAGAGTATAGCTTGAAAAGAGCCTTAAAAATAGAAAACTGTATGCCTAGAATGGAGGTGTTCACAAGATATTTTAGAGGTTAAAAAATAAAATAGAAGCTGAAAGACTGAAAACTGAAGAGCACAGTCATGTCTGGCCTCCCCACTGTAATCCGAGGGAATAAGGAGGCAGCAGTGGGCACTGGGTAAGGATGAAGAGAAACAGGAAGCCTTCCTCCATACAGTCCCTACAGACTGCTCTCTTCTCCAACATCACAGATCTTCCCTACTCTATCCCTTCCTTTCTTTTCTTCCCTCCTCTCTTCTTCCCTTCATTTATTCTTCCCTCCATCTCCCTCTTCTTCCCCCTTCTGTCCCTCCCTCCTTTCTTTGCTTCCTTCATTTTTTCCTTCTCCCTCTCTCTCCCTCCCTCTCTCCCAGCCTCCCTCCTGGTCTGCCTTCCTTCTTTCCTCCTTCCAAATCTGTTTTATATTTCTCTTAGGACAATTTATATCTCAACTGAAGTTATTTGATTGCTTTTACCCTCTCAATTTTACATCCTCCATAAGACTAATAAAATATTTCTAGGTTTTTTTTTTTTTTCTGTATCCCTCTGAACACATATTATAACTGAATGACTTGCACAGAACAATAAAAAAAATGTTCTGGTTTGAAACATCAGTGATCACTTGTGATCACTGTTCTTATAAGTTTGACTTACTGTGGTATGTTAGCTTTGAGGGCAACCCACTAGAAGATGAAAACAATGAAGATGAGACAGCACTAAAGAAATGATACTGGAGGTTTTGTGACATGTAGCAATTCTTTTCTTTGCCAAGAATGTGGGCCTATGTAGTTTCATAGTATTTGGAAGAAATACAAAATCATGGTGTTCCCCTGTCCAAAAGTGTAACTGCCCATCACATGTGGCAAGTCCCACTTATCATACGCTGGATATACAAATTGCAGGCCAGACCTCAATGGCTTAGTATGAAAACAAAGACTGTAAAATATTTCAGTACAAATTTTATAATGATAATATGGTGAAATGATATTCAGAATGAATATGAAATGTTATTAAAATAGTTCCATGGTTTATTTTCAGGTTAATTATTAGAATATTTTAAATGACTTCTGTGGATCACAGATACAATTTGCTAGAGATTAATTCTTATATAGAGATCTTTTAACTCTTGGCAGTAATATTAAATAAAATTTAGTTATTTGGCACATATA
This sequence comes from Nannospalax galili, assembly GCF_000622305.1. Classification (NCBI taxonomy): domain Eukaryota; kingdom Metazoa; phylum Chordata; class Mammalia; order Rodentia; family Spalacidae; genus Nannospalax; species Nannospalax galili. The sequence goes on from NW_008344644.1 coordinate 3,473,857, forward strand.
TGTACAATACATATGTACATTCTTTTGTAGTATTTTATTTATTATTTTTATTATTTTGTGTATGTGTGAGTGTTTTGCCAGCATGTAAGCACACCCATGTTATGAAATACCCGCGTAGGCCAGAAGAGGGAGTCAGATCTCCTGAAAATGGAATTATGGATGATTGCTAGTCACCATGGGGGTGCTAGATTTTTAACATGGCTCGTCTGGAAGAGCAGCCAGTGCTCTTAACTGCTGAGCCATCTCTCCAGTGCACATGTACATTCTTAAGTGAAAACTTAAGGGTCAGCTAACTCTTTTAAAAGAGAGGGACTATTATCTATTTTCTCTTTCTCCTGCTCCTCCTCGCCCTCCTCCCCC
>NW_008344644.1:3474437-3476771 GCF_000622305.1 Nannospalax galili
CACAGTTTCTTGAATCAGTTTTGCTAAATTAATGCATGACTAAATAATGATGTTTTTGCCTACCATTGTTTAGCATTCATAAAAGGCACAATTTCTTTTTTATTTCCTCCTCAAATCTTACACTGTTAAATTTTGTATTGAGAGATAATAAAAATGTGGTGTAGTCTAGTCTAAAGCTATCATATTCAAATGTCAGGGAACATAGCATAGCTGGACATATGACATATTCTCTTTCCTGCCTTCCTGCCTTCCCGCCTTCCCGCCTTCCTGCCTTCCCGCCTTCCCACCCCTTCCTTTCTTGAGACAGGGTCTCCCTGTAGCCCAAGCTAGCCTGGAACTCACTCTGTAGACCAAGCTAGACACTATCTCACAGACATCTGCCTGCCTCTTTCTCCTGAGTACTGTGATTAAAGGCATGCACCACCATGCTCAGCTCAAACATATGGTATCTATAAGATAGCATAGAGAATTAGTATTTTAACTTCTTATTTCTTTAGGTATAAAATTAATCAAATTAAATATTGCCATATATAAAATATTAATGTAATAGAATATACTAAAGTATTTGAATTAATATTAACATAATTATATATTAGCTGGTTAGAACACATCTACTAAACATTTCTATTTATTCTTTTGGTTGATAGTATTTATACATATTGTGGGATATTTTGATTTTTTTGTCATTTTCTTTTAAATTTTTCTTATACTTTTATTAATTTATTTTGTGTGTTGCATGAGGAGTTTTTGCATGCTGCAGTTTGTATGTGGAAATTAGAATCAGTTCTTTCCTTCTAGCATGTGGAACCTAGGCTTTGAGCTCAAATCATCAGGCTTGGTGGCAAGCCCAATTACCTATGGACACATCTCTTGCCACAGCGTGTGTGTGAAGATCAGAATCAGTTCTCTCCCTCCACCATGTCAATCCTAGAGTTTGAACTGAGCTTACCAGTCTTGATGGCAAGACCCTTTACTTACAGATAGGTCTCACTGGCCCTTTTATAATCCTTTGATTCTAGCATATGTAGGGTAATGAGCTGTGAAGGGCATTTAGCATATTCATCACTTGAAAACTTTATTATTTATTCATGTTGGGCATACTCAACATCCACTCTTCTAAATATTTTTAGACAAATTTTACATTACTGTCCATTATGTTTACCCAGTTTTTCAATTGAACACAGAACTTATTCTTGTCTAACTTTGGACTAACTCTCCTCTTCCTCCCCCTCTGTAGCTCCTCTTTGATAAATCACAATTCTAGTCTCTACTTCTGTAAAATAATTACTTTACATTAAACATGTGAGATCATGTAGTACTTTTCTTTCTGTGCATGATTTAATTTTTTTTTAACTCCATATTATTACAAACAGGACTGTATTCTTTTTGTAGCTCAGTAGTATGTGGGTGCACATCACATTTTCTTTATTCATTCGTTATTTGATTAACTGATGTTACTACTAACTGGCTATTGTCATAATATATGTGGGGATGCAAATATGTCTAGCATACTTATTTCATTTTCTTTGGATATGTATTCAGGTGTGTGTTCAGGATTACTGGATGACATAATTCTCCCGTTTTCATTGTTGTGGGAGCACTGTACTATTTTTCATAATGGGTCACACTAATTTTTACACTCCCACCAAAAATGTCCAAGGTCTCTCTTCTCCACAGCCTTTCCAGTACTTTTAGTCACTAGTCTTTTTGATAACCATTCTTCCAGATGCACAGGTGTTATCTTTTTGTGGGTACTTCTCTGATGATTGGGGACACTGGGAATTTTTTCTTCATAGATCTGGCCATTAGTATGCCTTCTTTTTTGAAAGATCTGTGTTTAGGACTATTATTCATTTTCAATTAAATTGTTTGGTTGTGGCATTGATTTTGGAGTTCCTTATATATTTGGGGAATAAATTATTTGTCAGATGTATTATTTTCAGATATTCTCCTTCATTCAGTGAGTTATATCTACATGTGTTATCTGTTTTCTTGGCTATATAGTAGCTTTTACATTTGATTTAACTCCATTTGCCAGTTTTAACTTTTGCTATCTTTTCTTTTGGGGAAATAGCCAAAAAGACTTTCCCCAGCCCAGTGTTCCTAGTGTTTATTCTGAATTTAAGTGATTATTTTTAAATAACTGCTAGTTCATTAATAATAATTTAAAAGATTTATTTTGAATAAATATAAGTCAAATATGAACATAATTTACTTTAATAAATTTTTATTTTTATAGATGAAACATGGGATTATTTTCTATATGTTAAAATCATTTTAATAGTTCCTCTGGAAATCTTTAAAAATATTTTATGTTTTATTCCTACTTAACAA
>NW_008344644.1:3476884-3483542 GCF_000622305.1 Nannospalax galili
GATATTTAAACTAATTCAATATGCACTGTTGTCTTCAATAATGATAGCCACAAAACTTTATGAAGTTTTCCATGACAGCCTTAGGTCCAAAGAAATATGTAAAACAGTTCCCTTTATTAAATACTAGGCTCTAAACAGTTTATATCTTATCTCCAAAATTCTAGTGGCTTTTGGGAAAATTACATATAAAATTAAAGGGTTTTGAATGCTGGAGAGATGGCTCAGCAGTTAAGAACACTTGTTGTGTTTCCAGAGGACCTGGGTTTGATTCCTTGTACTTAGATGGCATCTCAGAACCACCCATACCTGCAATTCCAGGAAATCCAATGCCTTCTTCTAGCCTCTATTGGACCCAGGCATGGACATGGTGCACATGCATACACACAGGCAAGACAGTCATACACATAAAAGTAAATAAGTAATCTCTTAAAAAAATACAGTGCTTTTATTCCCTTGTTACTAATTACAGTTACATGTTTCTGGAACATGCACACCTAATGAGCACTGTACAACTTTTCAAACTCTGGACTCATATTGAGCAGTAACACCCCATCATCTAGTCAATAGGACCAATACACTGATTTCTTGCACAGCATGTTTTAATACAAGACTTAACAAACCAGTTTCAAAAAGACATGACACAATTGAAAGAATACTTGTCTCTAAAGCTTAAATATAGCTACTGTACTTAATAATTTGCAGAAAATCCAATAAATATTGATCGTTTACCCCCCATAATTTAAAATACCCCATTGTATTTATAACAGAACTCCCAAATTACAATAAATGAACCATAAGTTTATTCTCCTCCCAAATCCACTCTGTTTGCATAAACATATATCAAAGAAGCTACAATTCTCAACAAGAAATCGAAAGGATGTAACTTATCAGTATTCACTCTTCATTGTTTTGGTGGACTGTTTTGTTTTTTACTTCTTATCCCAGTTATTTCCTAAATTTTATGACAAATCTGAAGGGCTTTTTGTGTTGGAATTCCTTGAAGTTCTCTCTTTTATTTATTGCTAGATATGTACAGTATTTTGTTATAGTTTGTAGCCATCTGTGTAGGATACCTTTAGTGTAAACTTGACACACCTAGGTTGAGGGAGCCTCAATTGGGGAATTGCCTCTATTGAACTGGCCTGTGGCCACATCTGAGGGGCATCTTCTTGATGAGTGATGTGGAAGGGCCCAGCCCACTGTGGGTAATGCCACCCCTGGGCAGGTGGACCTGAATTGCATAAGGAAGTAGGCTGAGCAGGGGCCAGGAGAGCAAGCCAGTAAGCAGCATTCCTCCATGGCCTGTGCTCCAGATCCTGCCTCAGGGTTCCTGCTCTGAGTTCCTACTTGGGCTCCCTGATAAACTGTAACCCAGGAGATGTAAGATAAAATAAACCCTTTCCTCCCCAAGGTGGTTGTGGTCAGAGTGTTTTGTCACAGCAGTGGAGAGACAAAGTAGGACACCATCTTTGTGTACTACATAACACTGCAGTTTATTTCTCCATTTCTGTCTGTATTTTGGGTTCTGTTATCCAACCGATCTCTATTCTTTTCCTCTCTTTTCTTCCTGGGGTTTAGTGAACACGATTCTTCTGACATTCACATCTCAATGAAATAAGCAGCATATTTCATTCTGCACCTGGCTCAATGCTATCTACTCTATATCATTAAATGTATGCATTTGTCAAGGTATAATATTATACTACATAAATATGTAAGGCTATTATGTAACTTAAAATTAAATAATTATTTTTAAAAGGGACAAGGACATTAGATTGAGAAAACTCCCATTTTTACACAGTCCACAATTCTAGGAATTTGTATAAACCCTTTTTGTTTCTACATTTGGTTTTCTTTATTTGAAATTTATAATAAGATAATTATTAAACAAAGATAGTTGTTCAGTAGCAAGCAGTTTATCCTTTGGCACCACAGAGCAGTATTGCTGTTAATTGATGATGACATAGTTTATAAATAAACTGAAATTTTATTTTTTTGTCTTTTTGAAACAGTCTCCCTGTAGCCCCAGTTGACCTGGAATTATGCAGACCAGGCTGGCCTTGAACTCACAGAGATCTACCTGCCCCTGCCTCCCAAGTGCTGGGACTACAGGCATGCACCACCACATGGGGCTAAGAGCTGAACTCCTAAAGAATGTAGAGCTTAACTTCTCTAACTCTGCTCCCTCATAAACTTACCAATGGTTTCTTCATCTTATTGTTTGGTTATTTTATAAAGCAAGACTTGAAGTAAATCTGTTTTCTTTTGACTGACCTTTTTTTCTGAAATAAGAATAGATGGAAAATAACTAAAGAAGTATATCAAGATAAGTACAACAAATCTTTCTGTTTCCCATTTAATAAAACAAACCCAGCTTTGCATACCAATAAAGTAATAGGATTGGATGTGAGAGGTGTCATTCAACATTGATGTCATATTACTTGGGGCCAGAGCCATCATATCTACTTGTGTATAAAAATCTAAAGGAAATCTAACAAGTTCAGAAGCAGGCATTTTTTTGCAGTATGAATTAGGTCACTTTCTTAACTGTTTTTAAGGCTTTATTTGCCTAAGGAGTTAGGAAATAAATGAGATCTTACCTGGAAAGGTAGATTTTAATTAAGGACTGTCCACTAATAGAGAAGTTGCTTGGGGCTTCACTCTTCGGGGAGAAGATGAGTACTTCCGTATGCTAGCCAGTTCTGTAAATACTTTTCATTACTATATAAAACTTTAAAACTTTGAAATGATAAATCAAGGTGCTTTAAAAACAAAAGTATTCATTTTAATAATTGAAAACACTGCTGATATAAAATTATGACTTCAAAATAGGTTTGCCAAATGAAAAACAGATTTATATACCCACAAAATTAAATAAGTGAGAGCACAGTGGACGCTATTTTTCTGACACAACCAAATGGATAAATGGATTTTGCAGGCAGTGTGTTGCAACCAAATAGAATTAATTTCAGAAGAAAGATGAAATGATAAATTCTATGAATACTTTATTTATTAATGAGGTATATGGTTTTTAATATTTCAGCCTACTGATGCAACAAAAGTTGTCTCTCATCCAATTACAGGAGAAATTCAGGTATGAAAAATTTTCTAAAGAAGTCATCATTCTGTCATATTATTTTTAGTATTTTCACCACTTGTTTATTGGTATTGTCAACAGACTGCTAGACTCTTTTGTATTCCATAACACATACTGAATTATACAGGAAAATGCAATTTAATAGCATGTCTATGCATGCTTGTTTATAGTACCAGTTATAGCCTTGAAATTGCCAATGGTGAAATCTGCAGTGTCAGAAGGTTCTGTGCTTCCTCTAGTACCACATGCTTATGGAATGCTTTTCATGCAGGGCTGCTCCTCTCAGAAATCTGAAGGTTCATATTTGAGTTTCATGAATCAAATGCAGGGTTTTTTTTAAAATCAATCCTTACTAATTTATTGATGAACAACTACCGCAGAGAAGTATTTTTCATACTGTAGACCATGATAGCTTTGTAATTTGTAAGATCAATTGAAGTAATTTTGGCTGGGAAAATAGAATAAATAGTACAGATCTGTGTTTATTTCTGCATTTGTATACTATATTATAGCAGTTTATTTCTTAGTGTGATTCACAGTAAAATATTTTAAATACTCTGCTTTGGGTGATAGCAAAAGATAATTCAGTGTAGATAAGAATTGTCACATTGAAAGAATTAGAAGTGCAAGTTAGCTACTTGAAAACAGGAGGCTTCAAGTAAAGAAAAGCATCAGTCTCCTGTGTGTCTCCAGTATAGTCTAAAGGGAATTTTCACAAAGGACATCAGAGAGGGTAACAGAGATATGAACTAATGTCTCAGTAAGCATAGAGAAAAGGAGAGTGTGTTCCAAAAGAATAAGCAGAAGGCTGTTGCTTCCCAGAGTGAAGGAATGAGAGAATCAGCTTTTACTGCAAGGTTGACACTGTTAAAAAGACCCTTGGATCAATCATAGGCAAATTATCCCTCATATACTGTAGTAACAGTTCTAAATATCTTAGAGTGAGAAACAGACTAATCGGAAAAGAAAATGCTATAAAAGTCATGGCACTAGCCTACTGAAAGTATTACAAGGAGAAGGGCAAAAAACTGGAAAAGCAGTGAAGTGGTTATGTGGCTATCACCAAAGTGCCAAAGGGCAAAATAGGGCCTCATCAGAAAGATCTGGCAGGTTTGGGCCTGATATCCTGAGCATTCCAAATCTTTCTATCCCTCCAGTTCTGGATATTAAAGTGGTTTTCACCAGACTTATCTTTGGTCATTCCACAAGAAACTCAGAAAATACAATTTCTTATTCTTAATATATTTCTCCTATTATTGTTATTTTTTAATTTTTTAACTCCATGCTTTTGGACTTGTATTTACTGCTTTCTTTGGGTTTTTTGCTTTGTTTCTGTTGTTCTTGCTCTGTCTGTCCCTTCAGCAGTAAGATTTAATTCTGAAGTTGAACTGTACCCTGACAATGTGTGTCTTAGTAGTTAGGATATTATTAAAGCAGTTGTTTCAATTATTTTGTTGTTGTTGTTTTGGCAAATCTTACATCAAACCATGAAGATACAGGCACTAGGGCTCTATGTGTGAAAATGGTTCGGGTATCCCTTCTCCTTCAGCATCAATGCTGCCAACACCCTCCCTTCCTCCATCCCCTCCACCACCACCTACAGTGATTGAAGTAATCTAAGGCCATATGAAGAGTTTTGAAAAGCATGCTCTTAGGGTAGGCTGTTGTGGATTTTCATTTCACTCAGAAATGGCTTTGATGCTATATCATGACTTCAATTCAGCTATATCATGACTTCAATTCAGCTCCAGAGCTAGCAAAAAGAGAAGCTGTTTGCAGTGTCCATGATGTTAACAGCGGGTTATGTCCTTTGTATTTCAGTATCCCATTATAGCCCACAGTTGAAAATGCTCTCCCTTTAGGATACTTTACTGTGTTATTCACATTTTTATGATTTGATGGTCAGAAAGTTCTAGATTTTTCTCTATTGAATCATGCAGTTAAACATTCACTTTCTTACAGAAAACATAGCCAGATCAAAATTGTGCTAAGTGAGGATATATTTTAATTATGAGGTTTTAATAAAGAGTTTGACTCATTTCAGTTACCCATTTTCATTATATATCTGTTTTGTATGAATTATTAAAAATTGTTTTTATAGAGAAATCTCTTCCTTGGAATCTATATCTTTTCATTAATCCCAGCATTCCAGAGGCAGAGGCAGACAGAGGCAGGCGGATCTCTGTGTGTTTAAGACCAGCCTGGTCCACATAGTGAGTTCCAGGCTAGTTGGGGCTATAGGAAGACCCTGTATCAAAAAGAAAAAAAAAAAGACTCCATCTAAATGATGCCAAAAGAATCAATTATGAAAAAGAAAACATACTAAGTTCAATTATTTTCGTTTATGCCACTTTCTCAAATATTTATCTGTCACGGTGTGAAGAGCCAGTAAGCATCTTAGGCGTGACTCTTCTTCCTTCCTCAACTTAGTTTGTATTTGTCAGTCAGTCTTTTACTTTGTAAGAAAGTAGGTACTGAAAGAGAATTTACAGGTTTAATATCAGAGACCATAGTAGAAATAACTTTAACATTTTTCTTGCATTTCAATACTAAAATATAAGCTTCATCCACACAGAGCTTTTCTACTCCCTGCTAATTATTTGATGAAGTACAAGTAAAATTGTATAATATATTTTCAGCTATTTAATTTATCTTCTAAAATCTTGGTAATTGTACTACTGAGCAGCAGTAATATGTGTCCTTTTTCTATGAATAAAAGTTGAATACAAAAAAAATAAGGATCACTGTATGATTTTCCTTCTACGTGAGCATTAGGTAGGTCAAGACTCTTTGTAAAGAATGAACAGCGTGTTTACTAGAAATTCAAATATGCCTAGGAGCTTCCAATTAAATTAGGCATTATTTGTTCTGTTTAATTTCAAATAAAATTGAGATGAGATGGTTATTTTATGAGATTTTTAAAGAATTAGTAAAGCATTAAATGATGATTTATTACATATTTAAAAGAAATTCATGGAATAATTTTCTGTCCCCTAAAGCTTCAAATCAACTATGATCTTGGAAATCTCATAATACATATTCTTCAAGCAAGAAATCTTGTCCCCAGAGACAACAATGGCTACTCTGACCCTTTTGTTAAGGTGTACCTCCTTCCAGGGCGGGGGTAAGTGAGGAAACATGTCTCCTAATTATTGCGGCCCATTGTGTAAACAATAGCGGCAGTATCTTCCAGGCTGTAATTTCCAAACTTTACCTTGATTGACTTTATTACCTTCTTCTTAGTTTTCCCCATGCCATATTTATTTATTTCTAATTAGTAAATAATCTTGAATTAAAGTTTTGTATTAAGGTTTAAAGGGTTCTGTGGGAGCAGTAATCATAAAACCAGCCTCCATGAAAGCAAGTAGTATTTTGATTTTGAAACCCACTCTTGTGCTGAGTAATCAAATTAACTGTGAAATTATTTAGGGAATTTTCCGTGACAGATTTAAAGAGCTAATTTACTTCCCTGAATTCATTTCAAAAATCACTGTTACTGTTTTCTTTTTCACATGTTATGTATATTGTCACTTATATTTGATGTTTATTAAATGGTTTTTT
>NW_008344644.1:3483570-3494562 GCF_000622305.1 Nannospalax galili
ATTTCCAAATCAGTGTTTTAAAAATAATAATATTTGAAGGTCTGACTTTGCTAAATTAAAAAATGCCTCTGTGACTCCTTTGTGAGATATACGCATTGTTGATATGAAGAAAGTGCTCTGGGTTTGGGGTATACCTTTATGGTACAGCATGTGGTTTGTTTTTATTTTGTTCTCATTTATTTTGTTTTATGTGTAGGAGTGTTTTCCTTACATGGCTGTAAGTATATCTGTGTCATGCAATGCCTGCAGAGGCCAGAAGAGAATAAAAAATCCTCTGGAACTGGAATTAAGGACAGCTCTTAGCTACTATGTGGGTGCTGGGAACCTAATCCAGGGTCTTCTGGAAGAGCAGCCAGTGCTCTTAACTGCTGAGCCATCTTTCCAGTCCCAAGTATTGTCTTGTTTTGCTTGAAATTTTTCAAGGTAGCACAGAAGCAGATAGAATAGTATAATGACTATGTTCTCATCCTTCATCTTCAGCATTTATTACTTACTGACCAATAGATTTCACCTTTATTCTCATATACTTTCTGTACCCAGATTATTTTGAAAGAAGTCTCAGACTGTAACATGACCTGGGCTAGGTCACAGGGAATGGTGACTATAGTAAAATAGAGAACATACACTAAATGTTACCTTTATGCAATTTCTCCAACATTACCTGATGAGTAGGATTGGGCTCGGAGGCAGTTAACATGCTCACTTTCCATCTTTTCTTTAAATTATCCCTAATTATTAGAGTGACTGATGCATTAGAATTTTAAACTCAGGAGGTATTGTTTTCATTGCCGTTCTAAAATCATCTCCTGCCTTGTGTTACTTATATGCTGTGGTATAGCCTCCATGATTGCTCTTCTCATACTGCCTTCCTATTTCTGTTCCTAACTTTTTTCTTCCTGTCTTTCCTACTTTCCTGCTGTATCCTTCCCTCTGGCTCTTGGAATCAATGCAGTCAAGTCATGGTTGTCCAGAATGCAAGGTAGAGTTGATTCTCCTTCAGCGTCAACCTATGCTGTTATGCCTAGAGCTATACTCGCTGTGTTTTTATGTACATCAGTCTATACTTCAACTTTGGCTGTAACTTATATTTTTAACATTTGGGTGTCTGTTGAATTAGGCCTACAGGAAAAAATTCTGACCACATTTTTAAATAACTTTGGCAGAGGTACACAATAGAGCATAGAAAAGTGGAAAATGTTAAAAACATAGAAAAGATAGATAAGAAAATATAATTCTGAAATTGGATATACCTACAATTTTCCTGTAGGTTCTAGCTACTAAATCTCATTTAGCTAAATGTATGATAATCACAGTTTAAGTTCTCCTGGGTTATCTACTCCAAATGAAAAGATTTAGAGTAACTTTTTAAAAGTGAATTTACTGATTCTCTAAATATTCAGTACTAGGTGTGTATCTCATTTTAAATCTAGTAAGTGTCCAGGCTGTTTTTCCCTCAGTTGATAATGAAAGTATTTCCATGACTTTATATCTGTACCACAAATATCATTAGTAAGCAACATAAAATAATCTGCTTATATCATGTATTGGTAGTTACATTAAGTAATTTTCTTTGTTTCCAATTGTAAGCATCATCTTATATAACTCTTAAGAGGTTATATCATTTTGTTACCAATCAAGATTACCTATCAAGATATAGCCAAAAGTATTATTTCACACATCACCTACTGCATTATAAATTAAATGTGTTCTTTGAGGAAAATCATTTGGATCATCTGCAGCAATAGAATTGTAAGAAGTTTAGCCTAGTACAGTGTCCGACACATAAGAATGTTTTGTAAGTGGCAGTAGTTACTATCATTATTGATAATGTGTATAATCAATCTCTAGTAGTAATTGTATTTATTAAATAAGAGATAATATGTGTGGGTACTCAATTATACTGAATTCATTTACTGTATTATAAGGAAAGCCAAACAAATTACATATAAATTAAATGTGTTATTTCAGGAGAATCATTTGAATCATCTATAGCAATGTTACAGAATTTGTTTTGTCTATTATATTGTTTGTGCAAGTTCAAATGAGCAAGTTCCCAGATTCCTGAAGGTCTCCATTTTCTTATGTTAATCCTCCAACCCTGGCTCTTACAATCTTTCTGCTCTCTATTCCACAATGGTCCCTGAGCCATGGGTGGGTGAGGTTTAATGTAGGAGTCCTATCGAGGGACATGCACACTGCAGGGTGAGAGAAAGTTGATCTGCTTTACAGAAATGACTCTAGCTAAACTGACAAGACTCCAGTGGATAAACTTGCACCGAGGGACATCTGGGTACAAATGCTTGACTGCATAGGCCTTAACATATATGACAGAATGCATGAAATCTGGTTGGGAAGGGCTTTGGGAGGTGTGGATGGGGGAGAATGCGAGTCTAAATTTGATTAAGAGCTATTGTATGAAATTCACAAAATTTCAATAAGAAATATGCATAAAATATGACAAATATTTATCTGCAATACTAGGATCCATCTCCATAACCTTCATAGTACCAAGAAACTTCACTTCCTTTCAGACATATCATCTTAGCAAGCTGTTAACTTGGACACTGTGGTGGCTAGTTCTCTCACTGAGGCTACAATCTGAGTTTCTTAGCTGATACATGGAATTAGTTCTGTTTCAAAGAGATAGTGTTAGTTTAGAGCACACATTATCAATTACTTATTCATAATCTCCCCCATCTTTTAAAATATTTTATTATTTTTATTTTATGTGTATGAGTGTATTGTGTGCATGTATGTGAGTGCACCCGTGTCATGCAATGCTGCGTAGGTAGGTGGAGTTAAGGATGGTTCGTAGCTGCCATGTGGGTGCTGGGAATAGAACCCGGGTCCTCTGCAAGAGCAGTCAGTGCTGTTAACCGCTGAGCCATCTCTCCAGCCCCACCCCCCTTCTTTTATCTGGGTAGATTAGGGGAGCATTATCAGGGTGCTGATTTTCTGTATTTAATTTATAGGAGACCATGTTTTATAAGTGTATACAATGACTGGGTGAGCCTGGGATGACTTTAGTTATAATTTGGAAAGCTTAGAAGCCAACCTTCCGTCCAGAAGTCATTTTTATCATATCCTGGAGAACTGTCAATGTGAGAGGGAACTGTAATGACTACGGAAGCCAATGAATGATGTTCTTAAAAACATGGAATTGAATTTCAGCCCTCTTACTTAGAAGCCTTAAGAATTATCCAGAGTTATGTTCTTTTCTTTAACTAGGGATGGTAATAGCCTCAGTCATGGGCTCTTTTCTTTTTACTAAATATGCTTTGCAATGAGCCAAAGTGATAAGCATAGTGCCTGACACATAAGAATCTTCAGGAAGTTGCTATCATTATTATTGGTAATATGTCAAATCAGTCTCTAGTCATCAATGGTGAGTTATCTCTGTCAAATAAGAGATAGTATGTGTGGCTACTGTTATACTGAATGCCTTTACCATATTATAAAGAAAACAAAACAACTTTTCCTCAATAAAACACATTACATTAAAATAAAATAGTAAAAGTCCTACTAAGGGATAAGATTACACTGGTGCAGTTGCTCATCTCTTTTCATTTAGTTTCCTATTGTTTTATCAATATACTCATAGTTATGAAAGGATTACGGTCAGGTGGGCTAGATAAAAAATGACAAGGAGAGAAACAAAATGGTCTGTGGCCTTGGCACATGCACTTGGATAATTACAGAATAGAAGTAAGCATATCTGAAGTGTCTCCTACTTTTTTCTCATCATGCTATAGGGGAAAAATGCAGTTTTTTTTCTCATTAATGAGGTTTAGCTATGATTGTAACAAGTTTTAGCTATCAAGACTGGAAGTCCAATTACTAGCTATACTTTCTCTAAACATCATTGTTAGCACATTGATATATTGTCCTTTGAGACAAATATTGTGATATGATATATAAAACTTATTTTATTTCAATAAATTTAATTGAAAACAAAGAAGTACCAGCATGCTTTAAGATGACGTGTCACGTTTATTTGATAAATCAACATTGTATTTTCCTATACTAGTATACTTTTGATTATTGGACATGGCCTAATTGTCATAATATAATACAATTAATCTAATAGTATTAATGTAACCCTTCCAAGAAGGAATTAACTATAGTGCATTTACCAGGCAAGAAAGTTGAAGGAGAGTAGACTCATCTCTTTCTCAATCTGAATTTATGCTCACATTCATGAAACCCAGTTTAGTTGTCCATGGTCAGTTTTTAAGTGCACAGATTTTGGCATAGCATTGAGAATTGTGACAATTTTCAGTTGTATAAAGTTTCAACACAGCTTTACAGCATCAATAACAAAATAATAGGAAGTGATAACTAAAACAGTTTTTAAAGGAATGGCTTTGTGTGACCAGATTTACAGGTCAGGAAATTCAAAACAAAACAACAAAAAAGATCTATGCAGGATATGCAGGAAGATCACAAGAGTTCAAGATCATAGTGGACTACAGAAAGACACCCTACCTTTAAATTAACTAGTTAAAGGGAGGGAAGGAGAAAAGGAGGGAAAGAGGGAAGGAGGGAGGGAGGGAGGGAGGGAGGGATGGGGGCAAAGAAAAATGAGAAAAGATCTGCTAAAGGATTTCTTGGTTCTTAATGCAAAGCAGTCAAAACAGTGGAAAGGGCATAAGACCTTCACAAGATCAAGCCAGCTAATCCCAACATGGAGGAGAGGGACTCATGAATTTCTACATCTAGTTGAGGAGCTGTTGGCAATTGATGGCTACTTGGGGAAGGAGAGTAAGTTTTCTTCACAGATGTGGCCCCTGAGTGGCTGCCCATTCTCTAAGTAGATGGTGCTACACCCATACACATACAGACAGCATTAGGTAGACTCCTTGAGTTTAAAAAGTGAAAGGACATGGATGTGGGAGGGAAAAGTTGGGGGAGATAATGGAAAAATTGGAGGGGAAGAAATGGGGGTGGATTTAATCCAAATATATTATAGCCTTATATGACATTCTCAAATAATATAAAAAGAGTTTTTAAAATACAGTGGAACCGGGTTTGAGTCTGGACAGAATTAGAAAGTCAAACTCATTGATATTAAGATATTCTGTTAAAAATGAGTGCTTTAATTTGTCAGTTTAGATTACTTCTGACTTTATCTGTTAAAACATAAATACTTATAATAATTGTCCCTAATCATTCCACAGTATTCATATAGGATATGCCATTTAGAATATCACTGTGCAGCACAAGTTGGTCTAATTTCACTTTTTTGTGTATGAGTATATATATAATTACAGAAAAAAATACATATTTTAGTTAATAAAGCCTATTAGAACAGATGACTAAATGGTAGTTTATGATAAGTTTAATTAACTCCATCTAACATGAGCAAAGATCAGGATTTCTTTAATACATGAATACTAATCTTACCACTTAATAAATATGTAGCCTTGCCAACACATCTTAACTCCTCTGAGTTTCAGTTATTCTTCTTACCTATTAAATTAGATTATAAACATTACCTGTTTTATATGGAAACCTTTAGGATTAAATAAGCTAATACATATAAAACATTTAGAACTCTACCTAAGAAGCCAGTAAGTGCATAATGCTACTTATTATTATTTCCATGTAATTACTTTATAAAATGTTTTTCCTGTGTATATAAAACTCATGATCGTGTGATAATACCTTTAAATAAGGGTTTATTTACATTTGTCCAATTGACATTTTGCACAGTGAGTTAGTATTTGATAGTGTTTACAAACTGTATAAGTGAAAAGAATGACTAAATTTGGAAATGAAGAAATTAATAGTTAAGTCAGGTGTGGTGGCACATGACTGGAAAGGCAGAGAGAGATCTCAGTGAGATCAAGACCAGCCTAATCTACATAGCCAGTTCCAGGCCATCTAGGGCTACAGGGAGACCCTGTCTCAAAAAGCCAAATTAAGGAAAATAAAATAAAATTATAAACAAATAAATAAGTAAATAAATAAATAAATAGATCACAAGCACAAAATATAAGGGACATAACTTACCAAAGACTTCATTTTCTTGTTATGAAACCTCTCAGAATTCCTGAAAATTATATCGTAGCAAATGTGTGTTTGCTAACTCATTTCTCAAACCTTAATAATATTTTTCTTCAGATAGTCTCCTAATAAAATATATGTTTCAGGTATACCTGGAGCCTTCAAAATCACTTCCTTGTCTACCTACAATAACCATCAAACTGAATTTAGTATTTATACTTCCCAAGTTTTTTTTATGATATTTAAATAGATGTCTTATATACAGGTACATAAGATAAATAAAATACTCTTGTTTCACTTGATTTTAACTTTGTATAATGATGTCTTAACCTTAATATATTTATCTTTTGCAAGATTTTAAATGAAATCATTTTAAGATTTATCTTTCGAGGGCCAGCCACGATGGCACATGCCATTAATCCCAGCACTCAGGAGAGAGAGGCAGGCAAATCTCTGTGAGTTTGAGGTCAGCCTGGTCTACAGAGAGAGTTCCAGGCCAGCTGGGACTACAGGGAGACCATGTCTCAAAAAGATTAAAAAAAAAAAAAGATTTATCTTTTCATACGTAGACATTTAATTCATCTTCATTTACTAGTGCATAGTATTTTATTGAATGAATATATAATAATATATTTATTACCTTTAGCATATATTATATTGTGGTGAATATTCTTAAATAAATTTCCTATGTACAAGTGAGAGAAATTCTCTGGAGTAGAAGTGAAATATTCTGGTATGGGTGCATAAACTTTACTAGATACTGACAAAGTTGTATGAAAAGTTTGTGCACAAATATACTTTCAATCCAGTCTATAAGAATTCCTGTTTATTTAATCATTGAGTATATATTTCTTTAGATGTGTTTGAAATTTATTTTGAAGGACAGACATCAAATCATGTTCTTATTTTTGTACACTCAAGTGGCATGATTTTTAGTGAGAAGACGTGTTTATTTTCATATTGAAATCATTTTATAATGGCTGATGTGTGAGGTCTGATGAGACACAAATTCTGTGGCTCATATTTCACTACATATGACCTTTACATAACAGTTTTCAAAAATCTCAGTGTTTAAGCCTTGTCCCAGAATACTTCAATCAGAATCTCCTTGGAGGGAGAGGGGAATGGAGTCTTAACTGTCCTTATCGCTTATCAGAACTCAGTTTTATTGTGTAGACAATTTTGGGAATGACTGCCCTGGTGTCTTGCAGAGACGAGAATTAAACAAGAAAAAGAAGGAAGACATGTGGCTTTTAAACCTTCTCTAAGAGTGGGTAATGAATTGAGATTTGGATCTCAATGCTTTATTTAGAATGGGTAATGGCAGCACTTGAGAAAAGGAATGTAGGAAGAATCACTCTAGTTGGTTTGGATTAGAATTACAGATTCCAATTTCAGTATTCAGTGTGTTTAGAGAAGGTAATTTGTAAATTCCAGACTCTCATCAGAACTTCCAAATAAGTAGATAGGGCCACCAGAGATAAAGTATTATTGAATCAATGAATTTTAAGTTGAGATAGAGAATTCAAGAAAAGAGTTGTTGAAAAGCCTTGCATATGTGAGCACCATCTGCTAATAGTAGGTAGCAGCAATCTAATTACAACTCAAACCACTGCTCAGTGCCAGCTATAGATGTTCTGTTAGACTTAGAAAGGATGAGTTTTTACATAGGTTGTTTTTACTTGTATAGTATATAAGCTTTTAATGATTGCTCAGAGGGAATGGAAAAAATGGGATTAATTGAAATACTCCAACTTGAAATCAATGAAGAAATAATTTTTTCAATTTTAAGATAAGTAATTGGCATAAAGCAAGAATTTATATTTAATTGAAACTACTTTATAGCTACGGTGAATGCCTTACTTTAAAAAGAGTTTCAAAATGTAGACTTGTGAAAGCTTTTGAAATTTCAGATATAGTAAGAGCCATTTTTATCCTTTTCTCTAGAAATGCAATTATTACTCAATTTTTTGAGGTTCAAACTGGTCAAGGAGTTGAAGATGTTTTTGAGCTTCTGACCTTCCTGCCTCCACCTCCCAAGTACTGGGATTGCACACATGTGTGACATGTCCTCTTATTGTCACTATTTTTAGAGGGGGAAAAAAAGAAAGTCCATTTAGCATTGCTAACATGATTAGGTGTAAAACTATTGAAAAGATAAAGAACAAATTATTTTTGAGGCAAGAGGATATCAATGTTATTATATAGTTTATGTAATTATCTCCAACATTAAGGGAATAATAATAGAATACTGAAGAATGTATTTTAAAACATACTCAGTAGTATAGGAGAAACTAAAGGCAGCAACATAATTTCAGTTTGTCATTTTGTATTCAACAAAAAATGAAGTTTCAGAAAGGAGGATGAGATGACTATGCAGTGATCTGAGACCAAATGTATCCTTCAATTTGACTGTGAAATCATTAGTTAAGGTGAAAACTCAAAATACCTATTTTTTTTCTTCCAATTCAGTGCTGAGTACAAGAGAAGGACTAAATACGTCCAGAAAAGTCTTAATCCTGAGTGGAACCAAACAGTAATTTATAAAAGTATTTCCATGGAGCAGGTATGTAATGATTGTTTTCTAGATGACAGATGTTTGGGGTTTTTTTTGTTTTGTTTTGTTTGTTTGTTTTTTTGGTCTTTTTGAGACAGGGTCTCCGTGTAGCACCAGCTCTCCTGGAACTCATTATGTAGACCAGGCTGGCCTTGAACTCATAGAGATCCACCTGCAGATGTTTTTTCTGATCGAAGTGTAGTAATGACAATATTTGGGAAGGCTGGGATCCATACCAAGGTTTTCCAGACAGACAATAGGCGTTCAATAAAGACATGTAAGAAATACAGCTAGTGGGATGCTGGAGAGATGGCTCAGTGGTAAAGAGCACTGATTGCTGTTGTAGAGGATCCAGCTTTGGTTCCCAGGACCCACATGGCTACTAACAACCATACATAACTCTAGCTCCAGGGGACCAGGCACACACTTCTGACCTCCATGGGTGCATGCACATCCATGCAGGTAAGACATTCAAACACACAAAATTTAAATATGTGTGTGTGTGTGTGTGTGTGTGTATACAAGAAGAAATACAGCCAGTGATAATAAATGACTGAAGCTCAAAGGTGAACGCAAATGTGCATACTTTGACAAAACAAAAAAAAATGAACAAGAAATTTAGCGAAATGAATTTCAGTAGAATAGATTATATTTATACAGTGGGAGAAATATTTTCAAATGGCTGTATTTTGATTTTCAAAAGGAATGCAAAGAAAAAATAGGATTGAATGCATAGAAATGTTTAGTCCACCCTACAATATCTTAGGAATGCATTTCTCTATATTCTGCCCTCCTAAGAAAAGGAGGCATTAGTAAACGAAACTCTGCAGAAGAGGGTGAAATTAATTAGCATAGATAATATAATGATGAATAAGAGGTTCCAGACAAACATATTAACATACTTTCAAAGATTTGAATTTCATAACTTTCATGAATAGCAGGAAATAACTGTTAGTTCCTATGCTCAAATTCAGAGAAGAAAATATAAATAAATACAGAAAATAATCATCTGTATAAAACAGTTTACACACCAAAAATGATCTTTAAAATGGGGTTTTTAATTTGTTCTCTGGAAGAGTTATTTGATTTTGATGATCTAAATCAATTATAATCTGAGTTTTTAAGTTAAATTCTATACAAATAAGGCAATGCTATGCTTTGGGAATCACTGAAACAAAAAGAAAATGCAAATAAATCTTCCTTTTTATAGTCCTTTGTTTTCCTATATTTAAAAAGTATCGATTCCGCTTTGTTTATTTTAATGAGGGCTGAATAGAACAATAGGATGCAGGTCTTTTCATTTTGTCCACAAAATAATGAGCTATTTTATAATTAAACATTAGAACTGACTACAAATCAATCTTTAAATTTTTATGCAATATTTAATATAAAGCTACATAGCCGTAAATAAAATAAATAGCAAGTCCAAAATTGCCTATAAATGATATAAAATTTATGTTGGAAATGAAGTTTCTGACAGTTGTCTTCCAACTCCAGCTGAAGAAGAAAACCTTGGAGGTGACAGTTTGGGACTACGATAGATTCTCTTCCAACGACTTCCTAGGAGAGGTAAGCCTCTGATGTCCCTTCCTTATCTACTGTCTGTAATCCTCCAATTAAAACATGATGAAAAGCAAATTTCTTGAGTTTAGACAACAGCCTTTCCTGAATAAAATCCTTTGCCAGATAGAATTATTTCCTGAGATAATTTTGAAAAGATTGATAGCAACTTGAGAAAAAGTTTTCACTCTACCATCTGATGTATTTTTTAATTTATTTGAGATTAAATATTAAGTGTTTTAGTATGAAAATAATCATGATGTGAGACTAAATGATATTTGAGGTGATAAAATTATATTATAAAATGAATTGGATTTTTAAAGGGGCCAATTTCAGTCTTTTGAATAGCTATTCCTAACTACATGTAGAAATTTAACATTTTATATCGCTATTTATGATAAATATTATGAAAGAAGTTTAAGTGTTTCAAAAGCAAAACTGGAAGCAGGAGAAGACACTTTAATTATCATACAAATTTGCAAGAAATTAAAATAACTTAATCACTTGACCTTAGTGTGATCAAACCTTTGAGTATTTTCATCTGTGATGTTATAAGCCATGTAGTTTATTTAGTGCTCTTTAATGAGAGCAGAAGTTTTATGTATATATTAAAAGTAAATTATCTCCCAAAACCCTGAAACTCACAAAATGCAGTCTCTTTTTGATAGACACTGCATAACTATGTTATACTGTTTGATCCTGGTAACGATGAGGGCTTCTTTGGAACCTAAGCTACTGTGCATCTCTCTCCCAGCAAAACCAGATAATTTCACATTGGCTTTCATATCCTTCTTAGTTAAGTCATTTGGACTAATCTTGATCTTAAATGGAACTACTCTAAAATATAGTGTCATATTCAGTTTAATTTT
>NW_008344644.1:3494781-3522785 GCF_000622305.1 Nannospalax galili
TTTATTTATTATTAAGAAAGTAAAAATATTGTCAATTAAACCATGACACTATGCTTTCTCATCATCAGTTCATAGCCATATATCTATTTAAAATGTTAAAGTATGGCTTAAAATAGAGTAAGTTAGTAATTGTAAATTATTCATTCTTTTCACTTGTCCCTCTTATAATTTAAATCATACATTTCTTTTAAAATTGTTAGCCAAATTTAGGATTAGAAATTAGTTCATAGAACAAGAACAACCAAAAAAGTTTTGTTTCATAAAAGAATGATTTCATAATATCCAAGTAATTTAGAGAACAGTATGAGACTTTATATAGTTAAGCTAATCATACATTTATTAAGCGCCTTATATATGTGCAAAACATCATTCTCAATACCTTGGCTGAAGAAAAGTTAGTAAAAGAAGAAAGAGAAGTAAGGAAAAGTTATACTTAATCTTCTGCATATATCCTTGGGTAAGTTTTAGAGCACAGAAAAAGGTAATGAACAAATTTTGGTTCAGTCCTAACATTTTTTGTTTATTATTTTTTCAGGTATTGATTGACTTATCTAGCACGTCTCACTTGGATAACACTCCTCGGTGGTATCCACTTAAAGAACAGACTGAGAGCATTGACCATAGCAAGTCTCACTCCAGTCAGAGCAGCCAGCAGTCCCCAAAGCCATCCGTCATCAAAAGCAGAAGCCATGGTATCTTCCCTGACCCATCCAAGGGTAGGAGATATTTCAAGTAGAAAACAGTTATTTGTCTGTCTGCTCAGTCAGTATCTTCTTGAATGTGAGTGCCTCTGTATTTAATATACTTTGTAAAATTCTGTCCCATTAAAAAGAATTAATATAGCATCACTAAAAAGTGCTATGGAATTGGCAGAAATGGACCTTAGGCAGAGGTGCACAGACTGAGATATTTCATAAATAAAATATAAAAATCATTCTAATTTTTTGACTAAACATGACCACCATTATCACTAGTCTATGCATTTTAATTTTTTAATTTTCTGATTTTTCATAAATGTAGTCTTAGTCTGTAAATATAATTTTGCATCCAGGTGTGTTTTTTAACTTTTCATATCAAGAACATTTTTTCTCATGTCATCAAAATAATGGCAACTTAAATTTCATTGAGTCTTTCCCAAGGGTTGGACTCCCACTAAATTTCAACTATTAACATTTTTAATAATAGTGCTTTACATGGGGTCTGGGGACATACCCAGCATTGATTATTGGAATGAGCTTTTCCTTTATATTTTCTTTTATCAACTATTCACCAACACAACACTAATTCTCATCATGAATTGAGTAACTTCCTATACTGGATAAATTTGTGATGACTCGATGTGCTGAAATACTTATAAGTACTAAAGACAGTTAGTGAGCACTGCTTCTTGATCTTTCATGTACCTTTCATAAATGCATCAAACTGAAAATTGCTTCTATGTATATCAGAGGGGAACGAATTATAAGTGCAAGTATACTAGAAGATGCAAAACTGCTATCATTGCTAATAGGCACTGAGGTGATATGGTAAACCACAGAAAACCACTGCCTACAGAGTGTTGTAGATTACTTATGAATACACTTTGTAGATTGGTTTTAGAGTAGTATAAAGATCTCTCTCTCTCTCTTTGTCTCTTTCTCTTCTTCCCTCCCTCCCTCTTTCTCCAAGCATGATCTATACATTCACAAAATGTCCTAAGACAATGATTCTAATAGGCACTATATTTAATATGTTCTAGTGACCTTCGCTACTCATCCAAATGTTCGCTATGGTTTTACTTAAAAGTGTCCTGCAGCTGAGTAAACCTATTGTCTTTTAGCCATCCTCTACTAAAATGAACAGGAATCACTGGGTAAAATTGGAAGTTAATACATTCTTTACTGGTTAGAACTCGTTTTCCTTCATGAATAGTCTCTTCTCCACTGTGCTCCCTTTGCCTCCCTTCCCCCAAATTGTTTAAGCACATTGTTGAATGGCTAGGAGTTGTTCAAATGAGCCATGAAAAACAGCATTAACATAAATCTTAGACAGTTTCAAATTAAATATAGACCAAGTTTTGACAGCAGGAGGACTGGAGCGACCTTAATTCTTTTCTTTGCCGTTTTGAACCAGACATGCAGGTTCCTACCATTGAGAAATCCCATAGTAGTCCCGGTAGCTCAAAATCATCGTCTGAAGGTCATCTCCGCTCTCATGGACCATCTCGCAGTCAAAGCAAAACCAGCGTCACTCAGACCCACTTGGAAGATGCAGGGGCAGCCATAGCCGCTGCCGAAGCTGCCGTGCAACAACTCCGCATTCAACCAAGTAAAAGACGCAAATAAATTCCTCAGCATGGCAGCTTAATGTTCATCTGTTGCCTTTCTCTCCTGCTGTCCTTCCCTGTTTGCTTTGTGTTTTTGGCATCCCCTGCTCACTCTGTTCTCTGTCCTTTTGTCTGTGTAAGTACAGTATCAATACATAATTATGCTCTTCCTTATTTTTTTTTTCTTAATTTACTAGACTGCAATAAAACTGGCTGTTTCTCCTTTGTTTCTACCATCCATCCAACCTGGCTCATAGTATTTTGTAGCTGTGTCTATGATGTTTGCAGGCAAAGCAGTGTTGTGTGTCTTTTTGTGTGCAGTTCAATCTCCTTTAGAATGCAGGAACTATAAGCACAAGGGACTGCAGGTTTTCCAGTATTACACCCCAAAAAGCACACACACATGTATTTAGAGCAGGTTAGCCATGAGCTTCTTGCACCTGAAAGCACTCAACATTTTAGGCAGGTGCATAATGCAACCAACAGTAAATAAACTTTGAGAACCCAGGGTAAAAGCCATTTGATGCTTAAAAGCATTGTGCATGGGGGAAGATAACTTTCCACATGAGACCCTCCTAGAATCCTGAAGTTGCACGAAAAAATCCATGTTCTCAAAACTACATATGACTCAAATATGCATAATGAGGCACTGTAACTTAATTAAGGAGCACAATTGGGTTCGTTGTGTTGGATCACACTTTCTATAGGATAACAGAAAATATACGAGTTATTTTTTTTCTCACCATTAGAATACTTTAAAAGTCAGAGTGGTATGTTTAGTAGTTGTAAATCAGTTAAAGTCTAACAGTTCACTCATCTTAATTGCCAGGTGTTCATTTGTGAAATTTTCTGATACAATTGTATAAAATGCCAAGTACACATATGTCACAGCTGTAGGTGCGCTGTCTCTTCCAAGAAGTATTAGCCGAATGATGGAGATAGTTTGTTGTTTTCCTCATCTCTCTAGTCATCATATCCAAGGAAACAGCCAGTTTTAATCCCCTTCAGTGCTGTGCATGTGGTGTCATTTTGGCATTTGAAAACACAATTTAAATAGAGCAAAAGAACACTTTTGTTTGCATGAATAACATTTAAGCTGGTTCCATCTGAGGATACATACTCTGGGTTTCCATTTCACCCACACTGCCACAGCAGCACATAAAAGCGGTCAGTGTAATCATGCCAGGAAGCAGCACAGACACAGCATAGCAGGCGTCCTCCCCATTCAAAGAACTCAGTCTGATAATCTGCCTCCACCAGCCAATGGCAACCAAGACCAAAGCCAGCTAGCCCTCAGGAAAGTGATGTCCGATGGACCAGTCAAGCCAGAAGGAGGTGAGCAGAAAGGCCCCGTTCAAAGCACACAGCAAGATCGTCCCCCAAATTTAAAGCTCTCATCTTTAATTTTTAGAGATTGTCTGATGAAATATGTTTATCCCCTTTTTAATGTGCTTTTGTGGGCATGGCATTTTAGGAATTCATCATCACCATGTAAGTCCCAAGATCAGTCTCGTAATATATTGACTACAGTGATTTGTATTTTTCTATGCATTGGGCATCTTTTGACTTTTGTTGGGAAATGGTTTAACAGTATTCATATTGCAGAATGGAATGCATGCTACTAACCTAATCTGTTCAAGCATGACTATAAAATATGTTGCATTGTGATAAAAGTTTACATTGCTCACAATTCAAGTTAGCATACCAGTTGGAATGTAGATCAGTTTTTGTTGCATATTATTTGAAGTGTAACTTTTGGAAATTCTTAGAGGAAAGTAAAGGAAAAATTGTTAATGCACTCATTCACCCTGACACAGTGCAAGTTCTCTCCTGATCCTACAAGCAGACATTTTCCATTCGTGTTTCCTTAGTTATTAAGTGTATCAACAGATGTGTTGGGCATGTGAATATCCAAGTGCCTGTGTAATAAATAAAGTATCTTTATTTCATTCATAAACTACCGGTTCTGAGCCATTGTTATATGATGCAGCATAAAATAAGTGTGTCAATTTTTGTTTTCTCATTTAATTCTTCATTAGAAATCTTCAGTAGTCACTATTACATGCTAGTGAGAGTTACAGTGATAGAAACATTTGGGAACCTAACAAAGTTCTACATTAGAAATATTCTAAAGCAGAAGGAACATTGTTAGCCAATAAAAGCATCAGAGTTTATATAAAATTAAAAGAATGATGGGATTGGGCTAGTAGGCAAAGTAATACTTGCCTCCTCTATTCCTATAAACACTCTCCCTTTTCTGATCTACCTGGCAATTTTCTGAAATCCCAACATAGAGGAAGGTAAATCCCATGAGCACGTGCTTTGGACATGCAGCTAAATTTGATCCCACAGCTAGGGTAAGAAAGGAAAAAAGTTTATATCTGTCCTTATCCTACCCCAACAGCTGGAATTTTCACACAAGAAAGATAGTCACTGCTCATGACAGGAATCAAACTAATGTGGTTTTAAAATTATTTTCCAATTTAATTCAAGAGCACATCTGAAAAAAAATTTAATAGCATACCTGGGTTGCAGAGATAGCTCATCAGTTACAAGTGCATATTCTTCTTGAGAGGACCTGGGTTCAGTTCCCAGGACCCATACGGTGGCTCACAACCACCCGTGACTCCAGCTCCAGGGAATCCAACCCCCCTTTTTGGTGTCCACGGGCTTTTGCATTTATATACTACACATAAAAATTCATGCAGGCACATACACATACATATGAAAATAAATAAATAACAGCTGTTTTAGCTCTTTAAATAACTTTCAACCCTGAAATAGTCAATTTTGTGGTTTTATATTGCCACAAAATTAAAATCAATCTTTTACTCTTTTGTTGCATTTCTCTTTATTTTTAGAAAATTCCAAACATTTAAGTGCTCCTCTCCCACTTAACAGATAAGTGAAGGCAGCAGATGCTCGTGGCAATACAGAAATGAACCACTGAAGGTCTCTTTCCTTTTCCAGTTTGCTAAGGAAGCAATTAGCTTAAACATAGGAATAATACTGATATGTGCTTGCTGGATCACTTTAAAGACTGACAACAGAGGGCCATCTCCTTTTCCTTGCTTGTCTTCCTATAATATTTTGAATATACTTAAAATCTACTTCTCACCAGGGATGGTGTCACACCCCTTTAATCCCGGCACTCAGGATGTAAAAATAGGCAGATCTCTATAAATTCCAGGCCAGCCTTGTCCACATAGCAAGTTCTAGGACAGCCAGGGCTACATAGTGAGACTCTGTCTCAACACGAAAAAATTCTACTTCTCAACTTTTCTTCCATCAAATTAGTTCAGTTGATTTCTTCGTGTTGCTCATTTTCTTGCTTGAAATACTGTATTGACAATTAAATGTCACAGCGATCATACGTCCCCCTTATTTCAGGGCTTATTTTTTAATATTGTGATTTAGGTATTATTCTAATTTGTAAGATATTAATCATAGATACAGTTCTTAAAATCTGCATGAAAACATTTTTAAAAGTTTTTCTTTAGGTAATGCTCAAATTGATATTCTTTACCTTTAAGGTGCTATAAAGTTGAATTAGAAGTCACCCTTTATTGATGTTCAGTCAATAGGAAAGTAGGCTACATATGTTTTGTTTATTTTGTCCTAATGAATTATAGATAAAATGCACTGTTTATAAGATATAAATGCATTCTTTCCTTGCTACCATAAATGTTCCAATAGTGTAAATGAACCACATATTCTGCCAAATCTTTGACAACAAACATACTATAGAATAAAGTTATATAAAGTACAATAATTTATTTAAAGTCTGGAACCTAAAACTGGCCAAAGATATATATGAACATACAAAGAGCTAGAAAGTCTCTGTTCTCTCATTCATTTCCTGCAGAAATAATAGTAATAATAGTAATAGTAATAATAATTTAATGTGGGATAAAAGTGTCATTTCAGAAATCACAATAGGGTTCACATAATCTCTTTTACATTCTGAAAATAGCAATCTATTTAATAGTTCTTAAAACTGTACAAAGTATTTGTCATCTGTTTCTCATTTTATCACACAAAGTGGTTGGGTAGTCATTCAACTCTTCTGTCCCTGTCTAGTGGATGAATAATCAGAGTGTTAGGATGGTGGGATGCTGACATAGGAGCATACTCTATAACCCTTTTCTTCTGACTCTGAAGCCTTGTGTCCTAAATACACTAGCTCCTTTGAAATCAACCTCTCCTGATTCAGTGAAAACAGCTGACAATCATTTACTTGCTGATCACTAAAATTCCTACAAATTATTAGGAGTAGCTAGAAATGGTGTCAGAGTATATTTTACTTTATCTACCTGCACTATCCTTCTTTCTAAGGACTGGTGATTCCAGCTGCTCAACCTCAATGAAAGAAAACCTTCCCACTGCACAAAGCCAATTAGGCAAGAGACAGGTGTCTAGAGAAAGCTCTGTGTGTGTGTGTGTGTGTGTGTGTGTGTGTGTGTGTGTGTGTGTGTAGGTATTTCAATCCAGGGTGACAAAATTGTCCCTAAAGAGCTTTCAAATGTTTGTATAAGCTTCTCAGCAGACTTCTGCTTGAGCTAGCATAATATATGGGTCAAGTAGGAATTATGGGATGAGCCAAAGGAACTTTTTTTCTCCCTCTGGGCTTTTGTTGCATGCAAGGAAATCTGAAGGAAAAGATTAGACAGACTGTACCAGATAGGCCTGATGCTTAAACAAACAACCGTTGTTGTATTAAGAAATCCTTGGAAGTCTTCTTGTTTGTTTGGCTGGTTGGTTTGATTTTTATTTGTTTGTTTCCCCAGATTCAATGCCCCTGCTACTGATAGCAGCCAAGCAAGGAACTAAGAAAATAGTTGTTTGCTTTTGTTATTTTCTTTTACTGTTTTTTTTTTTCCTTTAGATTTTTCTGAGACAGGGTTTTGCTAAAGAACTCTATAGTTAAGGCTGGCCAGGAACTCACTATGGAGCCTGGGCTGGGGTATGACACTATACCTGACTCATTATTTTACTTTTCTGATGACTATACTGAAACTAAAACAAATAGCAGTCTTAAAATCTTGGAGGTTGTTGCTTAACATATAATATACTAAAGTTTAAGCTCAATTTGCAATTTTACATCTATTTTTGCTGGACACGAATATTTTAGGTATGCCTTTTAGATTCAGAAGTAGATAATACAGGGTTAGTAGACATAGCCCTCCTCCTGAGTAATAAAACAAGAGTAATTTGAACTAGCTACAGTGGTAAGATGAGAAAATATATCATCAAATAAGAGACATGGGACATAAAATCCCAAGTTTCTTCATGTGACCCAATTGTAGGAGAAAAGTCAGAAGCTACTTCCACAGACCACTGCTGGAGACTCCACTGTCAACAAAGCTCACTTGCGGCACCTGTCAAAGGAGAGTTTCATATCATGTGTTTCCTTGGCGAACTCTTACCAAGCCATCACTCTGTGGGAGTTGCTCTCTTGGGCAAGTGGTAGTGGGTGGCTGGTTGGGAGTGGATGGGGACTGGGAGAGGACAGAATTGGTTACAAAAGTTAACCAAAGTCTCATTTTCTTCTGATCCAAAGTAAATTATCACTTTGATCAGAAAGGATTTATTTAGTCTTCTCTATGTCTGGAAAGGACAGGACCCCTAAGTAAAGTAAAACAGACAACAAGACAAGTCAGATGGTTTATTTGGAAGTGGTTGTCTTTAACATTGTATGTACATGGGTAATAAAAACAAATCTTACATTCTTTATTTCAAGGTGTTAGTGCAAAAGTAAAATGTTACATCATTAAAAAACCCTTGATACTTTAAAATAATAAGAAATTTGACAAAATAATTATATGACCAGAATAACTCTCCCCCCAAAACCTGAGAAAATAAATTTGAATAATTTTCAGCTTCTAAAGTTCTATGCCTATTCTGTGGTGGGTGGAGCATTCTTTCTTTGTTGTCTGTGAAAATCAAAATGCTTTCTGAACATTTCCATATGTTCTTAGAATGATTGCATGTACGTTTTCAAATATTTTATAATAATTTGAATTTATTGCCAGAAATGTCTGCTATTCATGCAGAGTAACAGGCTGTGACTGGGTAGCTCTGATCATGTGACAATCTCTTATTGATGAACCTTCCTTCCTGAAGGTAAACACACAGAACTCACATCAGTGGGAATTGTAGCCATGGATCTCCACCAAGTCATCCACATAGCTTGATTCAGTCAACCCTGGGGATTTTTATTCATTTCACTTTATAAGAATATCAGCATCAACGGTCCCTAAATATAAAACTACTAAAATTTGACTTCAATATTGTTGTGCCTTAGTGAACTCAACTATGGTACTAAAAAAAGGGGAAGAGACTATTAATCAATGATCAAAAACATTCTTACCATTTAAAATATTTTTACCAGTTAAAGAATTTCATACACTGTATTTTGATAACAATCAGACCCACTCTTCCATCTCCACCCCCATCTTACTCCTGTCCCCTGAATAAGAAGTTCTAACTTTTGTAGCCCCAGCTGTCCTAGAACTCACTATGTAGACCAGACTGGCCTTGAACTCACAGAGATCCGCCTGCCTCTGCCTCCCAAGTGCTGGGATTAAAGGCATGTGCCACCACACCAGGCCCAAGAAGTTCTAACTTTTAACAAACCAAGATCCATTAAATACTATTCATGAAATGTCAATGGCAAGTAAATAATCAAGAAAACTAATTTTTTAAAATATAAATGACTTTACCTTACACACGAACAAATTATTTTCAGAACATTGATCAATTTGGCACCAGAAAGCATAAGCTGACAAAATGAGGCAAGCAAATAAAAGAAAAATAGTGAGAAGAACAGGACACAGGAAGCATAGAGAGACAGAATGCGGACACCAGACAGGCTACAATTGGAGTGTGGAGCCAGGAACTTTCCTTATCTGGGAGGGGGATTGTGGAACAACTGACTGAGAGGTGGAGAATTGACAAAGACACTATTTGGATGCCTAGCAATATTACCTAAGACCAGTAGCAAACAATCCATGAGTTATTTGATGATTTTTTCCTACTTTTCATTCACATGTATTATATATATTATGTAAAACCATGATATTTCACCCATTTTCCATTGTGTTAGGTGAAGGGAAATGAAGATATGAAATAGGATGAAGGGAATCTTCATTTATATTTAGCCAAACTGACAAAATATTCTTTTCTGTTCTCATTACTATACTATGCATGTTAATATACAATTAATTGGCAAGAAGTTATATAAACATGTACAATTTTAAAAGATAATATCAAAAATACAGAGTTTTTATTGGGATCCTGAGTTTGTCTATGATTATGTATCCTCGTATTCATGTTAATTCACATCCACATTCTTTGATGTAATCAAGGATACTGAAAATAAAATTAATAGGTAATAAGTTGACAAAATAAGTAAGCATTAACATCACAAAGGTAGATGTAAATCATAAAAGGTAGACAAATTTTAAGCAAGGTGCTTAAAAAAGCTCAAGGCATCAATGCCCATTTTTAAACATATGAGAAAATTAAATAAAAATTTTCTGTATTTTTTAAGGAACATGACAGCAAAATCTAATTTTCATAATTAAAACAATTCAAGTTCAAAGGCAAATGTTTTTAGGTTCTATAGGTCACTATTTTCAACTGACAAACAGAAAATTGACATTTTTTGCCATCCTTGATTCAAATGGTTTTCAATCTAGATAAACCTATTACATATTTTTAATTTCAGTTTGTTTTAAATAATTCTTATTGTTAATGATCTTTTTAAAGTAGATAACTCCTGAATTAAAATTTTGGTTCCACCCCAAACTATTACTTTATAATATTTAAAAGACTTCGTATAGAGTCAACCCTTTGAAAAAACAGTTATAATATTATACACCTGCCAATTATCACTATTTACTCTAGGTTTTGTATACCATAAAATAGTTGTTTCTTTTTTTCTTTTATTTTAAGCAGAGAGAACTGTCAAGTTTTTACGCCAAATGCAATTTTAAGTCAGACCACACACTGCTCAAGTCATAGCATTCTGGATGAAGCAAGCTGTCAAGAAGCTTTGAGACAGCTGGAAAACATAATAAAAATAAAGTCTTCAGGAGAGGATAACAATTGGTATATTTTAAGGTTAAAAAATAAACAAGAAAACTAATATGCACTATTAATGTTGACAGTTTAAGATAACTTTCAAGAAAGCTGTTGCTAACTGCCATCCTCTGGCTTTAACAGTTCATGTCCATCACTGTAGGCTTTCCCACTATCAAAATATTACCACTGACCCAAAAAGGTCTCAGAAATTCTTTGAGCAATGTACAAGGAAAGATTACTTTCATATTAAGATAGTCCTTGTCTGATTTCGCTATCATTCTTTCTCAAGTATACAGTGAAGTTTTACAATGACTGTATAAGGTATCAATCAGAGCATCCTCTCTTTAATGAGTAATAAAATTTGTGCTTGTCAATTTTTTCAAATCTTCATAAATTTGATTATGATAAGTATCAATATATTTAACTTACAAAAGAAATTTCTTTAGATTATAAAATGTTTTCCTTTTACATTGAGAATTTCACATATGCATATAAATATGCTTGGATCAAATCTAAACACCTAATCCCTCTCCTCCAGTTCCATCCCTATCCCATCTTCACCATTTTTCTCTCCCAGCTTTATTTTTTTTTAACCCACTGAGTCCACTTAGTGCTGCCTGTATGTACATGGATGTGGGACCATCTACTAAATCATGGGTAGTCTTTCAGTGGCTGCATCCCTGAAGAAAATTGACTCCCTTCAGTTATCAAAAGCTTCTCAGCTAGGGGTAGGATTTCATGAGCCCTCTCCCTTGTTCATTATTAGGTAATTTTTTAAAAATGGAAATGATTGTAAGATTGAAGTGTGTAAGATCTGCAGAACAAAGTTCTATGCACAATCATTTTTTTTTACATTCTCCAAAGACAGGAGGACAACAAAGGCTTTCTTCCAAGACATCCCATATTTGTCACAAATTTGTCATAGATTTTTATTGCATTTCAGAACATCTTCTTTCCTTTCTCATTTAATGTTAATTATAATTATTAAGGATTGACAAATGACATGTTTCAATTTCTATAGAAAATTTTAAATGTTTCACTGGGCATCAGTTAGGCTAAATTATGATTTTATGTCAATATTCTCTGCTTCCTCTTTTGAACTCTGACTGGTGAGTTGCCTATCAGCTCTCATACTGTTACAAGTCTAAGGTAGAGTGCTGGGAACATTATAAAGAAATTGTATTTCTGTTCATAACTTGAATGACAGGGTTTTGTGTAAAAAAAGTTGCTTATATGATATTCATTTTATCTTGTATTGTCTTTATTACTTTTCCTATGTATTGAAAATTCATTGTTTTATCATGAAATGGAAAATGTTGAACAGTATAACTTTCATTCAACTTTGAAGAAAACTTGAAGGACATGAGTTCATGGCAAGCCTGGGGTACAAGTGAGTTTCAGGCAACCATGGCTTACAGAATGAAACCTTGTCTCAAAAAACAATTAGAAAGTGAAAAGAAATATGGAAAGTTTCATGCCTTCTGAAAAGGAGGTTCTGTGACTATATATTCATCACATGGAAATTAGGAACAGAATTTTCTTACATTCACCATTTAATCACATTCATACATATATTCACTGTCTTGAGACTCTCTCATCCTAGTTTGTAGCATTTATTAAATAACAAATTTAAAGGTATCGAAGGAAGAATCATAAAGTATGAAAAATTAAGTTTTCTCTACTTTTATCTGAGATGGAGATAGATATATAGTCATTGACTTAAGTTTACATGCAACCAAACGATCATTATTAGGAATATCCGGAAATAAAATCAACTGTATTTTTTTTTACCCAGATCTGATTCTCTACACTAGTCTTTACAATTTATTGGAGTATAACCAACTACAGAAGGAAAGTACCTGACAGTGATCTGCTTGGAAATAAATGAAAGATGCTAGCTAAGTCTCTTGGGTTGATGTTTTCTAAGCTTCCTCTTTATACTGTGGCCATTGAATAAATTTCAATTGTTTGAAAAATACTAATATTATTCATCTAATTTAATATGCTATCATTGATTTATTTATAGTAAGAATGCACCCCCTTTTTTCTCATGAGTTGAAGTTATATGTTGTGTACTGGGGGCGTAACGCCTAGTATGTAGCCCTGGCTTCAATTTCCCAGCACAACATAAACCAAACATATGGTCACACTTGTAGTCTCAGCACTCAGGAGGTGCAGAGGCGGCAGGGTCAGAAGTTCATAGTTAGCCTCGGATTCATAGTGGATTAAAGGCCAGCTTGAGGTAAATGAGACCCTGCCTCAAAAAAGAAAAAAAGGAAGGAGAGAAAAAATATATAAATAAATCCTATATATCAAACTATTTGGGTTTCATTTAATAATAACATTCTGGAAAATATTCATGATGGATCTTTCTAGAAGTGCTTTCCAATTAGTTGGAATATTACAGAGCAGTCATTACTCCTGGCTAATTCTTTTTCTCCTCTAATTATCAGTTCATGGAAATACATGCCTAACAACCTAATGTCAGTATCTAAGAAAGATATTTCTGATTCAAAAGAGAATTGATAAT
The DNA here is from genome assembly GCF_000622305.1 of Nannospalax galili. Classification (NCBI taxonomy): domain Eukaryota; kingdom Metazoa; phylum Chordata; class Mammalia; order Rodentia; family Spalacidae; genus Nannospalax; species Nannospalax galili. The sequence goes on from NW_008344644.1 coordinate 3,507,702, forward strand.
ATTGAAAAATTAAGAGCTCATGTAAAGTGATACAACTTTTCAATGTTTCTTCATTAACTTCTCTTTTAAGGATAAAATCTTTTTGCATTGGCAACTTAGTGTGAAGACAGAACTTATCGCTTGTTACACTCTTTGCTCATTCTACTTATTTGGATTCCGCTAAAACTATAATTAAATTTATTCAAGATAAAGTAAAATGAATTCACTTTATTAATGTTTTTAGATACCATAACCAAACTTTATTCTACTATTCACTATGAAATTTTAGTGCCAATTTAAATTGCGTGTAAGTGGTTTCTTCCAAAATCAGTTCTGGAGTAAAAGCTTCTGAAAAAATGAAGATATACTTAAAAGGGAAATTATGACTAAGAGCAAATGTTTTAGTATACTGAACCATTATCTATATTTTAAGTAAATGAAACTCTTCCTGACCATGTTATTAAATTAATTTACTCTCATTTGTTGTTTCTGTTCCTTAAAGTGATCGCTGATTCTGCTATCTATAATGCCCCAGCAAATGATTAGTGAGTATTGGAAACACCTGCTTAGGACTTGTTAGATTAAAAACAGATTGAACTGAACCTGGCATGGTGGCACATGCCTTTAAGCCCAACACTTGAGAGGTAGAGGCAGGTGGATCTCTGTGAATTTGAGTCCAGCCTGGTCTCCATAGTGAATTCAGGCCAACTGATACTACAGGAAGACCCTGTCTCAAAAAGACCCCCCCCAAAATATACCCCCAAACACAGATTGAGCTGATCATTGAAACGTCTTAGAAATTTCACTTGTGAAGCTAATGTGTATGAAAAGAAGAAAGCATAAACACAATTAAGAGCTTTTCTAACTTTCTTGGAATATAGCAAAGGAGAACTTACATCTCCATCTCCTTCTCTGAGAGAAGTTATGTGAATAGGGAATAATTTAAGAGTCTTCATGTTTTACATGGAAAAAAAGATGGCATTGGAATTGTCATTCTTTGTAATATTTTGGTACTAAATATGATATAGATATATATGTTAGTCATTATATTATGTTATACATAAGTATGTTATATGACTAATATATACTCAATTATTAATTTGTCATCTAAAATAGACTTCAACTGACCAACCCAGATATTTATAAATGATTGATGCAGGTATCAGAGCTACCTGTTTTTCAATCATTTGCATATTGAAAACATAATTTGGAGCAAGTAATGGGAACTCTTCCAACAACTGATTGCAGCTGTCTGTGCCATTTTTTTCTAGTTTCCTATTTCCTCTAATATGTTTCCAAATATGATAAGAAATACAGTGAAATAGATTTGGGGAGGATTAAACTTGTAAATACATATAAAATACAACATCTCTCCTTAAATTCATAATCCTGAGCTGTAATGGGAAATTTCCAAAAATGTGATTAAACAAAATTCAAGGGGAAGCATACTGAATAATGCTACTAATGCTAGAAATTAAAACCCGATATTTTCAATTCCACATTCAATGAGTTTTTTAGAAATCGAGGTAAAACAACAAAATTCCTTCTGTAGAATAAGAACAAAAAAATAACAGAGGAAACATGGAGGGAAGGAAGGGAGGGAGGGAGGGAGGGAGGGAGGGAGGAAGGAAGGAAGGAAGGAAGGAAGGAAGGAAGGAAGGAAGGAAGGAAGGAAGGAAGGGAGGGAGGGTGAGGGAGGGACTAATGGAGGATAGGAAAAGAAGGAAGAAGGGAGGATGAGACAGGGAGAGAGGGAGGGAAGAAGAGATTAAGAAAATGTCTCTAAAGTTAAAGTCAGCTAAAGATTCCCAGAAAATTCCCTAAACATGTGATTTCCAAAAGAGCTAAATAGTCCAGTTTCATCCTAAGCTACAGGAATAAACAAAATAATAACTGACTCATTCATTTCTTATAACTGCAAACAATCTTAAAATCTTACATCTATGTCTATAAGGACTATATTTACTATTTGTTCAATGAAGTAATTAAAAAATAAGCCACCTACATAAGACAACATATCTGAAATATAGAACTGTAAGACAAGTAACAAAAACGCACAGGCAGCAAGGTTAAGTATATTCTGAGCACCGTATTCTAAGTCAACCAAACTTTTCAACTTTTGAGACAACTGGATGTGGATTAAGAGTTTTAAATTTTCTTATTAAAAAGTGTCACTAATCTTTACAGGAATTAATTTTTGCTGCAAATGATGGTTCTAAAGCAGGCGCCAATTTCTAGTGTGCATGGGTCTCCATCCCAGTCAATTCCACTATTTGCTCCGAGAACTCTGAGCGTAGTGCTGACATCTTGTGGTAACTCAAATGATAGCTTTGTGTATTCAAGTGTGCTAGACAGGTTGAGGCAGGGGAGGATGACCCAATAGAGCAAACTAATTGAACACAGATGTGCAGCACCTTTTATAAGTAGGGTTAGTCACAATGAAGTAACATAAAGCATAACAACATCTAATCATCAAACAGCCAAAGAATATGAAGACGTCAAAGAATAGTTTTTAAAAGAGTGAATGCAAAAAAAAAGTGAAAAAAATTGAAAAAAAAGATTGAATGGCTTCCATAAGATAAAACGTTTTCCTGAAATGTCCCTAAATTGAATCACAAAAATAATAAACTTTCTAAGATGTGTTCTTCCAGAGCACACGCTCTTCCCCACAGAGGTGAACTTTCCCATTGTACATGTTTATCATCTTACCTTCCCTGTAGTGACTTATTAGTACAATTAACATTTCAAAATAAATGCAAGCATATTAAAATTAACCTCAAAATATACTTTGATATTTTTAAGACTTTCAATTCCCTGGTAAAATATTATTTTCATAAACAATACACATATTTGTACTACCTTCAGGCATAGTAGTACATGACTTTTGAAGCTCTAATTGAATGCTTTGCCTGAAAAGGCAGAGGGAGACTATTTTTAAGTTGTTAATTTTTCAAATCAGAAACTATGAAAGACTGTACTTTGAAGGTTTCCATGTTATTTCATTTGGATACATAGACGTGGAGATACTATTCTTAAATAAAACCCAGGGCTTTTTGTCTATATACCAAGATAAGAAAGAACACAATTCTAGCATTTGTGATGGTGATCGCTCCCACATAATGTTACTATGCATACTATTTTCTTTCATTACTTCAACTTAAATATTCATATAATATATATGACCTGTTATGAACTATTTGTAATTCATAAATCTATCCTTTCCAGTATTTTGTACAAATGTTCTGTATATTTTCTTCAATAATGCTAGTTTTTGAGGGTACTGGGACTAAAATATATGCTCAATTGATTATATCTTTCTATATGATAAAAGTTCAAATTTGTCATTTATTTTAAAACCCACAAAAATTGTTTCCACAAAGTTTATTTTTGGGAAAATGAAGGAAGAAAAATATTTCCATATTAAGTGTCACTTTTTTTAGTTTAAAACTCACCCTGTAGAAAAGGTGAAATACTATCTGCCAATTAATTCTGGCATTATTGTTGTTTGATTTAGAGAAAGAATAATTGTATTGCTATTTATTAATTCAGTCATTAAATATTACATGATCACTACCCCAAGACAAACTTCTAGGGAGTTTAATGAGGATTATGAATGATGTAGCATTAATGTAACAAATATCACTCAGAATAGAAAGCAATCATGTCAACAAAAGATATACCATTTGTATGATACAGAGGATCAGGAGTTGGGAGAGACTGTTCTGAGGTGGGCAGGAGGACAAAGACCATTGAGGAAACAAGTGACAACTGAACTTTGCCCTTTCAGTTAGGTTGAATTCATTGTACACACTAGAAAGTGACGATGGGATATTAACAAAGTAAGAAAACAACAAAACAAATCCGAACTAATGGGAACCAAGTGAATGGAATGAGTAGGCTTCAGTGTGAGAGCTCTGAAGGAAAGCTATGAGAGATGAAATTGGAAAGCAGCAGACCAGTAAAGAACTTTAAGAGGCAAACTAAAGGATTTGACCCAAATATTTGTAAGTCTTGAAATTACATAAGTCCTTTATTCATTAAACAATTTACACTGTGCTAGAGATATAGCCCCATGCTAGCATGCTTACCTAGCATACATGAAACCCTGGGTTCAATACTCAGCACCAAAGACAGAAAGCTTACACTGATGGCATTTCAGCTCAATCTAATAGAATCAGTGTTTCCTAACTTAATAACTACTTCAAGACAAAGAAGTTAGAAGATACATCCGTTGTTTCAATTTTTTAGAAAGGAACTATTTAAATACTTACACTTTAACACCTGCTTATTAAATCTCTGTATTTTCATATTTACAGAATTTTATATTGTGTATATATATTTTCCCTGGTAAAAAGAGAAAGTTCTATGTAGCTCTACACTGCACTTTTTTTTTTTTTTTGGTCTTTTTGAGACAAGGTCTCTCTGTAGCTGCACTTTTATGCTAAGTTAAGAGTAAAGCTTCAATCAAACACCAGATGTTTTCTTACAATAGTGCCAAACATGTAGGTTCTTGACAATCAGTCATCTGACTTCAATCTGATTTTTATAGACTCAACTTCAGAAGCCCGTCTGTAGAAGCATTAGGTAGACTTAGCCCTCTCAGTACATGTAAATGATCCCTGTATTTACTTTTATAGTTTTTACATTTCTTCTAAAAGTTTGTTTTGCATTTAAAATAGCAACAGTACTGGTACAGGCATACCAAGTGAGATTTTGACTCAGGTAGATAGGCAAGGTGGGAAAAAAAAACTCTATTATTCCCACCGTCATTCCTTCCTATGCTCCTCCACATTATGTATTTATTTTTCAAATTTTCCAGAAATACAAAATTAAAATTGTATTAGGTAAAACCAAAATTTAAAAAAGATGAGGCTGATTGTTTTAAAATATGAACAATAAGATATCTTTTCTATAAGGTAGTAATTGTATTCATTGTGTGGGTGTTTGTGGGCACTTCTAGTGCATGGCGACTTCTCCCAAATCCTCTTTTAGCCTACCGCTCTTCCAACAGACAGTGTTCGTGCTCACGCATAACATATAGTGCAAATTGTTTGTCTCTGTGAATGAAGACTCATTTATCTCTTAATTTAGTAGAGATAAATTGCCTAAAAATTAATATCTACTAAGACTTTACTTTGAAAATAGGATATTGAAACTTTTTTAGGTTAAAGAAATTAATATTTTCTTTCCAACAGTATACTATAAAATATTAAAAATCTAATTAGTTGAATTATTTAGTGCCAATTAAAATCATGACAGTATTTTTTAATCTAAAATAAATGGGATAATCTGAATCATTACTGGATGTTTATGAAGTTTACTTTATACATGTTCAAGTTATCTTTATATTTTGAATTAGCCTTTTGAAAATTCTTTATTTAACAACATGTTCCACCTGGATTTCTTGTACATAAATTGAATAAAATATTAAACAAATGTTATAACCTTTATTTTCTGAAAATCTAGTCCTCTATAGGTAACTAGTATTTTATTGGTGGCTGGCATTTAGACCTTCTAAATAGTTGTCCTCAACATATGAAAATTGGATATGTAATTGACTTATTATTAAGATTCTTCTCCCTTATTTCCATGTTCTGGGGAAGGAATTGATTGTCATAGATATGAAAATTCTTGGCTTTTGAGGATCTGCTATTACTGGACTAAAAGAAGGGAAGACATGGAGGAAAATCTAAATCCTTCGACCTGACATTAGCTGCTTTGACTGTGGATAGCCGTCCTCAAAGTGTTTCCCACACAATTTCTGTATTCCTTTTATTTGGTTATATTACCTAAAACTCCCAAATGAGGAATCATCACTTTTACCTATTTCCTTAAGAAATATGTAGGTCTCTTAATATGAACTGATTATCAATTCTTCACCTGCGGTATAAACCCATTCAACTAAGAGAGTCCTGATGGAATCTCTCTTAGAGAGACTGTTAAGTAATTTTGTAGTTTGGAACATGTCTAGACTTAGAACTGAGGTAAACTCATTGTCAAAGATGAGGTGAGCTCAAAGACACTAGAGAAAAACTATAGTCAGAAAATCTCTGAGGAAGGAAGGGCAGAGTTTGAAAACTAAAAGCACAGAATGAAGAATAGCGAATCTCTGGGTTCCTGTTTCATTGCACTCCTAATCACAGCCTTGCAAGGTATGCATTACTGACCCCACTGTTTCCAAACACAAAATCTGAGATTTAAGGTCTCTACCGAGTGTGCACAGATCCAGAAGACTGCAGTTCACACTCTCTGGCAGGGATGAATACTAAGGGTTTCAAATAATTGCCAGAAGAAACTTCTCTCCCATCCAGTAGGAGGAAGCACTGCTCTCCTCTTTCTTGTACATGGCGACTTCCCCCAAACCCTCTTTCAGCCTACCGCTCGTCCGACAGACTGTGCCAGTGCTCAACCATATACAGCCCAAATTGTTTGTTTCTATGAATGCGGACTCATATATAAAAAATGAAACTCATGAAAATTTTGAGACAAATCCCTTTATTAGCTATGAAATCTTAAAGAAAACAGATGTCTTTAAATTTTAAAAATCATTTGGAAAGTTGGTGGAGCCACTTGGAAAGTAGTGCGGACTTGTCAATCACGTCTTGAAATTATCTATTTTTTGCTCACTTTCTAAGGAGGCAATCTGATTGTTGATTATTAATATGGAAAATAATTATGCAATTTCTTTTATTCTGCTCTTTCTACTACCAAAGTTATCCTGTGAAGTAGTCAAAATTCTCCTTTGATTTGCCATCCCTGTTGTGATGCTGTACAGATAAACCAGAAAATAAGAGCTAACAATAATTGCAGACTATTTAATAACTCAGTCTGAATGTTCCTCCCCAGAAATAGGTGGGTGGGTCTTTTTGGTGTGCATTTACACTGTGAAGCAATTAATACTGCCCCTGTTCATTAGTGGCCAAGGAAATGAAAGTGAAAGACAGGTTGAGAAAGGTAGAGTTTCTTGCCTCAGCTGTTTCTTTCTGTGGGTAGATTTAATAAACGTGTGATTTTTACATTTGGAGATCAAAGTGAGCTTCACTTGTTGACTGTGGTGTTGACTCTTCCCACACCATGCAGCAAAGCCCAGCAATCACCGGCCTGCAGAAAGCTCCGTGTCAACCGGCTCCTCGGTCAGCAGCTTTGGCAGTGGGTACAGCGTGGACAGTGAAGGAAACAGCAGCAGCACTGCAGGGGAGACTAATCTATTCCCTATTCCAAGGATGTAAGTGCTTTTTTTTTTTTAAGTACAATTTTAACAGCATCATGAGTAATTCATTCTTAACATTTCACAGGAAATAACAAGATAATTATCCAAGTCTGAATCATTGTCCCTGAAACAGCTGAACTACTGATGTCCACATGAAAACAAGTTATTCAGGAAAGACTGGATTGTTACAGTTCATTCTAAAGATGAATGCAGGTAGACTACCAGGATGACTTAGTCTGCACATCCTGTATTTAGCATAAACACTGCTAGAATAATAACTAAGCTATGCCAGACTCAAGTTCAGCAGCATCACAGCAGAGTTTTATCACACAATGACCAAACGCAGACATTACTAGGATTTGACATAAAAACACATTAATTTTCTTTGAATCAGGAGAGATTTAAGCACATCCGAAGAACTCATATCATCTTGGAAACAGATGACAAATTGGGATAATCATTTAGACTTATTAACACTAAAGTTCTCTATACTTAAAATGGAAGGTTTTGAAGCATTTTCATATTTTATAGAAAAAGTATCAAGTGGAATTTAAGATCCTGCATAGATTGTCTGGAAATAAATCACATTCATAGTATGAATGAATGATTTTCTTAAGAAAATCATTTTGAAAATCAATGCAAAACTAAAGCAGATTGTGTTTAGAATGTGCTGGAATGAATTTAGACACATATGTAGACCGTGTATCTGTTCCAGTATCAAAATTGAAACTTCTTGATCTTTCATTTTCCTCCTCATGAACTAGTCTTGAGGGTTTTTAAAACACTGCTGGGCCATCCAGATCTTGTGTCTAGACCACGGCATGCATTAGTCTGACATATGGTTTTATAGGGACCTTGAGCTAACATGGCTTTCGCATTTTTTGATGTTAAAAAAAAGATATTTCATGACACATAAAAAGAATGTGAAGTTGACATTTTAATGGCTGTATGTTGAATTGGAACACAGCCATTCCCCTTGGCTTGCATATTACCAGAGTTGTTTTGGCAGCACATGCAGAATGGTGATTGCTGTGGTAGAGATCATCCAAAAGGATCTGACTGTCACAGTTGAATGGGCTTTTTTTTTTTTTTAACATTTTTTATTGAGCTTTTAAATTTTCATACATTTTCTACTCAAGTCCATAACCTTCCCCCCATCCGTGTCTTCCCTTATCCCCGCCCTCACTGAACCCTATGCACTCTGCCATACATGCTGAGTCCTATCCATATAGGAGTCCCATCTATACCCTATAGTCTCTTATTCTCCAAAACTTGGCCAGTTATGGCCTTCTGTGTACATCACGCTCTGATGTACATGGAAGCCTCACTGGTGAGAGTTGAGGGGTGCATTAGCCCTCTCTCTATCCCTTGTTCACCTATGCTCCATGAAGCTTAGTTGTAGAGATTTGACTGCAGATGTGTCACCTAGTACTGGGAATCTCCCAGGCCTATGTTCTCTGTGATGACCAGATGTGCAGCTCTGCAGTAGCCTCCATCTGCTGCAAAAAGAACCTTCTTTGATGAGTGCTGTATGGCATGCTTGTCACTCTAAGGGAGGTCTCTTCTGTCTGGCACTGCATTCCCTGCCAAGTGGCTCCCAGCTATACATATGCATTAATGTTCAGACATGCTATGTGCATTTCTCATAAGGTTTCTGGGGCATCATTTTTCCCTCTAGGTTTCCCAGCCCCCCCCCCGAGATTCACTCATCGCCATTCTTTTTTTCCTCCTATCCAGCTTCCTTCCTCCCTCCCTCTCTAGTCACAGTGCCTCCATTATCCTCCCCTCCCCCCAATACATCCTGACTCCTGTCATCTTTCCTCTGCTGACTTCCCTCCCTCCCCCACACCATGGTCCCTTGCATGTCCCTCCCTCCTCTCGTCCCTGCCTATCACTCACAATTTTCCCACCTCCCTCGGGTAACATCTGTTCCCCACTATCCCCCTTTCAGGTTGTTCCTTTCCCTTTACCTCCATGTATCCTTTGCTTTTACCTGGCTCCTGGTGTTACATAATAATTTATATACTCACATATAAGGGATTGGTGCTACAATCCACAAATGAGGGAGAACATACATCGCTTGCTTTTCTGTGTTTCTGTTACTTCACTTAGTATAACACTCTCCAGCTCCATCCATTTACCTGCAAATTTCCTTATTGCATCTTTTCTTACTTCTGAGTAGAACTCGTTGAGTAGATGTACCACATTTTCATTAACCATTCGTCAGTTGAGGGACATTTAGGTTGTTTCCATTTCTTAGCTGTTGTGAAGAGAGCAGCAACAAACATGGATATACAGGTATCTCTACAGTACGATGAGTCCTTTGGGTATATGCCAAGGAGGTATCACTGGATCATATGGTAGGTTCATTTTTAGTTTTTTGAGGGTTCTCCACACTGATTTCCATAGTGGTTGGACAAGTTTGCATTCCCATCAGCAGTGAATGAGCGTCCTTTTTCTCCACATCCTCTCCAACATTTGCAGTGTTTCATTCTCTTGATCTTTGCCAACCTAACTAGGGTAAGAGGAAATCTTAAAGTGTTTTTCATCTGCATTTCTCTAATTACTAAGGATGTTGAGCACTTCTTAAAGTGCTTCTGCATGGGCTTTTTCATTTTCTTCCATGCGGTGTGCACTCTTCTCGGGTTATGCACATTTTCATTATTTTTCAATCCAAAGATGTTGCAGATATTTCCCTTTCATTCTCAGAGTATTTCTGATAGTGATTTATCTTACATACATAATAGGGAAAACAGATTTTTACAGTCAATAATTCATTTATTTTGTAGTTTTCAAATTACATTTTCCAAGTTAAATTAAAAGACTTCTTATGTATTATCTATCCATCTGAAGAGTGTTTTTTAATACTAGTTTGTCTTTGAAATTTAGTTTACAGATTTAATAGAATTAGATGTACTTAATCAGTTCTTTTAAAAAAAAATGAAACTCATTGCTAAAATGAACCTGATCTCATTTGTATTTTTACCTCTGATGCTCTTATTTAAATGAATGACAGGAATTTTAGAAAATTTATTACATTTCTCTCCTGGTTGAGAATATCATCAGAATTTATAAAAACTGCACTACACATAATTTGATATCCTTCCAATTTATCTGTACCAATTAGACTATATATAATTTAGCACTGATGTTAAAGTAATAACTTACAGAGTATAAGTTATGTTTTTTCTCAATGTCTGAATGAGGTGAAAGTAGATTATATAATATATATATATTTTTTTTTCATATTCCCAACTTGGGTTTATTTCTTGCTGTTTTTCTCATTAAATAAAAGCCTCTCAAAATTGCCAGGAGACTATCATTCCCTCATATAAACACAAAGAAAATCCATGATATTATTTGTTAGTTCTTGTCAATGTCCTATTTTGCCCAACACACATGTTAGCTCGGCTAGAATAAATGTTCAGTAACTAGTTAGTGATTGAATAGAATGCATGAGTTACAAAATATGCAATCAGAATGTTCTGAGTTGAAGGTAATTTTCTGAGAATTCAGGAAAATGGCACACTGCTCCTCTGTGCTACTTTAGTCCCACAATGCCATTATGCTCCCAAGTTCTGCACTGTGTTCATGATGAACTTACTACACTTTTTTGTGAAGTATGTAAAATTAACTCAGTTTTCACTAGAATCAAAGACTGTCATCAGATATAATTAAAAATAAAATTAACAACTCAGATCTATACATTAACAAAAATTATTTTATTAAAACTATAAAATATAACAACTCTTTTATTAAAGTTTTACATACTATAAGGATAGTAATTTTCAGTATTCTAATCTCCTAGATTAGTACTATAAAGACCCTTATTTTCTATTGAATTTGGCTATATAGATTCGTCTACCATCATTGTAGCAGCATACAGTGCTCTCTTTTCTTTTAATACCAACACAGGAAACAACGTTATTTAATTAACTTAACCAATCTAATTTTAATGATGAAGTTACACACACTGAAGTTCTATGTATTGCTGGACTGGAGACAGAGACCAGTGGTAGAAAACTTGACCAGTGTATGCATGTTCAATCTTCATTACTACAAATATAAATAAAAATGAATTTGTATGCATTGCTTAAACGAGACTATATATTCAGATGAAGATAATACACACACATACAAGGGTTAAGAATTATATAATTTCCAGGTACTTGGTCCTCAGATAGTCACTAAATAGAAATTTGTGTTTAAATTTTTGAATTAAAATTGTTCTAATGGAACAATATAATGACTTTCTAAATTTATAAATTTATATCTATTTCTTTTTTATTACGTACAGAATTATTTTATTGTCTTCTGTGAAGTACAGTGGTAAGATGATTTTAAAGCAGTTTTTGAGTAAAATATAATTAGATTCTCAAGAAATAAGTACAGTTACATTCTCAAGAAATCCAGCAAATGAGAAACATTTTGTAGAAATTAATAATTGTTAATAAATCCTTCTATGTTGTATTTATTGTCTAGAAAGTGTAGAATTGAGATATTTTTATTCAACCATCATTTTCAGCATGTGTTTCTATTCCATCTGGTTAAAAGATATTATTTAAGTAAATTTAAAGGAAATTCCAAAAATCCATTTTATGTCATAAAACTTTCCTCTAACTGAAGCATTAATAAGCAGTCTATTACCTTATTAGCATTCTAGTGCCACAGGTTTTATTTAAAGTACTTGAATCCCTGATCCAATTGACTTACCCATAGCTTCATGGCTGAAACAAGTAAGAAAGTCTTTATTTTGTGTTATCCTTAAGGTTTTGTTGTGTTGTTGTTTTTATAATTTTTGCCAGTGTCTTATTTGTGTACAATGACTTACGGTCATAGTCCTCTCTCCATTACCTCTTCTCATCCCTCTTCCACACCATCGGACCTGTACCATACTGGTCCCCCTCCCACCTTCATCTCACTCTCTCTTTGTGTGTGTGTATATGTGTGTGTGTATGTGTGTGTGTGTGTGTGTGTGTGTGTGTGCAAGTCTTGTGTAGGTGGTCAAAACTGCTATGTTCATGATTTCAAAAGCCATGTCATATCCCGAAGGCAGCATTTTATAACATTCCTCTGCATCCTCCAGCTCTCAGATGGTCTTTCGACTCCCTGAGCCTTGTGGTGGGTGAGAGCGATATCCCATTTGGGTTACTATTCTTTACTCAGTAGCCTCTTATTCTCAACACTTTGACAAGTTATGGGTTTCTATTTTGACCATCTTACTGCTAAAATTTACTTTTAATTTTGGAAGAAAGTCCATACTGTTTTCCACAATATCTTATCTTTATTGATTCACATTCCCATCAATAGTATGTAAAGTTTTCACCCTCTCCACATTCTTGCCAGAATTTGGTATGATTTGCCAAGCCATCTTAAGGTGATATATAATTTTGGTTTTGATTTATATTTTCCTGGTGATTAGTAATGTTGAAGTTTTTCATACACCCGATGGCCTTTTGTTCATTTTCATTTAAGAAATATCTACTTAGGTTACAATATTATTTTCATGTATTACTTAATTTAGTATTAGCTGTCTCATCAAAGAACCCATAATAACTCCTTATTACAAAGATGCAGATCCTTCTATGTTAAAAATGAAAGACAATGAGGAATATTTGAGGAGATGGATGTGTGTCACTAGATTTAGACATTGTGCATGGATACATACACTGAAGAATCATACAGTGCCCATTAATGTGAGCACTTAATAATATTTTATGCATTAAATAAATTTTATAGATGAGGAAAATCTTAAAGTCTCAATTTCATCATAAACGTTTCTCTAAATAAAATGTACTGGATTATGTAATATTATTTTTAGACTGACTAGGCATAATAATGAAGTTCCCATTCTGTAATTAATGTGACATAGCACAACTAACTGTTTGCATATTTGCCATTCAAATAATTCACTGTGCATCTGCATACATTATGCCGTTTTATTTCTTCAAACTTAGCCTGCTCATTTGGATTTGCAGGATTATAACTAAAGATATTATTTATTTTATTTTAAACAGAGGGAAGATGGGACAGAATGGACAAGAGCCTGTAAAACAGCCAGGAGCAGGGGTAGGATTAGCAGATGCAGAAGGTAAGGCAAAATGTGCAGTATTAGATTGCTGTGGAATCTACCTGAAACACTAAATTATCTGTCTCTAACATGATTTAAGTGTCTAATAGTGATAATGAAGAAAGGACTAGATGAGTCATCATTATCTAATAAGTAAGAACAACTGTATTTATGTCATAATTGTCTTATGACATACTTAGTCATTTATATATAAATGTCCAGTACCTTGAGGTACTGAAACTTGAAAGGAGAATCATGAGGATGACAGGAAACTCAGAAGAAAAGATCAATGGGATGGAATAGAAGAAGCAGAATTAAACTCAGCTACAGTAACTGACTTTTTGCAAAAGTGCCAAAAACAAAAACATTGGAGAAAAAGAAAACCTCTTCAAAAAATGATGCTGAAAAAAAACCAAACAAACAAATATTCACATGTAGAAAAATTAAACTAGATCTCTATCTCTCAAATTGCACAAAAAATAAACCGAAATGGTTCATATATCTTTATTTAAATTTTTATTTATTTTTTTAGTTTATGTGTATATGTGTATTGCCTGCATGTAGGTAAGTGCACTTGTGTCATGCAATGCCCACGGAGGTCAGAAGAGGCTGTTGGATCCCCTGCAACTGGAGTTACGGATAGTTGTTAGCTGCCGTGTGGGTGCTGGGATTCGACCTGGGTCTTCTGCAAGAATAACCAGTGTTCTTAACCGCTGAGCCTGGATCATGTATCTTAATAAAAGATTTCAGGACCTGAAAAATTTCACATAAAATAAATAGAAATGGTTCATATATCTTAATCAAAGACTTCAAGATATGAAAGTGTCAGAGGAAAAAGTAAGGAAAAGTTTCAAGATACAGGCCTTTGCAAGGATGTTGTGAAAAGAACAGCAAAATATCAAGAAATAATAACAAGAACTGAGAAATGAGAATTCATAAAATAAAAAACTTTTTGCACAGCACAAAATTAAAGAAAACTCTTTGTACCTATATACTTGACAGGATTAATGCCCATAATGGTCAGAAAACTCAAGCACCTAAAACTTGAAAACTGAAGAGCTCATTCAACAAGTGGGGTATGAAATGAGCAGAGAGTCCCCAAAGGATGACATATAAAATGGCCAGTAAACATAGAAATGTTGAACATTCTTAGCCATTAGAGAAATGTAAATTAAAACAACATTAAAAGTCATTATTACAGTCAGAATGACTATCATCAAAAAAAACAAATAACAACCAGGGTTGACTATGATGTAGTAGACTAAGGACTCCTTAATACTGCTGGTGGCAATGTAAATTCATCCAGCTGCTATCGAAATCAGTATGGAGGTTCCTTAGAAAACTAAAAATAGAACTAACACATACCACTCCTAGGTATAATATATCTTAAGGATTCTAAGTCCACATATCACAGGGTCCATGTTTATAGCAGCATTTCTAACAATGACCAAGTTATAGAATTAACCTAAATGTCCATCAGTAGAATAAAAGATCAAGAAAATGTGGTATGTATACACAATGGAATTTTAGTCAGTCATAAAGATGAAAGAAACTGTTACTTGCTGAAAAGAATATAACTGGATCGTACATATTAAGAAAAATGAACAAAACTTAGAAACATAACTATCATATTTTCTCTAATTTGTGGATTCTAAATTTTATAGATACATAAAATTATACATGCATCTGTCTTTATAGACAGACAGACAGAGATAGATGAAGATAGATAGACAGATAGATGATAGATAGATAGATGATAAATAGATAGATAATAGATGATATATAGATAGATAGATAGATGATAGAGATAGATAGATAGATAGAT
>NW_008344644.1:3522841-3525687 GCF_000622305.1 Nannospalax galili
ATACATAGATAGATAGATAGATAGATAGATGATAGATAGATAGATAGATAGATAGATAGATAGATAGATAGATAGAGATATAGAGCATTAAAACAGAAAGGAAATTGGAGAAAGGCAATTCATGGCAGAAGGCAGATGGGAAGAAAGGGGACCATAGTAGTATAATATGGTCAAAATAAATGTTATGCTTAAAACATATCTTCTCTGGCCTTCAAATTTGCTTTGGATAACTTGAAGGCAATGCAAAACTGGAAAAAGAATACTTTCTTGAAATATAAAGGGATTTTGCTAAATATCATACAAATAGAAAATCAATCTTAATATTAACTTAAACCATGGAAATTCTTTTTCATATATACTTTTTAAATTAAAAATCTCAATTTACATTAATTTATTTACTCTTATATTGGGGGAGAAAGCATATGGCATATATGAAGGTCAAAGGGCAATTTGTGGGAATGAGTTCTTTTCTTCAACCATGTGGGTTACAAGGTTTGAACTCAGGTTGTCAGGCTTGGAAGCAAGCACCTTTATTGGCTGAATTATTTCACCACCCCCTTAAACCATGTAAGAGACATGATATAATCTTGCTCTCTTCAAAATCCTCAGCTGACAAATTTAGGGTCTAAATAATACTTAGTTCCTCATGGTCTTAATAGGACAACACATTTTCATGGCTTCTCAAGTTTTCTGTGGATTCATCCCAAAGCTGTACATCTTCTACCTGTTGCTATGTTCCCCAAAGTCCCCTCCATTCCCTAGTCTTATCACACACACACACACACACACACACACACACACACACACACACACCACATTTTCTATGCAAACTAATCAGTTCTCTTGTAGGTAGATTAATCCCAAAGTGAGTGTTTATGTCATGGAATTCAGATGCAGGTAGATTATTCTCTGGAGGTCACATTCAGTTAAGCATTTATATCTAACTAGGAAAATAGAAAACATTCTCAGTATTTAAAGTAGAAAAAAGTACACGGCTGGAAATTGATTACATCCTCCTGTAAGAAACTGAGAAAGTGAATGGGGGTGGGCAATGGGACAGACAGAGGGAGCTAGAGGTCACTGAGAGCTGAAACCAGGTCAAGCCTCCCTTTCCAGGAGCAGAACTCCAGAACAACTCACAGCAAATGCTAAAAAATAGACAGATAAAGATGGGGAGAAATATACTGATGACTCTTCCTGCAATTCAATGATTTCTGCCAATTCCTGATCAAATCCAATTGGAAGCTTATTCACAAGAGAGTCTGGGAAACAACCTGTGTGCCAGCCGCTCAGAGACCAAACAATGAAAGACCAAAGAATGTGCCTGAGAACTCTGAAATCAGAGGACAAGCACAGTATCACACATGATCCAACAAACGTGACACAACAAAGTATATATGTCCTAGATTCAACCTCCCTCTTCATTCTGCTTCCTTTTCTTTATATGGCCTTCTATAGCCGACTAAACTTGTACCTATTTTATAATAGGTACATATATAATTAGCATGATCTCTTGCTGTTCTTTATTTAAGTTACCTATTTTTATGCTTGTCTCCTCCATAAGACTGGGCAAATATCAGGCTACAGATATGGTTTATTTATTCTACTATCCCAGGATTTAGCAGAAAAACTTGCACACAGTAGCTTGAAGAGTAAGTAGCTAAGGGGATGAGCAGATGGCTCAGTTGGTAAGGTCCTTGTCATACAAGCATGAAGATGAAGACCTGGGTTCAGATATCAGCTAACCTTAATCCCACCCTGAGACAGTGAAGAGAGGAGGACCCATGGAGTATGCTGGCCAGCCAGTGTAGCCAAGAGAGGAGGTGCAAGTTTAGTGAGAGATGTCGTCTCTAAAATACTAAGATGTAGAGCACTCAAGGAAGACTCCCTACATCAAATTTTGACCTCCAGTCACCTGCAGACATATGTGTATGCACACGTAACAGACTCACACACACAAAATGACTGTTGAGTAAAATAATAACCAATATCATTGACTATAAATGAAATGGGTTTTTTAATTATTTATTTAATAACCACATACTTAGAAGAAGCATTTCATTACAACAGCAGTGACATATTCAATAACATTTTCCTGAGCTAAGATGCATCTCTTTCAAAATTGACTGTAAATTTTTAGGTTTGCAGTTGAATTATTACAGTTATACAATCTTATACTCAGTATAAACCTTATAAGACATAAAATTAAATGAGATTTTAACCTTTTTTAATATTTATTTATTTATTTATTTATTTATTTATTTACACCCACTTCCCAGATATAGCCCTGGCTAGCCTAGAACTCACTGGGTAAACCAGGCTAGCTTCAAATTCACAGAAATCTACCTGTCTCTGCCTTCCATGTGCTGGGATTAAAGGGTTTGTTTTAGGAGGGTCAGCTTTTAAAAAAGATCTCCATTTCATAATTAAAATACAGAGTTTCATACAGAAAAAGTCATTTTTAATGCAATTGACATTAAGATGTTTGTACATGCATTTCTAATCTCTATATATCTGATTATTACTAGTCAAAGTCAGTTACTTTCTGAGCTCCTTGGCATATAAGCATGGGTATAAAGTCATCAGGTAGACTTCAGTGGTAATGTTTTACACATCTACTAATTATTAAGGCGCAAACTTTGAAATTATTATTTTTAATAACTTTTTAAAATTTTTAATAACTGCATGATCAGAAGAAGCATTTTACTACAACTTTAACATATTCAGTAACACACTCCAGAGCAAGAGTATATCTCTTTCACAAGTGGCTGTAAATTTTTAGGTTCACAGTTGAATTAATACAGTTATATACTGAACCGAGCAGTATAAACCCTATAAGACATAAA
>NW_008344644.1:3525909-3527506 GCF_000622305.1 Nannospalax galili
TTTGATGTGTGTGTTTGTGTGTGTATCACACAGAACATCCCAAGCCATCTTATTCAACTATACACCCACTTCCCAGATGGCACCCTCCCACAGCCTCCCTCCCCCTACTAGAGCCCTTATACTCCATTATCCCTGCTACTGTCTGCTGCATTGTCAGCACCTCCAGCCATTCTCCACCACTTGCCCATCTGGTGAATCTAGTCAGCCTATCTAGAGGTCTTTGTTTTAGGAGGGTCAGCTGTTCCTCATCTAGCAGCAATCAGTTGTCAATATTCCTTTAGATAAGATTGGGGTCTGCTATTAATTTTCCCATTTCAATGCTGGGTTACTATCTGGGAGTCCCTTTGACAACCCTGGCCAACAACTTAAAAGAAGGTATCTCCTATCTGGCATTGTTGCTTGTTTTGTAGCCTTTAGCTATACATATGGACTCTTAAGAAATTATATTGGGCCCTTTAATCTTTGGTTATACTTTCCTTATGGGTATTTAAGGCCATAGAGGGGGCCCAGATAAACCAATTTATTTTTACTCTTAAGGTCGTTTGAGGATCTGTTCCTCTGGGGTCCATGGGCTTGGAAGGAGCCCCTGGCTCCTTTCTTTTACCAGTTCTACCTATATGAAGATAAGTCAAAGGTCCTGCTCGACCATGGTTGGTTTCGCTTGGAACCATAGACGAAATGATTCCTCTGTGTTGACCCTCCTCTTTGTAGACTGGACACTGGTTCAAGTCCATCTGGTGGGGTCTCCTCCGCCTCCTTGATCAAGAGGACAGGTGATCCACCACAATTACAGGACACTTTGAGAGATGCTCATAGTCTCCTGGAACTAGTCGACCTAGGAGGGCAAAGAGCAAACAGTGTCCTTTATCTCCCTCTTACCAAATTAGTATAGGCCTCAAAGTATGTCTGTTAAACATCCAAGAAGATTAGTTCCACCAGTCTGGTACTTTTAATTACTGTGTGTCATGTAGATAAATCTTCAACAAATACCAATTGTTTTCAGATAAACCTTACCTAGACATATATTTCTTCATCTGCTATGTATAATTTGTTAGTAGGTTGTAGGGGTATTCGGGTTCCCTCTGGTTTTCAAAACTAGCTAGGCATTATTTATCTCTCGCACTGTCTCACCCTTCCATCATGGTTTTCCCACAAGGTGCCCCCATTTCCCCCCTTTCTCCCTTAATAATACCCTTCTCCTATGATCCTACCTCTCTTGAGCTCCTTCTTTCCCTTTATCCCCTAGGTTCCTTGTATACCCTTCCCTCCCCCTTCCCTTAAACTAACCCAATCTTTATCCATATCTCCCTTATTAAGGCCTATTTCCTACTGTTCTTCTCTTTCAGGTTATTTCTTTTCCTTTCCCTCACTGTTTCCTTACCCTTGTCCTGGTTCCTGCAGTTATGTCTGTTTGCATACTTATTTATCAGAGTCTGGTATAGGATTCACATATGAGGGAAAACATATGTTGATTTTTTTTCTGAGTCTGTGTAACTTCACTTAGTATAACAGATTCTAGTTCCATCCATTTACCTGCAAATTTCATGATTTCATCTTTCTTTACTGCTGAGTAAAACTCCATCGTATATATGAACCA
>NW_008344644.1:3527554-3544614 GCF_000622305.1 Nannospalax galili
TATTGTGAAAAGAGCAGCAACAAACATGGATGTATGTGTGTCTCTGCAATAGGATGCATACTTTGGGTATATGCCAAGGAGTGGTATAACTGGGTCTAATAGAAATGGGTTTTGATTTTCATAGGATTCTAAAATTCAAGTATAAAAGGAAGCAATCCATATATAATTTTAGCAACTTAATTTCACCTTTCTTTTAATCGGAAGGTTTACAAATAAAATTATTTCTGTTTCAATGTTAACAGCTGTCAATGGAGAGACACGGTTTATCAGGATGCTGCTTTCTTCCTTCCCATCAGTCCCACAGAAAACATGCTTGTTTTCCAAGAAGTCAATCAGAGGATACTTTACTTTTATTTAAACTCTGAGTGTATCTGTTTACACTTTAGTGAACGGACCCTGACCACTAGTTGGTCTCAGATTAGTTATTGAACAGAGGCGTGAGGATTGAGGCGGGTAAAATGAATATATAATGTAATGTGAGTCACTCATAGTCATGTCCCCTTTGAGGATTCCAGTATTTTAGGCAAGTTATTTAAGACTTAGTTAAGACTCACCTTAGATAAAAATTAAATATCTAATATGTATAGCTCTACAAAATGGCTATAAGAGATATAAAAAAGATAATAATAATAAAAAATCCACAATAAAGAGAAACATTTAGAAAATTAAGTTAGGAAGAACACATAGAATGGGGAGAAAATTATTGAGTATACTTGTTCTAAGCCAGTAGGAAAAAACATCTATTTAACTGCAAGAGTTTGTTTTTTTCACATAGAAATATAAGGCCAACTTTGTGCTATACTCAAGGTTTATAAGGGTTTTTGCTTGTTTTGTGTGACACAGAAAATTGCCTTTGCTTCTTTCTGTTGTCAGGCAACACAAACAGAAAATTCAATGGAAAAAGAAAAATCAAACAAAACAGAATCGACACAATTTGGTTTTAGACAAAGTCCATGTTCTCTTAATTTTATTCCATTAAATTCTTGACTAGACATCAGAAAAAGTGATTATAAAAAATGGAAAAATTCTTGCAATTTTCCACATCATCTTGAGTATTTAATATTACTCATTTAAGCGCCTTTAAAAAAACTTAAAAATAAACAGTCCATTCTAAGGCAAAATGATCTACAAAGGTTTGCCATAATAACATAGTCATATATCACAGAGTATATCATATGCATATATCAAAGTAAATATGTGTTGGATACTTACCTGTATATAATCTTGCAAATAAAATTTTATTTCTGTTTTGATGTTACAATATAAGAGGTGTGAAATATAATGTTTTAGGAGGCTGAAGTTTTCTGTTCTGATGCTGAGATTTTTTTTTAAGGTAAGGAACGTTGTCCTTGTTTTCTTTAGCAGCAAGTCTATTTATTTTAGCCTCTGAATTTTTTTTTCTTAAAGTCAGTTTCACACTTAATTATTTTCTCTGATAATGCATGCATTATTTGCTGCAATAACTAAAATTTTAATCTGGTATAGGATTAATTCAATGACTCAGAATATGAGATCTGTTAGAGTGGTAGGGTTCTGGCCTAAGTTTTAGTAGAGGATGGTAGTACTCTTTTGGACGGTCTCTGATAATGAAAGGTGGAATTTGCATTACTTAATGTAAAATGCAAATAAGCACTAGGTTTGTCACACTTTTAACATCCTTCAGGTTAGGATGGATGAGAGACGGAGCCATTTGAATCCCCATTTGAATAAGTGAATTATTCACAATTGATAAAATACAGCTTGTAAGAAAGCCATATAGGACCCCTTCTCTTTTACAGATTTAAAACAATCCCTGTTAGACTTTCCAATTGCACAGCTGGGGTTTTTCCTAATTCACATTAAAAGAAACAAAAAACTTCTAATTATACACTGAAGATAAGCTATCTAGCCCTATTATATATTTTTTTCATTAGTTAGATGTATTAAATGCAGTTATTCTTTGCCAGTAGGCGTCCATGTAGAAACTGCCTTGTTATAATTAGTCTGGAAACTGAGTATTTGTAAGCTTTAGAGAAAATTATAATCACAACTTTCCATGAGATTTCATTTTCTTGGGTGTATGTATCTAAAGAAGAAATAATAATAATAATAATAATAAATCATCTCTAGCCTTTGGAAGCCCAAATTTAGTCTCAATTCTCAATGCACCAGGAAAATCAACTTCTGGCATTATAGAAATATAGTACACTGTACTTTCAAATGTTTTCAAATCATTGTATGAATAAAATTGTATCATCCATTAATACTAGCTTAAGAGGGGAGCAACTTTTATAGTACAAGATTTGATTCAATATCTTACGGGAAATGTTTATTTTTTAAGCATGACAGTTTAAGTAAAAAGAATGGAAGCCTATAATTATTGCCTGGCATTTCATGATCTATTTATATAGATACATATTTTTATGTAGTTCCAACAGTGACTAGTATGAGTCTGTATCAGGTGAAGAAATACATTTAGTAAAATCTAAGAAGTGTAAGACAGAAGTTGCTCCTGAATTAAACAGATAAAAATCTAGAACTAAGAATTTTAGTTCTCTACCTGATTCAAGATGAACATAGAAAAGGTCACTTTTAAAAGTTATTTTTCTAAGTGTTTCTTCTGCTAAATCTTAACATAGATGTGTTAAGTAATGGGTATCTGTTAAAGAAATTGAAATATCCAAGTACTCTAGAAAAACATTTAAAGTCCATTTTTCCTCTTTAACTAAGTTATTTAAAAAGTAATTCTCAAGGAGAAAAGTTGAAATTCACTTAGAAGATCCTCGATTAGAACATAACAGCAGAATTATTGGTTCATTTGATAATTTACTCCGGGGGGGAAGGGTGCATTTGCTCCTGAATTTCTAGCAATACTCACACTATCATTCTTGTATCTCCGACACTGATCGCTGTTAAATATGACCACATATGTTATGCACAAGACACCGTGATAAATATCTGAATATTGTGGTGATCAATTCAACACAGATACTGATCTGAATAAGCATGTGTTCTGTGTAGCATGACTCTATTTCATGAACACCCAGAAGGCACACGAGCATGTACAGTCTGTGCCACTGAGATTGTTTATACCCATGTCATGCTTGTTCTTAAATATTTTAAAAATTGTTCTGAGAATATTTTCATAACTTTGATGCAAAGAATTGTAATGAAAAATGCACAATCAAGATACATGATTGGGCATGGATTCGCATAGGTTACATGTGGTGGTAGGAGAAGAAAATTTCAGAATGAAGTCGATAGTCTAAGGAAGGGATAGATGGAAGGAAGGTCTGAGAGTTATTTTAAATTGTCAACTTGACAGATTCTAGAATGACCTGGGAGATGGACCTCTGAACATGCCTGTAGGTGATTGTTTTGATTATATTAATTGATGTGGACAGACCCATCTTAATTGTGGGCAAAACCATTTGTTGGTCTGGAGATCCTGGGCTGTTTAAGAGTAGAGAAAGCTCTGGAGCACTAGCATGCCTCCACCATTGCTTGCTTCTGAATGGGAACATAATTTGGCTCAAGTTCCTGCTGCCTTGATTTCCCCATTATGACAAACTCTGCCTTGAACTGTGAGCTAAAATCAACCCTTTCTCTTTTAAGTTGCTTTGGTCAAAGTATTTTATCTCAGCAACAAGAAAAGGAACTAAGAAATCTGCAGGATATGGAAGAGGAATGCCATTCACTGATGTTGAGAGTAAAGGGTGCAAGGGGAGACCAGGGCACTTGGCAATTTATGGAAGGAAAAGTCTTGTATAGGAGTTTGGTACCCTCTGAACAATGAGAGTGGTTAATATAAAAATGATAAAATGATAATGAATTCTTAAAGCATCAACATTGTCAAAGATTTTTTATGTAAGATGATTATAGTCTTTATTCAAGTATTTCATGATATTTGAGGGGATAAAGAATACATGGGAGATCCAAACAGATAAAACACATATGTAGTAAGACCATTGATCAAGAAGTCAAGATTGAATCAAGATTTCTGAGTGGTGCTATCATAGTATTTATGAAGTACCTAATATAAGACAGAAATAATAAGGAACAGCATCACTTCTGAGTTCCAGAATAAAGAAAAATCTCAGTGTTGCTGTGTAATAGGCTTTGTTTTCTTAACATTCACATGCAGTGGAACTATAAGTCAGGGATTCTAGTGGTGTTAAGGGCAAAGTGATAACACAAACCCTGGTGTGTCTGACACTGAAGTCTGGGCTCTTTAGTAGCATACAAACTTCTCCATCAAGTGTAGGCACAGCATTATTGGGAGGCATAGATATGAATGGAAAGTAGAGAGCATGGCTGTTAGCCCATGAGTAACAGAAACATAATGTGTCATCAAAAGGTTGAGTTCAATGTTTAAAATGGACTTTTAAATCTATGACTTACATTCATAAATTTTAATGAAAAATATTTTTGATTAAAGTTATATATAATTTAGCATTACTTATTCTTTAATTATTTCTATATTCTTCTTAATTTTATTTATTATTTTTATGTGTATTGCCTGCATGTATGTAAGTGCACCTATGTTGCACAATGCCCATAGAGGTCAAAAGGAGGGTTTCAGATTCCCTTGGAACTGGAGTTATGGACAGTTGTTAGCCACCATGTGGGTACTAGAAATCGAACCCAGGTCCTCTGCAAGACCAGTGTTCTTAACAACTGAGTCATCTCTCTAGACTGTGAATGTTTTTAAAGAAAATATAAAACTCTCTTTGTCGAGGGGCAAAAAGAATTAAACACAAATATTCATCATAATGCTAATAAAATTTTGTCAAATAAACAACTTTACATATAATATACTCTATCCATGAATACAGATACTTCTCTGTTAATATATATTTTATTTCCTAGTAAAATCACCAGCTTCTTTATGTACACATAAAAAATTTCACCAATTTATACTCGCTTGTTATAAATATATAATTATTGTAATTTTTTACATTTTAACTGATCAATATACAAGTAATTACATGCCAAATCATTACATTTCAAGAGAGAAATGTGTTAGAATGCCAAGTATAGCTGCAATGAATGAAAGGCAAAGAGTATTTGAGAGAGGGAGGCGGGGGGAGATTATACATATACTATTTATAATTTAAATTGTATGTTATATTTTGAACATAATTTTTAATCTCCTAAAACAAATGGAAAAAAAGAAAATGGATCTATTAATCAAAGATCATATAATGTGATAATTTGATTATCTAGAGAACAGATTAAAATGCATAAAATCCAACAAAAAGTCTCATAATTAAAGAGAAATTCGAATCCAGAATTATCAGGTATGACCTTCAAGTATGACATTAACTCCAAATGGAAAGCAGAACTTTCCTGGCCCGTTAACATTTCTGAAGGATGCAGGAACAACCACAAACCCCAACTGATAAATGCTATGATAGGTTGAGTTTACACAATGAGTTCTAAAAGAGAAAATGATGATTGTTTTAAACATTTTGGATGCCAGGTTTTATAAGCATGCTGGTAAGTTACGTGAATCATAAGTATATAGTTTGTGATATGTACAACCAAGCAAAAATTTCTATGGGACTGGCCATAATATGTTAAAAGGATTCATGAAATAACAAGTGGAAAGTACTTGGCCCTGTAGCTAGAACACAATCTAGTAGATGTTAGATAATGTTATTGTCCTAATCATCTCACATGTCATAAAAGTTACTCTTCTAGACTAATTGTCTCTAGTTCCTTTAATTCGCCTTTTCCTGCCTTCTTACATTAAACCAGGAAAAGATGTTCTAAAGTGTCCTACATTTGCCACTTTGTTGAGAAAACTGATATAAATATTTGCTGAACTATTTCACACTGCTCTTTCCCACAAAATAATCCTTATCTGAATTCCTATTTAGAAATAATCCCTCTTTGTAGAGAATGGTATGCCTAGAAATGATCATACTTCCTTAAATTGCTTGAGTTTAAAGTCAGTGTCATTGATTTCCAGCCCTGCTTTGCTCATCGTGACTTTAAAATTGAAGTTTTTTTTTTCTTTTAAAAAAAAAGGTTCATTGTTAAAATACAAAAAAAAAAAAATCATCTTAACCATGAACCAGATTCATTTCTGGATCATATTGCAAGAACACTAGAGGTAAAAAAGTCAAATGCATTATTATTTTTTTAAATTATTTAGTAACCACGTGATTAGAAGAAGGATTTCATTACAGCATTAACATATTCAATAACAATTTCCAAAGCAAAGATGCATGTCTTTCAAAACTGGCTGTAAATTTTAGGTTCACAGTTGAAGTAATGCAATTATATAATATTGAACTCAGTATAAAGCCTATAAGACATAAAATTGAATGAGGTTTTAACTTTTAAAATAAATCTCCATTTCATTTTAAAATATACTGTTTCATACATAAAAACTGATTTCTAATGCTATTAACACTTAGATGTTTCCACATGCATCTCTAATTTCTATGTATCTGATTATTACTAGTCACAGTTGGATACTTTCTGAGATCCTTGGCACCTGAGCACGGATATAGAATCATCAGGTAGAGTTCAATGGCAATATGTTTCATCTCTACTAATTAACATGAAGCAAATTTTTATGCTTCTTCCTCAAATATGTCATTTTTTTATTTGTTGATTTTCGTGTGTCTGTATTTCATCCAGAACATCCAAAGCAATCTTATTCATCTACATACCCACATCTCAAGTGACACCCTCCCATAGCCTCCCACCCCTCCACCACAGAGCCCATATACTCTCTAATACCTGTTACTGTCCACTGTGTTGTCGGCACCCCCAGCCATTCCCCAGTGCTTGTCCATCCGCTGAATCTAGTCAGCCTATCTAGAGTTTCTTGTTTTAGGAAAATCAGCCCTTCCTCATCTAGCACAAACAGTTGCTAATATTTAGATAAGATTTGGGTTTGCTGTTCATTTTCAAAGTTGTATGCTGAGTTACTGTCTGAAAGTCTCTTGGGCTACCCGGGCCAGCAACTCAAAGGAAGGTATCTCCTGTCTGGCATTGTTTCTTGTTATGTAACCTTGAGCTATACACATGGACTCTTAGAGAGTTATATTGATCAAAGGGATTAAAGGAATCAAAAGATTAAAGGAACCTTTGGTTACACTTTCCTTTTGGGTGTTTAAGACCATACAGGTGGCCCAGATAAACCAATTTTTTTGCTCTTAAAGTTGTTTGAGGATGTGATCCTCTGGGGTCACATGGGCTTGGTAGAAGACCCTGGCTCCTTTCTTTTACTGGTTCCATCTGCGTGAAGATGAGTCAAAGATCCTGCTTGACCATGGAGGCTTCACTTGGAAGCATAGAGGAAATATTTCCTCTGTGTTGACCCTCCTTTTCATAGACTGGACACTGGTTCAAGTCCATTTGGTGAGGTCTACATGGCCTCCTTGATCAAGAGGACATGTGACTCACAAGAGTTACAGAACATTTTAAGAGATGCTCACAGTCCCCTGGAACTTAGTCAACCTAGGAGGACAAGGAGCAAAAACTGTCCTTTATGTCCCTCTGAACAAATTAGTATAGGCCTCAAAGTATGGCTGTTAAACATCCAAGAAGGTTAGTTCCATCAGTATGGTAGTTTTAATTACCATGTGCTATGTAGATAAAGCTTGGACAAAGACCAAACGTTCTCAGATAAACCTTGCCTAGGCATATATTATATCCTTTGATCTAGTTGTATGTATAATTTGTCAGTAGGTTGTTCAATTAATATGGTACACTCTGGGTTTTTTTAAACTAGCTAGGCATTATTTATCTCTCTCACTGTCTAACCCTTCCACCATGGTTTCCTCATTTAAAATGTTCCCATTTTTCCCATTTCTCCCTTAATAATACCCTTCTCCTATGGTCCCACCTCTCTTGAGCACCTTCTTTCCCTACCCCAAGGTTTCTTGTGTAAACCTCTCTCCCCCCTCCCATTTAAATAACCCATTTTTATCTGTATCTCCCTTAGTGTTCTTGTCTCTCAGGTTCTTTCTTTTCCTTTACCTCCCTGGTTTCATTTCATTATCCTGGTTCCTATAGTTATATCTGGATACATACTCACTTTTAAAGATTTGGTGCTAGGATCTACATTTGAGGGAGAACATATGTTGTTTGTTTTTCTGAATCGGTGTTGCTTCACTTAGTGTAAGAGTTTCTAGTTCCATCCATTTACCTGTAAATTTCATGATTTCGTTTTTCTTTACTGCTGAGTAGAACGCCTTAAGATTCATATGGAAGCACAAAGGACCTCAGATAAGCAAAACAATCCTGAGCACTAAGAGCAATGCTGGGGGATTAGTATATGAGATTTTTAAACTGTATTACAGATCTATAGTCATTAAAACAACATGGTACTGGCACAAAAATAGACCTGTAGATCAATGGAACAAAATTGAAGAACTGAATATTAGTAAATGCTGTTTCAGCCACCTGATATTTGACAAAGGGGCCAAGAACATTCACTGGAGGAAAGAGAGCATGTTCAGCAAATGGTGCTGGCAAAACTGGATCTCCACCTGTAGAAGAATGAAACTAAACCCTTATCTTTTACCTTGCACAAAAAGTCAACTCCAAATGGATTAAAGACCCCAAGGTACTGCCTGAAAATCTGAAACTGTTAGAAGAAAAAATTGGCAATAACCAACAAGATGTAGGTATAGGAAAGGATTTTCTAAAGCATGTTTTCGTTTTTAAGATATTTGCTCTCAGCTGATTAGAGCAAAGTGCACAGTCTCTGGAGAGGCAGCCTGTACAGGGAAAAGTGTGAACGTAAAGTTTTTCATGTCAATCAAAAGTTAAAATGAAATTTACAAATATTCAGCAAGAAAAAATTTAGGATTTTGGAAAATGCTAATGTGCATTAAATAAAAATTCATCTTCCATCATTTAGATCACTATATTCTCTCCTTAAAATATTTTCATACTTGTTTACCCAGCAAGTCTTGAAAAATTACATGATTTTTTTAATGCGGGAAAACATTTTATATCTGAGTAAAAAAGTAGAACTGCAAAAGAAACAGCCAGAGCATTTCACAGAAGAAGCTCTTCGTTAACTCAGTCTCACATTCCCTTGTGAAACACTTTTGAGGATAAGAAAGTCACAATAACACACTAAAATATGCATACCGCTTGTTTACTAAGCATTTGCTATTCTCCAATGTAATCAATACATTCTATTATTTGCTATGTTATGCTGAAAATGAAAGGCTGGGGGGGTAGACCATTGTTTTCTTTATTTTCAAGAAGAACTGCTGTCCATTCCAGTTATTCCATTTGAGTATTCCACCATGCTAAGCAGATAGAATTTTAAACTGATGTTATCCAAAGCAGATGCTTACTTACCCAGGAAGTAGCATACCAGAGAGACTTCTATAATCTACATAGCATGCTGAAGCCCAGACAACTCTCATTGGTGTAATGGAAAACTAAGTGACAAAGTTTTGCCTTACAGAGTTTTTCAGAACACTGTTGATAGATAGATGATAGATAGATAGATAGATAGATAGATAGATAGATAGATAGATAGATGGATAGATAGATAGACAGATGATAGATAGATAGATATAGATAGATAGATGATTGATAGATAGATAGCTACTTCATTTCAAAAGTCATACACCCTAGTAATAATAATAAGAACAATAACAATATAGCTGCCATTTATTAGCTAAGTATTTTGCTAGGATCTTTAAAAAATAGTGCCCCAATTACAATATAATATTCATATTTCCAGTATCTAGCACAGGTACTGAAACAAAATGCCCTCTTGATAAATATTTTAGTCAAAATTAAATCTTGAATTCAAAACGCAGATAAACAAAAGGCAAAATCAAGCCTAGAAATAACAGTTGTGAAACTGACATGGGTATTTACCCATAAATATTAAGACTTTTGAAACAAGATTCTCTGCATATACCCATCATACCAAAGCATATTAAAAAGTATTGTTTATCATATTTGTTAGTGCATGACTTTTAAGGATTTTGCCACTAAAATTTGGCTGAGAAATATGACCTCATTTTAAACTACGTGATTGCCTTAAAAATATACTAAATGTTCATTTTGTTGATTGTACTTGGTTCAGAAAGAACAGCTGGAGATGATCAGTCCTGAGTTACTTCCACAGACATGTTCACAAAAAATTGGGATGAGGTCTCATAAAGTGAATGCACATTGAATAGTAAGGTGTTCCGCTTATGTGGGAGAAAAGTTTTCCTGGTTCAAGAATAGCTTTTCAGATAATTTTTAAAGTAAAAGCATGTGTAGGTTAGTGAAATAATGCTAGCAAGAGGTGAAATAAGGAAAAACGTCATAGCCAAAGCCCTTGCAATGTAAAAGAACATGTGAGAGAGGGGTTGGAGAGAAGGTTCAGTGGTTAAGAGCACTGACTGCTCTTGCAGAGGACCCGGGTTCTAGTCCCAACACCCACCTGTCAGCTAACACCTGTCCAAAGCTCTAGTTTCAGGGAATCCGACTCCCTCTTTTGACCTTTGGAGGCATTGTATGGCATGGGTGTACTTATATACATGCAGGCAATATACTCGTACACATAAAATAAAAATAAAATATTTTTAAAAGAACATGTGCTATAGATGAGCCTGCTTGATTCACGTCACAGTTTTGTTTTGAAGAGAGTGGTGGGAGATGGACCAAGAGTGGGAGTCACAGTTCAGATAATTTATAGACTATCAGATGCTATCAGGAAGTCTTTCAATCCTGTACTGTAGATAGACAGATGGAAGATACAGATTAAGAAGGAAAATCACACAGATTTGATGCAGTAAAGATGGATTACAAGGAATCATATTTACATTAGGAAGCTAATCAATAGCCCAAATAAGAAATGGAAAGAACTGGAATGCAGATAGAAGCAGAGATAGGAAAAATGCAGACAGCTGTGGAAAGTGTCTAGAGAGATAGTGGAGATACCTTTGTTCTAAATATGATTGAGAAAAAGAATGCAACTCAAACAGCTTTGGACCCTGTCATTACACAGGTTAAATGAGGCAGTAATGGTGATTGTATAAGTGATCAGTAATTAACAAATGTGCAATATATAAAGAAAAAATTCACTTGTTGAAAGTGTTAACAACAAAGAGAAATGTGAAAAATGAAAATAAGGGGATCAGTAGGGAACAACGCAAAACCAAGCTTCACAGAATTTTAAAGAAGAAAAACAAATTGGCTATGCTTTTAAAAGGTCCATCTGGAATGCATTTCAGGATGCACTGTAAAACTGAATTAGAAGAGTACAAGTTGAGTTTGAACTAAGTACAATGCTTAGAATTCACTCTCTTAACTTTATCTCTATATTGTCTTTGTCACTGATCTTTTGTTCCTCACCCTGAATGCTTGAAGAATCCAGTCTTTCCATTTACTGATTTATTGATGTGGGGTGGTGTGTGTGTTGGGGGGGTACACTCTCAGTGAGGGACAAGAATCTCTGGCAAATAAGTTCAAATGAGGTGATGGGATTTCTATTTATAAAATATTTCCAGAGGCCAAGTGTGATGGTCCACACCTTTAATCCCAGCACTCAGGAGGCAGAGGCAGGAGAATCTCTGTGAGACTGAAGCCAGTCTGGTCTACATAGTGAGTTCCAGGCCAGCTGGGGCTACAGGGAGTGCCTGTCTCAAAAAGACAAAACAGAAGAAAAGGGGAAAAAATTCCTAGAGTCTATCCTGAAGATAGTGTTGGAATTAGCACAATATTATTTTCCTTTTTTTTTTAAATCTACAGTGTTATACAAAGAGATCAGATATTCAGAATGTTACCGTAGGTATTGAAACTAGCAATTATATATTTTGGAAAACATATATTGATGGATATACTTTACAAAGTTCTGTGGGAATATGAGGTTTCTTTGAATTGGCAGAAATGAGTTTGTCTAACTACTTCATCTCCTGTGAAAGTTAACTGAGTTATTTTCTCAATTAACACTTCATTAACCGGAGAACCAAGCTTGTTATAAGTTGAGCAATTTCAATCCATTGGCAGTCTTATGGTATTGAAGTGACCTCTGTTTTATGTTCTGTGGCTGTGTTGGGTGCAACGGGGCATGCTAATTTGTAAGTGCTTTGATCAGTAGGTAGGCAGCTTAAATTGATTTCAGCCACTGCCAGAGGCAAAAGAACAGAAACCATTTCCCAACAATGTATTTCATGACAAATGTCTTTTTCTTCACGTCGTTACTTTCAATGGTCTGGTAGCTTGAGTTTATTTCCTTTTAATTAATGATGAATTGGCTAGGTCAAAATTTAGGTCAGTTTGTTTAATTTACTTGATTTTGAGACTGCTGTGATATTTCTCAGCCAATTTACAGTTTACTGTTTTACAGTTCTGGGTGACATTATCAGAATAAAGTGGATGTGAGCTGTTGGCTTAAGGGTATTTTGAGCTCTGAATATGATCTATTTTCAGAATGTGATTTTCCTCTGACTTTGGGAACATGTATTAGCAGTCTCAATGATATTTTTATACATTGCACTTAATGTTTTAAGCTCTAATAGAATACCTTTAATTAACTAATTGTTTTATTGTTCATAGATATTATCCTTAATAAATTAAGTAGAATGTATTCAAGGCCAAGGGGATGGAGAGTTGACTCAGCAGTTAAGAATTAGAGGCTAACTTCAGCTGCCTAGTCAGTTTGTGACCAACTTTGGCTACTTGAGTCCCTGTCTCAAAACAGTCCAACACAAAGAATAATTTTTTGCTAATTTCAACATAATTTTTTAATGTTTTAAATTTTAAATATGAAAGTATTGTATGGAAAAATACACAAAAGTTTAGTTTGTGTTTTTGTTTTGTTACACAATAGATGTAAAGACTCGCTCTTAACCTGTAAACTCTCCGTATACATTTTTTAGAAGTTAATATCAAACGGTACTTTATGAGAGGAAGTATGAGTTATTGGTGCCTCAGTGGCCTAGTAAACATCAGGTCCTAGATTTGAGCCTTACTGACTCTAAGGAAAAATTTTAAATTGTTCCTCTTCAGTTTACATCTCAGATTTAGTTACATTTTTCTTCCAATCATTGTCTCATTAGTACAACTAAGAAATTGTTAAATTCTCACAGGGTTCACTACTTAACCATTTCTTAAATCTTTCCTCTCTTTTCCTTCCTGAGTATAACCCAAGTTTAGGTTTTGTATCTTACCCAAACCGTTGCTAGTCTCTTAACTGTTCCTTTTGTTTACGTCTGAAGTGTTTTCAGGGCATCACCTTCAGACCCATCTTTTGCAGCTCCTGTTCAATCGACTTTGCTCATCTCTATCATAAAACATCCCATGGGCCTCCACCTACCACACAATTTCAGCTCCGTTTTATTACAAGTTGTGGTTTCTATCTCCAGTGTGTTTCTCAGTACATCCTTCTCCATTCTATTCACATCCTGGCTATTCCAGAATTATCCATCATCTTCCCTGTGTGTTCTGCTCTCCTCCTCTGCTATTTTTACAGGCTGCTCTCTTTGTGTAATATGATCACCACCTTTCAAACAAGTCTGTTCTGGAAAACACCTGCCTGTCCTTGAAACCCATTCCTTGGCTTACTTCTTCACAAAAGATATTTGGGGGACCCACTTCACTTGACTGTTAAGGACATTTTTTCTTGTTCTCAGTGTCTCCATCACTGAACCAAGTACACTGTATTTTAAGGATCTTTTACAGGTTCTAAACTCTTTTGTGGGAATTTAAGCTGAAATAGATATGTAGACATAAAGGGTACAATGATATTTGACAGGATTTTTTAACTTGTATCATTGCAGACTTTGTTTCTGCTAGAAAATAATTCTTTTGGTCAACATAAAAGTAAAACAAAATATGAAAATGATATTTAAAAGCCAGATATCATTGATCATGCCTATACTTTCAGTACTTGAGAGGCTGAGGCAGGAGAATTGCCACATATTCAAGGCCAATGAGTTACACAGTGACTATGAGTTCAGCATGGACTATAGAGTAAGAAGAGCCTTGTTTCAAAAAGCAAAAAACAAAACAATCAGATGATACTGAAGAAAGTTGAAATATTTGGTAATCAAAATTTATGTAAGCACCAGTAAAGAGATGTTTTAAAGTTTTTTCCCCAGAAATTTAGCATCCTACTACTTTCTTTCAAGTTAGTCTGGACGCGCGCACACACACACACACACACACACACACACACACACACACACTCTTGTAATCTCAGATGCAGTATGAAATCAGTTTTAAAACTAATGTTGTCCCTAAACTTAAGCAAAATAATTTAAAGTTAAACCAATTTATTGGCAGTTTTCATGATATACTGAACATTCAGATGTACATGTTCTGGGTAGAAGAAGGAGAAATTTAATCACATGGAATCATACAGATGGCAGCTTCTTCTTAACAAAACTATAGATCATAACAAAAAATGGTCACTTCAACTACTATAAAATGTTCAACAGCATGATCTTTATCTTATATGACATAGACAACTTTTATCAATCAATTTGGAAATTTTTTTAATTATTAAAAATATCTATCAAGGGACTGAAGACACAGCTCAGTTGGTAGATAGAGTGCTGGGATAGAATGAGCGAGGCCCTGGCTTCAGTCCCCAGCACCATAAATAATTAAGTCACATATAAGCCCAGCACTATGGAAATAGAGGCAGGAAGATAGTAAGTTTCAGGTCATCTTTGGCTACATAATAAGTTGGAGGCCAGTCTGTGCTTCATGAGACCCTCTTTTAAAACAGAATTCATTAAATCACTGTCTTTCCTTTCAAAACTTCTGGTTATTGTTTGAATATTTATTGGTGTTTTGATTATTTAAAATTAATATACCCTGTGTGTTATTTAAACTTTTCATTGCTATGACAAATACTTGATAAAAATAATTTGAAAAGAAAGATTTATTTTGACTCATGGTTTTAGAGGTCCACAGTCAGCAGGCTTCACTGTGTCTGGGCCATGGATAGGTAGCTGGATATATTTGAGTAATTCAATAAGCTTAATTTAACATTCAAATGAAACAATGGAAAGCTCCAATAACCAAGTCAATGCAAAAAGCAAGGAGCAAAAAAGCTTCAGAGGCCCCTGATGTACTCACTGGTGTTCTGTATCCAATGTCTCCCAGACTCAGGTTTTCTTCTGGGGCACTGAGACCTGTGACTCATTCTAGCCAGTGACTCATGGTAGCAATCAGAAGTGCAGCTTCTGAGCTGAGCATTTAACTGTTGCTGTGGTCTCTTTTTCCTTCAAGTATAGCATTCAGCAAAGAAAAAAAGGATAAGATTCTATGGCTATAAAGAAACAAGACCCCGTCAACTCTTAATGGACAGGCACTTATGTGAGACAAGTGTAGAAAGAGATAGATCCATAAATACAGGGAATTAAAGGTGACATCATAACCAAAAAGCCTGTCTCATGTATAGAATTGGGAGAACATCCCCTGTAAGGAGAAGAAAATCCTGGATCCTTATCCAACTTCATTGGTTACATAATGTCCGACTAGATATCAACTGATACATTCAAGGAAGTAAATAAAAAGAATGTGATGTCAGGACCATTTACATAGTGAGGAAAGTTAAGGGAAACAAGAATGGAAGATAAAGCACAGAGGAATTATCCAAAACAGAGACATCACCAGCCCTGGATTAATTAATGATGCACAGAGATGTTCTCAGAAGCCAGCAGCAGATGTAGCATGGTGGAGGGGACCCCAGGCAGAAGCTAAAGCTTATAGAAAGTCATATCCAAAGGAAACAATGCCCCACAGACAGGATTGTGTGAGAGAAGGAAATACAAATCTGAGCTTCTCTCCTACCCTTAGATTGCACATTTGCAATCCCCACCCTCAGGAGGCTGAGGCAGAGTTTGAAATTAGCCTGAGTTTGGGGTCTGGTAGGGTGTGGTAGCCCATGCCTTTGAGGTAGAGACCAATCTCTGTGAGCTCAAGGCCAGCTAGGGCTACAGGGTGACCCTGTCCCAAAAAGAGAAAAGAAAAACTTGTCTCAATGAGTAGAGAAAGGAAGAAAGGGAAAGGAAATGGAAGGATAGGGAAGGGGGAGGAAGGCAAGCAAACAAGTGAGAGACAGAGAAGAGAAAAAGACAAAAAAAGGAGTCCAGTCTACAAAGAGGAGGGTCAACACAGAGGAATCATTTCATCTATGGTTCCAAGCGAAGCCAACCACGGTCGAACAGGACCTTTGACTTATCTTCACATAGGCGGAACTGGTAAAAGAAAGGAGCCAGGGGCTCCTCCCAAGCCCATGTGACCCCTGAGGAACAGATCCTCAAATGACCTTAAGGGTAAAAATAAATTGGTTTATGTGGGCCAACTGTATGGCCTTAAATACCCAAAAGGAAAGTATAGCCAAAGATTAAAGGGCCCAATATAATTTTTTAGGAGTCCATATGTATAGCTAAAGGCTACATAACAAGCAACAATGCCAGATAGAAGATACCTTCTTTTGAGCAGGGTGGCCCAAGAGACTCCCAGACAGTAACCCAGCATAGAACTGGGAAAATGAACATCAGACCCCAATTTTATCTAAAGGAATTTTAACAACTGATTGGTGCTAGGTGAGGAACAGCTGACCTCCCTAAAACAAAGACCTCTAGATAGGCTGACTAGATTCACCAGATGGACAAGTAGTGGAGAATGGCTGGGGGTGCTGACAACACAGCAGACAGTAGCAGGGATATCAGAGTATAAAGGGCTCTAGTGGGGGGAGGGAGGCTATGGGAGGGTGCCATCTGGGAAGTGGGTGTATAGTTGAATAAGATGGCTTGGGATGTTCTGTGTGATACACACACAAACACACAAATCAACAAATTTTTTTAAATGTATTATATTTGAGGAGGAAGCATGGAAATTTACATCACACTAGTTAGTAGAGGTGATAAACATTACCATTGAAATCTACCCTATGACTTTATAGACATACACAGGGGCCAAGGATCCAAGTGCAACCAATTATGACTAATAATAATCAGATACATACAGATTAGAAATGCATGCTCCAACATCTAAGTGTTAGTAGCAAAAACAATGAGTCTTTCTGCAAGGAACAATACATTCTAAAATGAAATGGAGATCTTTTTTAAAGGTTAAAAACC
>NW_008344644.1:3544805-3562196 GCF_000622305.1 Nannospalax galili
GATGTACTCTTGCTCTGGAGTGTGTTACTGAATATGTTAAAGCTGTAGTGAAATGCCTCTTCTAATCATGTAGTTATTAAAAATTTTAAAAAGACAAAAAAATAGTTGGAGTAGAACTATAATTTGCTCTTTTACTTAACATGACAGTTAAGGATAAGATAAAATGATAGGTAGAAAACTAGTTAAGAAAGTGTCTTACAGAATAGCAGAGGAAAATAGCTGCATATTCTTTATCAGTACAAAGTGGAAAACCGTTCAGCTAAAACTGCATGGAAGATCAAAATTATTGTGTTCTACGACTGATATAATTGATCTAAGGACCAATGGGAGAAATGATGTAACTGGCCCTGTGCCCAGTGCGACTGGACCCCACCATCTGTCCCCCTTGCTCCAGAGGAAATAGCAGGTTCACTCAGTAGTCACCTGGCTGCCGGGTCCCATGCACTGCTGGGAGGCGCTTTTGTGTGTACTGCAGTCATTGGCAGCATCTCTCTTACTGCCAGGCGATTTTTGTCACAGGAGCTCCTAGTTCTGCTAAATTGTACTCCTGTCCAGTTTGAGTTTCAATCCAATCACATGATGATGCTAATATTCTTCATTAAAAGAATGTTAATTCCATCAACCACTCCTTCTGGGCAGGTGGCTCCCAGCTTCTCAATGCAAAGTCAGTACTGTGTGATATGCATTGGAGGCCAGCTGAGAGGTCAGCTGCTGGGTCAGCAAGCTGGCTTGCCTTCTTAGCCTTCTTTTTTCTCTGACAAAAGACTGTTGCTGACATTTGGTGTACCATAACTGCTCTCTTCACTCCTAGGCATTGCTTTCATGAGGCTTTGAGGAATTATTTCAAAATTGAAGATTTTAAAAAGTTATGTCCACTTAAGTTTCCAGTTTTTCTTCTTGTGAAAATTATCTGTTGTTTATTGTCTCATACAAAATAATAGACTTCCAATTATTTTTTTTATAAAGAGATCTTGGTTATTTCTAGTCACAATAAAATGAATACTAACAAGCATGTGACAAAAGGATCTTTAAAAAACATCAAAAGCATAAAAGGAGATTAATTAGAAAAATCTGTTTTTCCTCCCCAAATTATGTCCTTTGAGGTTATATCTTAGAAAGAGAACAATTCTTTATATAACAAAATAGAGAGGGAATATGCAGGCTTGTCTTATTTACAGAACACTGAAATCTGATCAGGCCAGAATAATGCTTGCCTTACATATAATGGATCTCCTTGAATCTGAGTTATTTCAAATAAAAGCCCTATTAAAAGCTTATTCAACTCTCCTTCCTTGGGAAAAATTGCCCAAGTATGACAAAATGCCTCCTTTCTCAGCTCTCATTCAGTCTTAAGACATGAATGTGTTTTAGAATCCATCCCATAGCTTTAATAGCAGTGGCTTTAATGTACACACTCATGAAAAGAGCGCAATGACTAATTTTCCATAGGTTTGGGAAGAATTCCAGATTATCTCCTATTGATGGCCTTAGCATACATAGTTTAGGGGGAAAATCCTCAGCTTTTTGAATGAGACCAGGTAAATCACTTTCATATCTAGGTAGAAAAAATTAATTACCTCATAGGTTTGCTGTAAAAAATTAAAAAGGTTATAGAAATAAGCTAATACAGAGAAGTCTTTTGTGCTATGGTTTTAAAAGGCAAAAATAAATGGACTGAGTAGTTACACTATAAAAGCTATAGATTAATGAAGTATTCACAGCTACTTGGACTGCACACAGTAGCACTGCCATTCTAGTAAAGGGGTGTGCTTTCATAAATTAATATTTTGAAAAGAATTTATTCCCTGTAATCACTGTTCTTAGTCTCTCCAGGTCAATATCCTCACAAGTCCTGTGCTCCTAATTCTACATGTATGTGCTCATGCTTGTGTCTCCCTTAGTTCTAAACCCCTTATACAACTCATGGATACAGAAGAGTGCACAGGACCTTGGAAAAATTACTATCATATAAGGTATTACCAAAAATTTGCCAGCAACTCTGAGACACCTTGCTGGAAACATCTAATGGTCCACTTTATGACTCTGCCGATTCAGTAAGCCTGAAGTGAACACTGTTCATCTTTTTAAAATCTCATCCTTTATATATCATAGCAAACCTACACAGACCCCCTCATCACTTGCTTAGGCTTTCTCATTTTTTTCTAATTTGGAAAATATCTCCATTCCCATATCCTTTTAACATCTTTTACATTCTCATTTTCGTTTTTAATAATTATGAGACATAATAACATTAACAAATAAATTTTCTATCTGTTGTGAGAATTTTTTTCTGGGATACTAAGTAATGTTTATATAAGGTTCTAGTGTCAAACCAATGTTTAATTAAAGTTTTCTGGGGGAACCAATGAATTTACTTTGCTTACTTACAGAGATGACTGAGGGGTTGCTCAGGCGTATGAGCAACCTGGGGTTATGCATACTGGACAGCCTTTACCAAGCATGGATCAAGCCTTCTCTTCCTAGCCTTCCCCAGATTACATACCTTAGTCCTCCCCAGTTCAGGAGAGCATAGGCAGTAATATGTATTGTAGGGGTTTTGATATGTTGTTAAATAATTTCATTAATATTTATCATTCCTAATAATATTAACTTGGTGAGGTAGAAGTATAAACTATGAGAGGATGGAACATAAAAATCCTTAAATAACTTGATAATGAAGATACTTTTGTTCTTGAAACCATTCTAAATATTTTTATATTACATCTCTTAGCATTTTACAAATCCTATTTTAAGAATTCTCTACCTCTTGCTTCAGTGGTATAACTATTGGTAGTGACCCCATGTCATTTTTGTAACACATTTTTATTTATTGTTTGTGTATGTGTGTATATGTGTGGACTTGTACATGCTATGGTATACTTGTGGAGGTCAGAAAAAGACTGAATAGCTTCAGTTGTCATCTTGACACACCTGGATAGAGAAAACCTTCTTTGAGGAATTTCTGCCGTTGGAAATTAGGCCTATGGCCATGTCTTTGAGGACACTTTCTTGATTGTTGAATGATTTGGAAGGGCCAACCCATTATGGGTGGTGTTGTATAAGAAAGCAGGCTGCTTTTCCTCCTCAAGATGCTTTTGATCAATTTCTTTTTTATCACAGCAATAGAAAATAACTAGGACAGAAGACAACTTTCAGGAGTCAGTTCTCTTCAATGGCCATGTGAGTCCTGAAGATCGAACTCAGGACATCAGACTTGGTAGCAAGTACTTTTACCCAATAAGCCATCATGCCAGCCCCCATGCTCTTATAAATAATTCCTTGCGCAGAGTCTTACAAGAAACCCTAATAATGGGGATGGAAAGATGGCTCAGTGCATAAGAGCACTAACTGCTCTTGCAGTGGACATAGGTTCGATTCCTAGCAACTACATGACAACAAACAACTGTCCATAACTCTGGTTTCAGGTATCCACCCTCTTCTGATTTCCTTGGGCATTGCATGACACAGGTGCACTTACATGCAAGCAATACACTCATACATGTAAAATAAAAAAGTAAATAAAATATTTAGGAAAACTAAAATGTTATGATGGTTCCATTATTATATATAATTAATACATGTGAATAAAAAGAAAATTTTTTATAAAAAGGATTCTCTCACTTTTTTCATGTTTTTTGTTAGTAGGAAGTGCTGGACTCGACACTCATATTAGATACAAAGGTAGAAAGGGAGCTAGATTACAGAGCTAACTGCATTTTGTGATTTGCACTGTGCAAGCAAACTGATTTATAAAGAACCAACCCCAGGAGACCTTCTCATGAGAGTATTTAGAATAGACTCCAGTACAGATTGAATTAAATAAATTGGTTGCATTCTGTTTTCTTCTTTCAAACAAAACTATGACAAGCTGGAAAGATTATTCAGTAGTTAAGACTGCTTACTGTTCTTGCAAAGGACCTAGCCTCAGCTCTTAGTACCCACATAGTAATTCACAATCATCTGCAACTCCCATTCCTGGGGGTCTTATCCCTTCTTCTAGTCTCTGAGAACAACAGGCACACACATGGTGCACATACATACATGCAATCTACGCATTCATACAAATGAAAATAAATAAATCTTTTAAAAACAGCTCGTTCCTTCTATTTCATCTTTGGTATAAACTATTCTATATATGCAGGAACCTTCCAGAAGATACATCTGAGAATTAAATTTGAAAACATGACCATGGCTTGACTATAGCGCCCAGAGAACTATAAAACAAGGACATAAGATTCAATACAAATAAGGTTTCCAGACTTACTTTAAAAAGTGGCTTTTCTTGCTACTTCAGGACATGGTGTGAAAAAAGATAAGTGCTAATTATAGATAATTACTGAGTCCAACAGTCTAAAGGCCTTTGAACTTTTGGAAAAGAAAGATGCAATTTTACCCTGCCAGGTAAAATTACTAAAGACTCCAGGGTAGCATTAATATACCTGGTTGGGAATAACACAGGAAGCCTGGGGACTAGTGCAAATCAGTAATCTTGCTTCCTCTCTGACAGGTTCAGCAAGGTGGAAAATGGTTTCTTTTTAAGACAGGTGATAAATAGATAGATAGATAGATAGATAGATAGATAGATAGATTTTCAATTTAAAATATTGGTGTATGAATATCTTAAGACATGATTTTCTTGTTTTGTTTTCTTTTTTCTGAGTAAAAGAGCAACCAACCTAATAGAAAACACAGGTTTACTAGATATAAATTGTCGAATAGTTCTAGATCTGATTTCACATTGCCTTGGGAGGGTTGAGAAATAAACCTCAGAGTGTGAGGTGCTGTGCTTTGTTGCACCTTTCACACATCAAAGCACTATACAGCACCTCACAATGTAGACAATTATTTTTGCCAATTACAAATAGAATTTGTGTTAGGCATGGTGACAAACACCTGTAATCCCAGAACATGGGAGGCATTGGCAGGAAATCAGGAGTTCAAGGCTTGTCTCAGTTACACAGCAAGTTCATGACCGATCTGGTCTACAAAAAGCCCAATTTAAAAACACAAATATATAAAATATAAAATAAAATAATATTTTTAATGTAACAAAGTTGAGAAATACAAAGAATGAATTCCTGCTAAGTTCCATTCAAGGCATAGTGCTAATAGTTCATTTGTATAATATTGGCATTTAAAAGGCAAAAGATTTATATTATCTAAAGTGAAAGCAGAATAATATTAGCATTCAAAAAAGAAAAATCACATATGTTTATATATGAAATTGATACTGATACAAAAGAAACACTAAAAGGAAATAAAATTATGCATGAGGAAATATACATGACTGCTTTGTTTACTGTATCAGAATCTTAGTAAAAATTTTCATAGTGATGGAACTTAGAGCAGAAGATATTTAATCAGTGGAAGCACAGAGCTAAATAACAAAAGAAAATTCCAAAAGTTTAATTATCCAATAAAATTGAAATAGATACATGAATACAATTGTTACTTATTTTCACTTTACATATGAACATATAAATCAGATTTTTGTTATTTTGTGAAACAGTGTCTCATGTAGTCTAGTCTGGCCTCCAGTTCCCTACAAAGCTGTGGTTGACCTTGACCTCTTTTCTCCTGCCCCGACTTCCCAAGTGCTGGAGTCACTAGAGTGTGCCAGAACAGCAGGCTCCAGCCAGGGAAACCTAATGTGTTGCCTACCCTCTCACTGTACCACATAGTAAGTTTTAGTAGACTTTATTAACTTTGGAGTGATGAGAGCTAGCTGACAATTTCTAAGGTGAAAGACTGTTAGTGCCGAACACATCTTTAGAATTAATTCAGACTTCCTTATCTAGCACCAGTGATCTGCCTCATCATAAGTAGTATTTATTAAGAGATCTACTGTACATGTTGTTTTTCTAATTTTTTTTTTTTTGGTCTTTTTGAGACAGGGTCTCCCTGTAGCCCCAGCTGTCCTAGAACTCACTGTGTAGACCAGGCTGGATTGAATTTACAGAGATCTGCCTGCCTCTGCATCTGGAGTGCTGGGATTAAAGGCGTGTGCCACCACGCCCAGCTTGTTTTTCTAATTTTTGCAGTCTTCCCTTTTATAAAGTACTAATCTTTCCTTCATTTCCTTTCTGTATCTTAGTCATTTCCTATTAACTAAACTATCCTGAAAGATTTATTAGTGCTTTTATCTACCTGTGTTTAGAGCTGCCCACTTGGGATTAGACAACCTCTAAGAGAGCTAGTCCTTGGACAAAACTGATTCTCTCTCCCTCAGCACTCACTGGTTTCCGGTAATGGAAGACCATGATATTTTCCCTTCCACCTTGGCATGTTAACTCATTTTGTCATTATGCAGCTCTTGTTAGACTACCATAAAATGGAGATTTCATTGGTGCAACTTCTCTATCATGTCAAGAATGCATTAAGTAGCAGGTGTCTTGTCCCTAAGCTCTTAAATTCTTTC
This sequence comes from Nannospalax galili, assembly GCF_000622305.1. Lineage (NCBI taxonomy): Eukaryota > Metazoa > Chordata > Mammalia > Rodentia > Spalacidae > Nannospalax > Nannospalax galili. Next base: position 3,551,224 of record NW_008344644.1, read on the forward strand.
TGCCCCCTCTTCCCCCATGTTCCCTGAACCTTGGGTGTAGAGGTTGCACTGTGGGTGTGTCACTTAGAGCTGGGCAATTCCGTCACTTATTCTCTGCATTTGACCAGTTTTGGAACTTTGTCATAGTCTCCATCTGTTGCAAAAAGAAGCTTCTTTGATGATGAGAAGTACACTTGTCTGTAAATATAAGAATATGTATTTAGAATATAGAAAGAAATTAATTTGGTCTAGGGAAGTGACAGAAGTAGTTTCACTAAGGCTGCTACAGTACCACACATGAATCCCCTCTCCCCTTTGAGTGGTCCAGTTAAGGAGCTGTTGATGAAATCCCCTGAGACAAAATGGCCACTGTTACACCAATAGAGATAATTTACTGGGCTGGTCATTGTTATGGTTCATGGACTTTACAACTGGATAGGACCATTGAATTGGTAGATTGTGTAGTATCTTCTAACACTATGAAAGCTAATCTTTAGGGAAGAGGCTTCCAAGTCAATTCCAGATCAAACGTTCCAAGTCTGTAGGTTGTTTTTTTCAGCAATAGTGTCTTATCTTTAAGTTCTGGGAGGCAATTAAGGGCTGTGCAATAGCTTGTATTATTTTGGGAGTCTCTTCGACATCCCTGACCAACAACTTGAAGGGAGGTTTCCCTCCTCTGGCACTGTGATTTTTGTTGTGTAGCTTTCAGCTATACACATACACTTGCCCTTATATTATATGTGTACTTTTCAATAAGCTTACTAAATACTACATTTCCCTTTGACTTTTCATCTACCTAAATGTTATTTATCCCTCTTTCCTCTCTGTATCCCTGTATAACCTCCCCTTCTCTCCTTTCAGATCAAGACACCCCATTTTCCCCATTTCCATCTTGATAACACCTGTATCCTACTATACCCCACTCTCTAGTCCCTTCTTCCTCTTTCCCCACTTTGGTTCCTTTCCAGTTTCCTGGCTCCTGTGTTACATCAGGATATATACTCACATCTAAGTATTTGGAACTAGAATCCACAAAAGAGAAAGAGCAAGGAACATGTGTTGCTTGTGTTTCTGAGTCTGGATTATCTTACCTAGTATAAAAGTTTCTAGTTCCATCCATTTGCCTGCAAATTTCATAATTTTGTTTTCTTTACCCCTGAATAGAACTTCATTGTGTAAATGTACCACATTTTCACTATCCATTCATCAGTTGAGAGACAATTAAGTTGTCTCCATTTCCTAGCTATTGTCAAAGGACCAGCAATAAACATGGCTGAGCAAGTACCTCTGTAGTAGAATATCAAATTCTTTAGGTAATTTCCAGAATATACAAACAAGCCAAAAGAAAAAGATTCAAGAAAACATATGACGCAATAAAAAAATGAGTTAAGATCTGAACAGAACATTCTCAAAAAAAAGGGGGGGTAAGAAATACCTTAAAAAGTGTTCAGCGTCCTTAGTAATTAGGGAAATGCAAATTAAAACCACTTTAAGATTTCACCTAGTCAAATGGCTAAGACAAAGGAAAAAATTGACAACAAATGCTTGTAAGGATGGGGGAAAAGGGGAATCCTCATTCACTGCTGGTGGGATGGCAAACTGGTCCAGCCACTGTGAAAATCAGTGTGGAGAACGCTTAGAAACACTAAAACTAGATCTGTCATATGATCCATATATACCATTCCTTGGCATAAGCCCAATGGAAAATTTTTATTGCTGCTTTTGTTGGTCAGTCCTAATAAGTTTAAGTGATCCAGTGTGTAGATGTGAACAATAGCTTCAGGAGGACACTTTCCATAGTTTAAGGTAAAATTTGCTGTTGTGCCATCCTATTATAAGCTCTAGTATGTGGACAAAGTAAACCCATAAAATTGTGTCTGGCTTCTGGAATCCTTTTATTTTGATATTGTTTTAAATTTTTTTTGGTCTTTTTTGAGCGAGGGTCTCCCTGTAGCCCCAGCTGTCCTGGAACTCGCTATGTAGACCAGGCTGGCCTTGACCTCACAGAGATCTGCCTGCCTCTGCCTCCCGAGTGCTGGGATTAAAGGCGTGCACCACCATGCCAAAAATGAGCCAATATTATGACAATCTTAGTCATAGAAAGTATAAGGTATTTGTGAAAGAACAAAGACAGGCACTTAAAACCAAAAATCTGTAATAAAGTTCTGATTAAGCCATTGGACAATTTGCAAGAATCAAAAGATACAAAGTACTGTTTTCTATAAAGAAGAGATTAAATCCTTTTATTTTGATATTGTTTTAAATTTTTTTTGGTCTTTTTTGAGCGAGGGTCTCCCTGTAGCCCCAGCTGTCCTGGAACTCGCTATGTAGACCAGGCTGGCCTTGACCTCACAGAGATCTGCCTGCCTCTGCCTCCCGAGTGCTGGGATTAAAGGCGTGCACCACCATGCCAAAAATGAGCCAATATTATGACAATCTTAGTCATAGAAAGTATAAGGTATTTGTGAAAGAACAAAGACAGGCACTTAAAACCAAAAATCTGTAATAAAGTTCTGATTAAGCCATTGGACAATTTGCAAGAATCAAAAGATACAAAGTACTGTTTTCTATAAAGAAGAGATTATACCAACAGTGTTTTGTTTTGTGAGATGATTGTGTGTAATTTTAGTGTTTATATTTCCTAAAATATACATTAGAGACAGAGATCACAATCTGTATAAATATGAGCATATAGATATGACACACATCCTTTCAATAAAATATGTGTAAACTTTTATCAGGTGAAAAAATTGGAAAAAATTAATGCATTTCTTAATGAGAATGATATATCAGAAAGTGCTAAAAATAAGCTATGGAAACTAGAGATAATTTAACAACTATACTAGTGGGAAAACTTTAGCTAGCTAAAGAGATGATAGGAACCAGTTTTGCTAAAATGGAGTTGTTATTCATTCTCTTTATAAATATTTAATTCAATGAAGAAAATGTATCAAAGTAAAAATAAAGGGATTAAATTAGTTTCAATAAATGGTTTAAACACTTTTAAAAATCTCACAGGTTAAGAAAAAAATCAAATATTAAGAGATTGACTTACCACTTTAATGCTATAATTCAATTTAAATTCTACTTTCAGCTTTAAAACGTGAGGAAATCAGTTCTCTTCCACCTCATTCTTCCATTCTATAATTGATTTGCCTTCATTTCATTTTCACATTTTCTTCCCTTTCCCTTCTCTCTCTCCTGTCTTCTTCCCTTAGTCTTTCTTTTCCTCCCCTCTCCATGCCTTATTCTCTTAAATGGTCGTTTATCTTATTAAATATCTTATTAAATAGCTAGTCTTATTAAAACATCCACTTTCTTTTATAAAATAATTTGCTCTTGCACATTATTTATTCTTTTCCCCATCAAGCTTTAATAATATTTTTTGTGAAGCACAGTATTAAATGAGCTGTATCAACACATCAATCAGCTTTTAAATATTTCTAGGATTGTAGGGCTTTTTATATCATATTTCCTTAATACATTGTTCTCTGTCATCAATCTTTATTAGTTTTACTTAATTTTGTTTCCAAGTGTTTGTAATTTATTACTACTTCAATAGGAGATTATTTGCATAACGTTAAAAATATTTTATTTACTATTTTTATTTTATGTATGAGTGTAATGACTGCTTGAGATAGGTGCGCCCATGTCGTGCAATGCCCTCAGAGGTCAGAGGAGGGTGTTGGATCCCCTGGAACTGGAGTTACAAATGGTTGTTAGCTACCATGTGATGCTGGGAATCAAACTCTAGTCCTCTGCAAGAGCAGGCAGTACTCTTAACCACTGAGCTGTCTCTCCAGTCCCTATTTGAATAACTTTTATTCCTCATTTTCATCTATTATTTTGCTGCTTTATTTTGAAACATGTACTTTATGTCTCTCTCTCTCTCTCTCTCTCTCTCTCTCTCTCTCTCTCTCTCTCCCTCTCTCTCTCCCCCATCCCCCCTCCCCATTTCTTCCCTTCAGACAGGATCTCATGTATCCCAGATGGCCCTTGAACTCACCATGTGGCTGAGGCTTACTTTGAACTTTTAAGCCTCTTTCCTCGGCCTCCTAAATGTAGGGATTATAAGCATTCACCATGATGTATGGCTTTATTCTCTTTCTAAACTCAAGGTTTAGGTTTATGCTACATAGCAAAATAAATTTTGGGTTTTATACAATAATCATTTTTATTTTTTTAATTTGAGATACCACATGATGATTCAATTAATATGTACATCATGTGACATTTAAATCAAGTTAATCATACCTATTGTTTTTAGCATTTATTGCTTGATTGCATAGAAAATATTCAATTTTTTTTCTTCTTTCTTTAACATATTACTCTTTTAACATAATCAAGAAAACATGAATTTCGAGACACCAAGTCACACAGAGATTGGTTGAAGCATTTTTCTATTGTCATTTACCCTTTATTCCAAAGCATCATAACACGTCTTGTATGTATGATGCTTTTTGGTTCAAAGTCTCAAGCGCATCTGCAGCCAGTGATCACCCTGTGATGACAGTAAACACATATTTTTTTTTATACCACACAAACACCTGCTTTAAAAGACAAAACCATTCAGAACTTTTCAAGGGTGAATATGATTGAAATGATTTCCCACATCCAACACAATCAACTGCTTTGAGATAACTTCAGTAAGCATGTCCCTTTCCCTTTTAGTTGAAAATATTGCAGAGCAAGCTGGAAAAATCTTTGAGCAGAGTGAAGGATATTAAAACAAACTTCACAAGTATCACACTGTGATAGGATGTGAAGGATGTGAAGTTAAACTTCCAAGAAGAAAGAAGGCAATGTGATGACTTGGGAACTTTAATTAGCACATTTTAAATCCACCTTTCTCCTAAGTGAGAGGACAGGAGGTGACAAATTGCATTTCTCTTCCAAAGTTCTTCATGGTCATTAATGCAATCACTCCTGTAATAACTTCCTTTGACTCCAAATGGTGTGAGTGGCTCTTCTTTGACTACCTGCCTTTCAGTGGCAATCCTCCCTTTCTAAGGAAGGGGATTAGGGCAGAAGTGTAGCGATAACAGAGGATCACAAGAGGGTGAATATAACCAAATTATATTATACATATGCATGACAATGTCACAGTAAAACCCAATATTTTGTACAGTTAATATACACTACTAATAATAATAATAATAACACGATTAATAACAAGAATTTTCTTCCTCCTTTCTCAGGAATGGTTTGAGAAATGGGACACTTCTGTCTGCCTTTCTATCACTTTAGGGACAGAAATGCAGTTATTTGATATATTTACCCAATTTGTTTTTGGTTTTACTCCCTCTTTTGATACTGAGCTAAAAGTTTTCTGCCCCCATACACTCCAAAAATACCTCTGAAAAGAAAATGAATTTCTTTGACGCCGTATCGGAACTCCAGCCATGGGTATGGCTGGAGATGCTTTTTCTGGTTCTGAGACTGTGAGGGTGCCACCGTGATCAGTCGAGGCTGTTAAAACTTTTAGATTTGCTTTTGCAAGGACTGGGTCACTGGTGTTCTTTAATTAAGTGCTGCGGTGTGTTATTCTCCCAGCTCTTTTTCTGGCGAGCTTCTGCATGTGTCACGTGCTCAGGAATGCTGCTGAGCTGGGCTTGACTGGCATCTCCCTTTTCATCCCTTGAATAGCAGATTTTAGGTTCTCTCATATGAGATTGGTTACAGTTCTTTCCCTCTTTGGTTACAGCTTAATATTTTGCTAAGGTTTACTTATGTTTCTAATTGCCCTAGATGTCAAAGACAATTATTCTAAAATTTGTCCTATTTTCTCATTTTTACATTGGGCATACTTTAATTTCCTGAGAAGGTTCTTTTAAAAAGAACTTACTAGAATGGGTTTGTTCATTCTGCTAATAATATTTTTACATTTTTAAAATTGTATGGGTGACCATGTACCAGAGTATGCAAAGGACAGCTTTGGGAGTTCTCATCTTCTATCATGTGGGTTCAAGGGATCAAACAAGTCACTGGGCCTGGTGGCAAGTTCATTATTTTAAATGTATAATAAGAGACCTACCAGGCATGGCATCTCATGCTTGTACTTCCAACACTCTGGAGGCTGAGACAGAAGAATCACAAGTTCAAGGCCAGACAGAGCTACAAAATGAAACGCTGTCTTAAAAAATAATTAAGTAACCAGAACTGGATTCTTGCTCACTCAAGTTCAAGGAAATATATTTGATGAGATTTACAGTTTCTTGTCTGTTAATATTCTATAAACAGAATGTAAGCCAATTAGCAGTAGAGTGTGTATACCCATGACACTAAATGTTTGTACCATATAACTGAAAGAAGAATGTTGTCACAGTTAAGAGGTCATATGCCATTGACTAAGTTCACTGTCAGTTTTCTCAGTGCTGATTCTTTGAGAAGTGTCGGAATTTTTGTTTGTTACTTTTGCCCACTGATTTGATTTGCTGCCTTGTTATTTCTGTGTATCTTTTATTATTCTTTCCTGGTACTGTTTCCTTTTCCCCCCTTTGTTGTTCTTTTTCTAGCTTTTGGAAGTGGAATTTAAATCAATATTTAGAGTTTTATTGATAGCAGAGTTAATGTAACTGTGTGCTCTCCTGACCATTACTGTTTATGAAATTGAAGTTTTAGGGCTTTCAGTCTCCCTTTGCTCTTCAGTTTGCCCATAACCTTAAGAAATTACATTTGGTTAAGTTTTCATGTGGTGTCAAAGGTTATCCACAAGTGTCTGAAAATGATGACAAAATACTCTTTCCTTTTCCAATTCTGCATCTATGTGAGATTGAATGAACTTCATGTGCTTGTAAGAAAATCATGTCTCATGGTATATTTAATTGTAAGACTTCATTTGTCCCCTGTTAATGCAAGCATTTGAAAAATACATAAAACAGTACCTATTTATTTCTAAATATTTGTTTTCATTCTTACTGAATGAATATTTAAAATACCTAAGTTAATATTTTATTTTTAAATTAGAATTTGAAATTTCTATGTTGATGTATATATTTTCTTCACATAAATTCTTTGAAGGCTTTTCAGATATTTTAAGAGTGTAAACATATCCTGAAACAAAGTGTTTGAGAGCAAACTTTTGACAGCCATATTTCAAGAATCAAAAGATTTCTGTGCTATAAGTAAACCAAATTGTTAGCATGGCCCCAGTTTTATAGCCTGGGTTCCTCAAAAAAATGTTCCTATTTCTGAGTACACTGTTCCTTCTCTCTAGAAGAGTTCCTTTTGCTATGCATTTCACCCAGGTAATTCCTTCTCATCCTAGATTTAGATCTAACGAAGCTTCCCTAGGAAGGACTTTCTGTGTTCCAATCTCTTTGAGACCATGCTATTGTACTTCAGGACTTTTTCTAATCATACAGTTATCAGTGGACAACTCTATTCAGCCAATAAGTATTCATGTTTTGGCACTGTACATGATGTAATATATTTATTCTCTGTTAATAGAGTACTCAGCCCAAAGTAGAACGAAAAATAAATCATTCGTTAGTGAATGAGTCTATGGATGAACATGGGTTGGTAGACAAATGGGTGGATTAATAAAAATTTGACCTTGCGTGAAGGGTTTCTTCAGTGATAAAAATAAAACACTGGAAGAAAATGCATTGAATCTTGTTTACATCATTCATCATAGTTTGCCTTGTGTAATGCTATCACTACATGTTATTACTATTTATTTTACAAAGGAAACAGGAAGGAGAAATACTAAGCAAAGACATTTTGTTATGGTAGCAGGTGTTCTTGAGCAAGTCTGGCAATGAGGAACTATTGGTGAACAACTATTTTTCAAAAGTCTTTCTTATTCTATGCTAGAATCTTGTAATTTCCATACTTGTCTTTCTTCCTACAAGATCATCTATTACCACTTTGAACCTAAAAATCTGTAACTGAGAAGCCCATTGGTTTATAATTTCTAATAGCACCCTAGTTACTAGCCTATCTTCATATTTAGCATACTTTATTGTAGATATCTTCGTAATTTGTTCTCCATGAGGCTGTTGGTTCCTTAAGAGCTTGGACTGTGTTTGATTGATCTTTGTATTTATAACATATAATAAAGTGTCTAGCACTTGAAAAATTACTCAATATTGAATGCATGAATAATGCTTAAGCTAAACTTTTAATAAGTAGCATTGGTTATTGCTCAACTTTTTTTGTTAAATTCTTCTAGCTAAAACTCAAGTGATGGGCGAAATCAAGATTGCATTAAAAAAGGAAATGAAAACAGATGGTGAACAACTAATAGTTGAAATTCTCCAGTGCAGAAATATTACCTATAAATTTAAGTCTCCTGATCACTTACCAGGTATCTAGCTTTATAATAATGATCAATGTAAGATATCTGTTAATTTGTTAGGGATGTGTCTTAAATATTATAAGACATTCTAGCTAAATTTTTAATTAATTTATTTTTATTTTATGTGTGTGAGTGTTATGCCTGCATGTGTGTAAGTGCACCCATGTCGTGCAGTGCCTATGGAGGACAGAAGAGGGTGTCAGATCCTGTAGAACTGAAATGAGTTATGGATGGTTGTTAGCCACCATGTGGGTGCTAGGATTCAAACCCCAGTTCTTGGCAAGAGCAGCCAGTGTTCTTAAATGCTGAGCTATCTCCCCAGTCCTGCTAAATTTTTATCTGTACATGAAATATATCAAAAAAGGCAAAAAGGAATTTATTTTAATTTCTACTTTATGAATAAAATTGTCTTCCTAGTTTTTAAGCAGATTTTTCATCACAAAATTAGAGTGCTATATTTAATAAGCAATAATAAAGCAAATGTAAATGGCTAAAAAATTGGTATAATTTTAATCACTATTTTTTCTGAAACAAACTCTACGCTATCTACCATGTTTGTATAAAAGATAAGGCGAACACTCAGCATGCAACAGAAAACTATGACTGATGGACACTTAATGGGCTTAATTCTTATTTTCAGATTTATATGTGAAAATATATGTGATGAACATCTCTACTCAAAAAAAGGTGATGAAGAAAAAAACAAGAGTGTGTAGACATGATCGCGAGCCTTCATTTAATGAAACTTTTAGATTCAGCCTGAGTCCAGCTGGGCATTCACTTCAGGTAATTCTGCATTATGCATTGTTCTTTTATGTTTTCACTCCTATTAATGTATTTTCCATTTAAATATTCAGTGTTTATGTACTACTCATACACTACGTGACACTTCATCTTTAGCAGCATCTCCCAGCAGCCCTTGTACCTGCTCAGCCCACTCACCCCATTCCAATCACCTACCACTTTTCTACTCTGTTTAATGTAGTCTATGTAGGTGTCTTTCACCTTCAGTCACTCTCACTAATCCTTTTGGCTCCCATCTTTGTTATTCACAACATTTCTGTAATTTTACCTAGCCATCTTATCCTTGATGTCTTACCTCTTTAAATTTCATTGTGCTCCTGCCAGAGTTATCTTTTATAAACACTCATTGGGTCATATTAAAGCCTTTCCATGACTCATCATTTTCTTGACTCGTACCAAGTTCCAAAGTAAGCTTTAATTATATTGATTTAGTCTCAGCTTCTTGTATACTTTTTACTAATTCAGTACTCTGGGCACATCAGAGTCTTTTTAAATCAAGTTAAGCCTTGAGTCCTTTGCTCATACTTTTCCTCCTATTCAAAGTTTCCTTCTCATTCTCCATCTATCACCACATTCCATCTTTCAATATAAGTTCAGTGCTTCTACTGAGAACACAAGGTATAAATCATCATACCTTATTTATAAATTATTTTGCCTATCTTACACTATCAACCCTATTCCATTGTATACAATAATTTATATATTTATCTGTCCCTGCTTCTCTAAGACAAGGCTTAATTTTCATTGCTTTTCTCGCTGCAGCCTAACAGAATGTTTTTCACATAGCATGTCTTCAGTAGACTTAGAAAAAAAAGAATGAAATAAGAAATGTGAAGAAAGGGAAGGAAATGAAAATATATAAAGCCATTTCATGGTACTGACACTTAAAGCCTTGCAATAGAGATAAACATAAGACATTACAAATCAGAGATTTGGGGGCTAGAAATAGCTCAGTGGTTAAAAGCATATGCTGCTCTTCTAGATGACTCGAGATTGGTTACCAGCATCCATTTATGATGGTTCACAACTGCCTGCATCTTTAGCTCCAGAGGATCTAACATCCTCTTCTGACTTCCTTAGATACCCATGTACACATGAGGTGCACACACACACAATTTTTTTATGGACACTTCTTTAGTGAGAGTTGAGAGATGCATTAATCTATGGGTATAACAATAATTCTCTAGCAGTCAGTTTAACACAATAATTACTTTAGTAGAAAACTACTATTAAACTCTCTCCTTTGTCTTGTGACTTGTGGTTCCAAAGCCTAATTTGAATGTCAAATATGGGCTCTATCTTATGATGGAGTGGAGTGGACCTTAAATTCAGTTAGAGTAGTTGGTTACTCCTATAATATTCATCCCACTGTTGCACTGGTTGGGCATATCTTGCCAGACCAATTGTTGCAGATGGTGATAAATATAGAAACTCACAACTGGAAAATGTGCACAGAACAAAGAGGCTGAAGAGTGCTCTTCCTTGAATAGGATGCCTAAATCAAACTTCTGTTTCCCAAGGCTTGTGTATCATTGTGGTCTTAAGAGGGGGAGGAAAGATTGTCAGAGTCAGAGGGGGTGGATGACCACAAGGAAACAATGTTTGTCAGGCAACTGGTCAACTACTCATATGAACTCACAGCAATGATAACAGCATGTACAAGTCCCATGCAAGGTCAAACCAGATAGAATCCCAGCATAGACATTATGAAGTGGATAAGAAACCTCAACACAACCTAAGGAACTTCTGGCAACCAATGGCTGCTGGGAGAGGGAAAGACAGTCTCTTTCAAGGATGAAACTCTTTGCTCCAATGGATGGGCCCACACTGAAGGATATTTGGTAATACAAATTATACTCTATAGGCCCTATTATATATATATATATATGTA
>NW_008344644.1:3562235-3576200 GCF_000622305.1 Nannospalax galili
ATGTATTATATGCTAAGAGTACATTAAATTGGGTGGAGGTCATTAAGAGGAGATGTGGATAGGGAGGGACTCTAAATACCATCAAATTATATTTCATGAAAATCACAAAATTTCAATAAAAAAATAAATGTTAAGGAACTCAAGAGATGATTCAGTGGTTGAGAGCAGCAGCTGTTTTTCAGAGGACTGAGCTTGGTTCCCAGTACCCACATGGCAGCTAACAACCATCAGTAACTATTTCCAGTGGATTCAACGCCCTCTTCTGTCTTCCACCAGCACTATATACATGTGTTGCATTTACATACGTGTAGGCAAAACATACACATAAGATAAAAATAAATGTTAGAAAAACTTAAATCTTAAAAAACAAAGCTAAGATTTATTGACAGGATTAACTAGTGTTAAGGTAGAAAGGCATAAATAATTAAAGGCAAAACTCCAAAGCCTTTGTGAACAAAGATATCATTCAGAGATTAAGTAATAAGCAAGGAAAGCTGTGAGAAAGAAACATCATAAGTTTATCAAAAGCTAATTTGATAAAATGGCGGTAATTCAAGTGTTGACAAAAAATCATTAAAATCCCCAAGCCCAAACCAGAAGTGTTAGTCATATCTGAAATTGTAGATTTTAAATGTGAAACTTGGCTTTGATTTCAGCATACCTGGTTAGACTTAGCTGCTCATGCCTTTTCCTCTTAGATTCTTGCCTCCTTTGCAGTGTGTGCTTTCTCTGGGGAGCGAGCACTGAAAATCTTTCTATGGATTAATTTATATTTATAAATCTTTCAAGAACATCTTAGTTCCTTTGCAAGTGCACCTACTACTTCCCCTCACTTTCTTCCTCTCTTGTCTGTGACTTTCTAAATGCTAATTGCCCTCTAACATGTTGAAAAATATACACATGTGCATATTTATATATGTGTGTGTATAATTCTGTGTTTTCTAGATTTTACTTTTCTCTAATGGAGGGAAGTTTATGAAGAAGACTTTGATTGGAGAAGCTTGTATCTGGCTTGACAAAGTGGATCTCAGAAAAAGAATAGTCAACTGGCACAAACTTTTGGTCAGTCCTACCCAAACACATTGAAGATACATCTGATCAGGGTAAAGAAACAGATCTACATAGCCTCAGACCATGAGAGTTGGATACTATTGTGCTGAGCTTTACTTTTAGGGGCAAACATGGGCAAGGAACAAAGGCAGACAACATAAGTTAAGGTCTTGTAACTATATTATTCTGGAATACAGAAACTCAAAAAAGTTCATGTGTTGGAAACAAACCAGTGAATATAGAACTAAGACACAGAACTGCTCACAGCTGTGACAAGAAACTGTGAAAGAAGATTTGATTATTTAAGACAAATATCTTTGAGGAAAATCCAGCTGTAGCTGAAGACAGAGGCACAAGGGTTAACAAGGATTCCAAAGGTAGTGCAAAAGTAATCGTTATACACACAAAAACTTTGTTGGAAAGAACTGATATAATGAATCTCAGTTTCTAAAAGTTCAAAATTCCTTCTTCTTCTTAATATTCTCATACAACTTCCTGTTTTGGAATTCCTACATGAGTCATTTATAGTATTTCCACAGGACTGAAAGGTGGCTGTGTTTATGGAAAAAATAAAGCAAGAAATATAGAAAAATGGAATTTAGATTATATTGTGCAGGATTTTCCCTCTGTCTACATGTTTGAAGGTTATATAACACTAGTTTTGAAATCTATGTGGTAAAAGCACATGTTTTAGTATAATGTAAAATAATGAAGAGTGAAGATAACAGTAGATGAAAATGAAATTATATTTATCTAGAAATAAAATCAAAACCAGTTACTGGCTAGTAAAAGAAAATGTTGACCTGCAAAATACTGACTTCAGTTGAAAATATCAGTTTCCTTAATTTTCCATTAAGATAAGGCATTATCAGTCTTATATACCAAAGGACGTACATTAAATTGGTATATTCTGGGAAGCATGGTCATTTGTTCTTTATGGAACTGCAAACACACATATTATTTTATATATTTCCTTTCTCTTGAGTAATGTATTGTGAGTGACAGAAAATTATTTTTCTGGAAAACAAGTCATATTCATTTTATGCATTGATTAAATTTTCATAATTTCCTGATTTTCTGTGATTTTTGCCCTAAACTCATTAACTGGTTGTATAATGAAAATCCTGACACCAAATTCAAGTTCTGTCTTGTACTCTACTTTCCTCTGTAAGTGATAATATCACAATGATAAGGTTCATAGTATTAGGTAAGGATGTGAAAAGGATGTGTTTGAAATTAAAATATTCTTTGATATATTTTAATAATGTAGAATCAAATGGCTAATGTGTGATTTGTGAAAATGAATCATCTTCTATCCTATCAACCACCCATGTTAATAAAGATAGTAATACAGAGTTGGGGAAAATGTACTAATCTGGGATTAAAACCCTAGCTTCTGGTCCTAATTCTGCTACTAATCTTGCACGTCACCTTGAAAATATCACCTAAACCACCTCCCCCCCTCCCCAGTTTTCTTATCTGCAGAATAAAAATATAGTGGTGTATTCCTCACCTTCTTCATGAGGTGCCAGGATGCTTAAATTAAGAGATCTATGAAATATGAAAGCACATTTCCAAATATAGTTTTATATACAAAGTGAGAGATAATTGTGTAGCTTTTTGATTCTCAGATTTTATATGTGAGAAACAACCTCCAACCAATGATAAGCATTGGCACAAAAAATAGTAAATTACTCCAAAACTCATTTTTATTTAATCTCCATTTAACCTGAAAAAAATGAAGAATTAAATAAAAATTATTTGTTACACCAAATGTAGTGAAGTGCATAGCTCTTCTCTGATCCTCATATTCTACTCAAAATTAATCAAGTTACTCTGCAGAGTATTTGAACCTAAAAACTCTTGCTTTATGTGAGATGAAGTTTTATTAGGATTAGAGGAAATTGTCGCTAAAATGTTGGTTGGGTATTGAATTGTTTCACTTTAAAGAAAAATATTTTAAATTTGAAAGATACATAAAACCCTATAAATAAATTTCTAGTATATTCCAAGATATGTATCTTTGTTACACTCATAAAAAAATACAAAATCATTTTTCTCAAGCCTAAAACATCCATCACTTCCTTCTATCTTTTAATCCCTCCTCCTCTGACAATGCAATGGCATCGATCACTACTACTGTTCTAAATAAAGCATGGGGAGGTGAATTTCCAAAGACATGGTATTGCTAAGATTTTATTTTTAAGGACTACTAGATCTGCTGATGGTTACCATGGATATTTCCAGCAGAAGCTAGCACTTGAGGGAGCCTATAATCAGTCACAATTGAGGAGGAAAAGGGTCCAGGAAGATTTGACATCAAAAGGCTCTGCCATTTGCTCTTAGCAGGAAGCCCTGGTTCATCTCTTATTCTCTTCCGTAGCCGCGTGCACTCCACGGTTTCATTGCAGGCTGTCTGGCCAGGTAGTGAACTTCATTCTAGTTGCAACTTATACAAATGGGAGGACTACTAGGACAAGATAATCCTCAGTGGTTATTAAGCCTGAAGGAATGGGAGCCTTTCCTCTACACATGTCCGTCCATTCCAAGAAACTAGTGACAGGGCTAGATCAATCGAGAGAGTCAATGACAGGGCTTCTTTTCGTGCACCATTCGCCTCAAGAGAGCAAAAGCTCCTGCCAGTTTGCACCTGACCAAACCCCTAGGTTGTACTGGAATTGTTCTATGCAACAATGATCCTTATATGAATGCATTTCTTCTGAGTGATGTTGATTACCCTTCTTAAAACAAAACTATTTCTTTTTAAATTGCAAATAGGGCTCAGCATTTTTTACTTTTTTGTAAATACCACAGCACATGATTTTCCACTTTTTATTTTAATGTTATGTTATTGGAATTAGCTTTTTTATCTTAATAGCGACAGACTTTATAATCTTTAATTAATAAGTGATTAATCCAGTTATAGCACTTACACCTTGAAAAGCATCTCGATTTTCCTACAATTTCATTGAGTCATCAAAGACATGTTGCTTGTTGGCTTAAAATTCAGTACTAAAAAAAATCCTTCAATTGGAGAAGAAAAAACAGAGTGAACTTTTATAAAAGACAGGGAATTATCAAGTAATTATTCCAGATGCAAATAACACCAGTAACAAGAAATTGGTGTTTTCCCTGTTTTTACTTAAAATTAATAAAAATTTTGGTGACTGAATTTTTGTGTACCATTTCCATTTAAAAGAACAATATCCAACAGAAAGGGTTAGCAATTTCCCTTGTTCCTTAATATCGTCCATATTTTAATAATTCATGCTATTAAATACACATTCTCCACATGTGCGAGATTGATTTGGGGGAATCACACACACTAAAATAGTAGCATCATGGGAATATTATAGCTGGTAACCAGCTGATACTGATTCTCATTACAGGAGTAGTTACAATGTTGGTGGTAGCAGTAGTGATTAGTAGCGGTGGTGGTGTGAAATGAAATCAGTTATATATTAGTATATTGTGCCCAATTTATTAGAAATTATTTGATT
Source organism: Nannospalax galili (assembly GCF_000622305.1). Classification (NCBI taxonomy): domain Eukaryota; kingdom Metazoa; phylum Chordata; class Mammalia; order Rodentia; family Spalacidae; genus Nannospalax; species Nannospalax galili. The sequence continues at coordinate 3,566,786 of NW_008344644.1, forward strand.
AATGCTTCATTTCATTAAGATATCATAAAGATGTTTATAGTATTTTTTTACTTTATTATTTAAATCATAACTAACAATATTTTTAAAAACTTATTTTCATTGCGATAATGTCTAATAGTCCAAAATCAGCCAACTACAGGTATATGTATTTACTACTATATGTATAACAGAAGTAATTTTCCTTGTGGTTTTTTTGAGCTTGAAATTCAAGTGAAAGCTCAATACATACTTATGAGCTTTTCCTTTAGTAATTACTTGCCTTTAGTGTAACACAAGAACGAATGAGTGAAACACAAGAATGAATGCGTGAAACATACATTGTCATTGAATTCAACACATTGATGTTCTCTGTATGTCCTATGTTGTTATTATTACAGATACACATTAAACTAAAACCATTTAATCAAGTTCTTTATCTGATAGGTAGATTAAGAGAATTTTCTTAATCCATTATCCTGTATATAACTAGACATTTGGTAACATAAAATTGAAATATCCTTGTCCTTTGGAAGTCAGCATGTGACTATGACTATTATTTGATTGTGTCTGTGTATTTGTTTGGTGATGTGCTCAGGTGCTCCCACTACTGATAAATGTGTGTGCTAATATCTGAACAACATATCTGATGTTAAAGAAAAATATTTCTTGTCTAAGAAAAGTTTAAAACCTAATAAAATTGATTTCTAATAAACCATGAAATACTTGGAGATGTGTCTTGTTTCTGACAATATGTTGCATGCTTTCTTGGTGATTTGAGAATCTGATTTTATTTTTTGGTTTACCTAAATCACTCCGGAAATGAACAAATGAAAATTCATGGGCTATCGGTTCTATTAAACTGGCCTGAAAATATATGAGAACTGTGTAAAAACAAAATGCTTATAAATCTGTCTTGAGTTTTACTCTATGTAAAAATGTGTCTTTGTTTTGTGATTGTAAACAAGCTGTATCTTGATAACTTATGTAAATTGTGCTGTGTTGAGGCTGTTGTCTCAGCCTTACTAATAAATATTGAAAATAACAGTTTTGACATCTTGTGTTTATCAACAAATTTCCGGGTGCAGGCAGAATTGTATTTATACATAGTCAATGTGCAGCCAAAGTTTAAACCTACTACCTTACAGAAACAGAAACAGTGAAAGAGAAAAGATTGTTAGTACAGATGTCAGGTTTTGTGTGAAGGAAATTAAAAAAAAATCCATTATGTTAGGATTTACTGGATGAAATTAGGCATAAAGTCATCTACACAGAGGAAGCTAATAGGACTTAACTATTGGAAGAGAGAAAGAGGCTTAAAACGGTCCTTAAGTAGAGTGGGAGAATAATAACTAAAAGAGAAAGTTGTTCACATTGAGCATCCATGAGCTTAGTGCCATCAAGCTGCCTTGCTGCCACCTGTGGCTTTAGCGTGGGCGTAGAGTTACTCTGTACAAGCAGAGAAAGAACATGATAAATTCTAACCCTATCACACAGATTGAACCAAAATTTGGTGCTTTTTATATATATCAAGTTGCTATTATTAAAAATAGGTAGTGGGTGTGACATAGGAGGAGTTGGAGGGGAACTGGGGGGGCTAGAAATATTGCAAATTAACATAATATGTATCGAAAAATTTTTGAGATACACATTCTACCAAAATCACTTAACCAAGTTATTAATTTGCTAAGTAGATTGAAAAATGGTGAAGAAATGGAAAGAGAGGTTCATAATTCATGAGGATCAGATCACATATATTGCCATAAGTTCTGATTTTTTTTTTGAACAATCGTATTGCGATAAAATAAATATGATTCAGCAGGGGCTATAAAGTTTGTTTATTTGTCAATTAAAATGGTTACAAATAAAATATGTGTGGATATATTTAAGACTCTCTATACTTTGCATTTTTTAAAAAATAGGAAATTGCAATTTTTCAGTATACTCAGGATTGCAACTGAATAGTTGAAAGAAATAGCTGAACGTGTGACAGTATTGATTATTAGTTAAAGTGACCAACCTTTTTTTTTTCATTTTCTGTGTAATACTTTACTCGGATCATACTGACCCCTGGTTGATCAAATGTCATTTCTGTTTTTAGTGGGAGAAAGTTTCTATGTTGGGGACAGACTTTACTCTGTTTCTCTACAAAATTAAAATTTGTTCTAACAGAAAAACTTGATAAACTGTTAGTATCAATTGATTAGAGTTTTTGAATAATTCAAGCACTTCCTTAAAAGTTGCTACACAAGTTTGTTGCTGTAGACATTTAGAAGAAAGTCATATACTATGAATTACTTCTTTATACTGGTAATTGGGATTTGCTGACAGAATGAATTATAACTACCTACAATAAATAATGCAGTTATGCCTCATTTAGACCCTATCAACACTTACTTAGATTTTCACAGAAGCTTTTTAATAGTGCTACTGTCTCACCTCTTTCAAATTCATCCTCTTCACAGCCACTTGTGACAAGTCTGGAAAGCACACCTGGCCCTATCACATTTCTGTTTAAAGCTACTCTGTGATTCCTGTTGCCAAAGCGATAGCAAGGAATTGAGCAACAACCTTGACCTCAATCTTCCTCCTTTCCCTCTCTCTCCTTCTCTCTCATTCTCCCATTGGAATCCATGTAATTAAAATCTCTCTCTCTCTCTCTCTCTCTCTCTCTCTCTCTCTCTCTCTCTCACTCCCCCCCCGCCCCCTCCCCCAGTACGTCTTACCTCACACTACTCATTTCTCTTGCTGGTATTTTCCTGCAGCAGCTATGGAAACATGGTTTTATCTTTCAATGCCTTCATGGTTGCTACACCCACAACATGAAACATTTTAGGTGCACCAATGTGTCTTTCATAAAAGACAAGCATTCGCATAATCCTCACCACCTGCCCCAGCCTCACTGCACACTGTTTTCTTCAGCATCCACTCATACACTCATATCTTGTTTCCTGCACCATGACATCCGTCCTGTATTCTAGACACTCTTTCTGGGTCTTGCCCCCCAACTCAGTTATCACAGTCACTCAGATTCCCACATGCAATAGTCAAATAGTCCACTAGCCAGTTATGGTGGCTGATGCCTGCAGTCCCAGAATCAAGGATGAAAGATCGGTAAAAATTTTTATCTCAAGAAGTAAATGGGAATGGGCGAAAAGAAGGAAAGAGGGCCTGGAGATATGGCTCAGCGTTTAAGGCATTGACCGCTCTTGCAGAGGACCCGGGTTCGAGTCCTAGCACCACATGGCAGCTATGAACAATCGTTAACTCCAGTTCCAGGGGAATCCGAAGCTCTCCTCTGACTTCCGTGGCATTGCACGACACGAGTGCACTCACATACATGCAGGCAATACACTCATACACATAAAATAAAAATAATAAAAGAAGGAAAGAGAGAGGGGGAAGAAGAGAAAGAAGGAAGGGAAGGGAACGAATAAGGAATGGAAAGAGGTCTCCAGTAGTGGACTAGGTTAACTAACGTATTCTGAAAGAATTTTTAGTAGCAAACGTTTGAGCAAATAGCTGGAGCAAATTAGTAATTGGGGATTTTTCAACTCGCTGTCACTTTTCGGTTTTCCCACCACTTTATCAGATTGTATTTTCATTTTTATTTTGAAAGAACTAAACATAAGGGTTGTTCAAGATCATCAATCATTATTACAAAAAATTAAAGACATTCTAGGCAACAATCAACAGACAAACCACAGTGAGATGTTCAGTGGGTAAAAGTGCCTGATGACCTGAGTTTTATCCCTGGAATGTAGAAAAGACAGAAGGAGACAATTGACTTCATATATTCAGGCATGACACTCATACACATAAAAGAAAAATAAATATTTTTTAAAAGACTGAATGAAGACCATGAAAGTGCAAACGATAGAATAAAATCACTGAAGTAATTCAAGGTATCAAATTAAAATTTGGTAAAGAAGAGGAATTTCTAAAGAAAATACTGAAATAAACCTGAAATGAAAAACTCAGGAACTGAAACAAAAAGCTCAGAGGAAAAGATTGAAAAGAGATTGGGGGAAATGGAATGGACAATAATAGATCTTGAAGATGGATCACTTAAACACAGAATATGTTAAATCTGAATAACCCAGGAACAAAATATGCATAAAACTGTGAAGCATTGGTATAGAAGAAAGAAGAAATGCAGGTTAGAGGCACAGAAAATAGAAGAAAATTTCCCAAATCTAAGAAAAGAGATAGTTATCAAGGTTCAAGAGACAAACAAACGTCAAGCAGATGGTACCAGAAAAGAAAATCCCCACATCATATAACAGTCAAAACACTAAATATACAGAATAAAGAAAAGACCTTGAAAGGCCTGGCATGGTGGCACATGCATTTAATCCTAGAGTCAAGAGGCAGAGGCAGGCAAATCTCTGTGAGATTAAAGCCATCTTGGTCTACCTAGCCAGTTCCAGGCCAGCTGGGGCTGCAGAGAAACATTCTCTCTCTTGCTCTCACTCTCCCGATCTCTCGCTCTCACTCTCACTCTGTTGCTCTTGCACACACACACACACACACACACACACACACACACACACACACATAGTTGCAAGAGAGAAAAATCTAATCACATATAAAGGTTTTCCTTGACAAAATAGATTAAGGAACTTATTTCCACAAAGCAAGGACTACACAGCATACTTGTATAGCCTTGAAATATTACAGTCTGAAGAGAAAATTAAACACTTTCAAGAGGTTATAAAGAATAAATAAACAGTTCCAGAAAAGTTAACCAAAAGAGGTCTAAGAAAACAACAGTATACCTGTATTAAACAAGAACAAATAAACATTGGATAGTGATATTAGTGGTCTCATCTCTCCAGTAAAAAATCACAGATTGGATTAAAAATATAGTACATAGTGAGTTCCAGGACAGCTGGGGCTACAGGGAGACCCTGTCTCAAAAAAAAAATATATATATATATGTATATATAAAATCATCAAATTGCTGCCTCAACATCAATGATCAACATTATCTTAGGGTAAAAGAATGGAAAAAGAATGGAAAAATAATATTCAAAGCAAACAGAGCTAAGAAATATACAGATATGGCTATTCTAAATTCTGATCAAAGACTTCAAACTAAAATTAGTTAAAAGAGATAGAGCTAAAGAAAGTTACTTCATACTCACCAAAGGAAAAATACACAAGGAGGATATCACATCAAAAAGATTAATCTACCGTGATCAAGTTGGTTTCATCCCGAGATGCAGGGATAGTTCAACATACATAAGCCAAAAAATGTAATCCACCACATAAACAGACTCAAGGGCAAGAACCACATGATCATCTCATTAGATGTAGAAAAGGCCTTTGACAAAATCCAACATTTATTCGTGATAAAAGTCACTGAGAACTAAACATTAAAAAATAGAAATTGGGGCAAGGAACTAAACAGTTCTCAAATGATGAAACAAATATTTTCTAAAATATTCAACAACTTTAGCCATTGGGAAATGCAAACTAAAACTAAGACTACATCATACCCTAGTCAGAATTGCTAAGATCCAAAAAACAAAGAAAAATGTTGCTCAGAATGTGGGGAAAGAGGAATATTTAGTGACTGCTGGTGGGAGTATAAACTGGTACATTCCTATGGAAGTCAATGTGCTCAGTCCGAACTGGGACACCTATATCGCATCTTCTCCTCCTGAACTCAGGGATCGCTGTGGAAAAAGATGTGAAAAGATTATAAGAGCCAGAGATGGTAGATGAATATTGGGAAACTGTGTTGTCTGGACAACACAGGGTAATTGCACATATGAACCAGCAGTGCTGATGACAGCATGCCTAAGATTTGTGCACACCCAGGTCAGACAGGAGCTCAGCATGGATGGGCGAGGTGAGCAGGAAACTCCAACCCTAACTGAGAATCCATTTGCAACTGATGGATTTAGGAAAGGGGAAAGTCAGTTTTCCTTAGTGGTGTGACACCTGGTAGGTTGACCAGACTCTGGAGTATGAACCATTCCCAGGAGCATGTGGGAGGCACAGAACAGAATCTATAGGCCTTAATAAAAACAAAAATCTAAAAATAAATAATAAAAGTTCAATTAAAAAAAAAAAAGAGTAAGCAGATTATAATGGAAGGCATGAAACTGGGGAACTGGGAGAGTGGGGATGGGACCAGAGGGGAAGGGTATCTGAAAATGATCAAAGTACATTTTGTGTGAAATTCTGTAATCAATAAAAAAATGTAAAAGGATGACTTCAACTTCTGACAAAGGTGTTCCTCCATTGTGAAACCAGCAAGGTTTGTTGCTACTGCTATTTTTAAGTAATTTTTAAGTCAGCACAAAAAGTAATGCATTTCATTGTACACTATTCATACATATATGTCTTTAATATTTGGTTCAGTTTTGTTCCCATCCTATCCCCCTGGCCCCTGCTCTTGCTGGTCTCCTTCTACTTAAAACATTCCCTTCTTCTGCTTTCTTGTCATATGTATTCCACTACCCTCTTTTCCTTCCACCAAGATCTTTTCCTCCCACCTCATTCTCACAGTGCCCTTTCTGTTCTTCATCTCCTAACACATACATACATGTTTACACACACATATTTATAAATTTAAATCTATATTATGTACATGAAAAAACATAATCTTTGTCTTTCTGGGTCTGGTTTATTTCATTTAACATAATAATCTCTATATAGTTTATCCATTGACAGGTAAATGCCATGATTTTATTTTTCTTTACAGATGGATAAAATTCCATGGTATATATCATTTATCTATTTGTGGATGTGTAGCCTGAAAAATGCAGCAAAAGCCATGAATATGCAAGTGTCTCAGAAGTATGTTGACATAGAGTCCTTCAGGTCTATACCCAAGAATGGTGAAGCTACAGCATATGGTAGATCTATTTATAGTTTTTAAATATTTTTTAAGAAAAAGCATTTCATTACAGCTTTAACATACTGAATAACAGTTTCCAGAGCAAAGATACATCTCATTCAAAAGTGCCTATAAAATTTTTAGGTTCACTGTTGAATCTAATAACCACATACTTAGAAGAAGCATTTCATTACAACAGCATTGACATATTCAATAACAATTTCCAGACCTAAGATGCATGTCCTTCAAAATTGGCTGTAAAATTTTAGGTTTACAGTTGAGTTAATACAGTTTATATAATATTGTACTCAGTATAAACCCTATAAGACATAAAATTAAATGAGGTTTTAACCTTTAAAAAAGATCTCTATTTCATTTTTAAAATATGCAGTTTCATACAGAAAACTTCATTTTTAATGCAATTAACACTGAAGTGTTTGCACATTTGTTTCTAATCTCTATATATTAGATTATTACTAGTCACAGTCGGTTACTTTCTGAGCTCCTTGGCATCTGAGCATGGATATAAAGTCATCAGGTAGATTTCAATGGTAATGTTTTTCACATCTACTAATTATTAAGGAGCAGATTTTTATGCTTTGAAGAATTTTTTAAATTTTTTTAAAAAATTAACAACCACATGATTAGAAGAAGCATTTCATCACAGCTTTAATGTATTCAGTAACACACTCCAGAGCAAGGATACACCTCTTTCAAAATTAGCTGTAAATTTTTAGGTTCACAGCTGAATTAATTCCATTATACAATAATGAATTCAGTATAAACCCTGTAAAATGTAAAATTGAATGAGTTTTAACCCTTTAAAGAAGATCTCCATTTCATTTTAAAATATGCTGTTTCCTACATTTTTAATGCTACTAATACTTAGATGTTTGCATATGTGTCTTTAATCTCTATGTATCTCATCATTACTAGTCACAGTTAGTTACACTCAGATCCTTAGTACCTAAGTATAGATATAAAGTCATCAGGTAGGTTTTACTGGTAATGTTTATCACCTCTACTATTTAACATGAAGTAAATCTTTATGCTTCCACCTCAAATATGTCTTTTCTTTATTTGTTGATTTTTCTGTGTGTATATCATACAGAACATCCCACAAAGTCTTATTCATCTATATACCCACTTCCCAAATGGAACCCTTCCATAGCCTCCCCCCTCCCACATACTGGAGCCCATATACTCTGTCATCCCTGTTACTGTCCTCTATGTTGTCAACACCCCCAGCCATTCTCCAGTGCTTGTCCATCTGCTGAATCTAGTCAGCCTATCTAGAGAGCCTTGCTTTAGGAAGATCAGCTGTTCCTCATCTAGCAGAAATCAGTTGTCAACATTCCTTTAGATAATATTGGGGTCTGCTGTTCATTTTCCCAGTTCTATGCTGGGTTACTGTGTGGGAGTCTCTTGGGCCACCCTGGCCAACAACTCAAAGGCTTTTCTTTTGGGTGTTTAAGACCCTACACTTGGCACAGATAAAATTATTTTTACTCTTAAGGTCATTTGAAGATCTGTTCATCAGGGGTAACATGGGCTTAGGAGGAGCCGCTGACTCCTTCCTTTTACCAGTTCCATGTATGTGAAGATAAGTCAAAGGTCCTGCTCAATCATGGCTGGCTTTGCTTGGAAGCATGGAGGAAATGTTTCCTCTGTGTTGACCCTCCTCTTTGTAGACTGGACACTGGTTCAAGTCCATCTGGTGGGGTCTCCACAGCCTCCTGCTCACAGTTACAGGACATTTTGAGAGATGCTCATAGTCCCCTGGAACTTAAGTTGCCCTGGGAGGGCAAGGAGCAAAAACTGTCCTTTATGTCCCCCTGACCAAATTAGTATATGCCTCAAAGTATGTCGGTTAAACATCCAAGAAGGATAGTTCCACCAGTCTGGTACTTTTAATTACCCTGTGCCATATAGATAGAGCTTGGGCAAAGATCAAACGCTCTCAGATAAACTTTGCATAAGCATATATTGCATTCTTTGATCTGGTTGTATGTATAATTTGTCAGTAGGTTGTTGGCCTAATATGGTTCCTCTGATTTTCTAAATCTAGCTAGGCATTATTTATCTCTCACATTGTCTAACCCTTCCACCATGGTTTCCCCATTTAAGGTGCCCCCATTTTTTCCATTTCTCCCTTAATAATACCCTTCTCTTATGGTCCCACCTCTCTTGACCTCCTTCTTTCCCTTTATCCCATAGCTTCCTTGTATGACCTTCCCTTTCCCTCCCCTTAAAATAACCCCATTATTGTCCATATCTCCATTGTTAACATCTGTTGTTTTCTACTGTTCTTTTTCAGGTTCTTTCTTTTCCTTTACTTCCCTGGTTCCTCTTCATTACCCTGGTTTCTGTAGTTATGTCTGGATACATATTCACTCATCAGGGTTTGGTTCTAGCATCCACATATGAGGGAGAACATATGTCACGGTGCAGTGACGACTGTCCAAGCCTGGTGAGCTTGGGGACCCCGACGGATAGAAATCAAGACACAGGAGATGCAGAGGTCTGTGTGCCAGTGTGTGTTTATTGTGAAACAAACCAAGCTTATATAGGAATCAGATCTGGAGTAAC
>NW_008344645.1:0-9111 GCF_000622305.1 Nannospalax galili
AGGCTTTATCAATGCCCCCTCATGCATATTTTGGAATACCATATTAAATCCTATCCACACATGCAATTAATAGATGTTAATAAAAATAATATGAATATAATAATAATAACTAGTGTCTCAAAATAAAGATCAAGTATTTTGTATTGTTCTTGTGTTTCACTGTGGGGAAATAGCACATTCCTTGAATTTGTTTAGTCTTTAATGCACTGAGATATTTCTGACATTAATTAGCATCTCTTAAAATGCCAAAACTAAAATTCTTTGCTGATATCCACATTTTGTGTTGAATAAATGCCTAGATTCCCTTTACTAATATGTACCTTTTTATTAATCAATATTTAAATGAAAATGCTGCTTTACATTAGTAATTTGCCTATGGCCAAAATTCCAATTTTCTTTACCCATGTTACCATTTGCTGGAGATAATTAGAGGAAGAATAAGATGTCCTTCTTAAAATTCACAACGCACTTTACAATAATGATTTGGATGCACTGGAAAGCTTATGCAGCAATTACTCAGTCTCCTTCATTTTCCTGTGATGCTTCATCACTGAACACGGGGAAGAAAAGAGAACACAATTTGAACAAGAAAGTAAGGTTTTGCATGCTAAGAATCCAAAAAGAAGGAAAATGGAACAAGGAGTTCTGCTGGGCTCTGAGCTATTGTGAAGGAAATCAAACGGTGAGATTGTACTCAAGGGTTATCCTTGTTGCTTGCAAAATGTCAGAAAGCAGTGAGCAAGCTTCGTCACTGGGGACTGGCAGAAAGCTCGACTGGCGTGACTGCAATCCATAAGGAGACCCAGTGCAGGCACAGCATCTCCCCTCTTTTCCTCAAGGCCAAATATATAGTGCTTGATAACAAAGGAACAATTGTTATTTATAAACCCTATACTTACCTAAGGTAAGGATTACAGAAAACAGAATCCTAAGTCCTTAATTAGATAGCTAGTTTTGTTTTCTGTTTGTTTTTTTTTTTGTCTTTTTTTTTTTTTAATTTTTTATGTTTTGAGGCAGGTCAGGCCTGCGCCACTACACCCAGCTGAACCATGCCCTTTTTTTTTTTTTTTTCCCCCTGTCTTTTTGAAGCACGGTCTTCCTGTAGCCCCAGCTGTCCTGGAACTCACTATGTAGACCAGGCTGGCCTTGAACTCACAGAGACCCGCCTGCCTCTGCCTCCCGAGTGCTGGGACTACAGGCGTGCGCTACCACGCCAGGCTCGTACCTTTTTTTTAAGAAAACAAAAAGTTTGATTTAGTAACAGAACATTTCCCATTTAGTAAACTCTGAAGGGACTGGAAGCTAACCTAGAAAAGTAAAACATTAAATGACATTTGCAACCACACTGATTTAAGTCACCCAATTACGCATTTATTGTCTCCAATGGGTATGTAAACAACAACAAAGGTCTTCCCACTCCAAATGCTGACAGTCGTAACTCTTTCCAGGTCGGATACCTGCAGGTGCTTTGGTGACAATGACTGCGCCCAGCAAATAGATACAGATACAGGACTTTATCCAGACCAAGAAGGGAGGGCTACGCACACAGCAGTCACTCGCCCTACCAATTAACACACACGTGCACACATGCACTCTTACACCCCCCTCACCCCCACCCCCCCACCACCGCCAGGCAAGCCTCCAGGCACCGCGGTCCTCCCTGGGACAAGCGCTTTTCTTGGTGTCCCCAGTGGAAGCGCCAGCGCCTCCTCAGTCCCAGGACAGCTTTGCACCTCCTGCCCCATGCCCTGCTCCTGGACCAGCTGTTCCCAGGCTAGCCTAGTCACCTATCACCTTTCCTCCTACTCCCAGGTCCCAGGAGGAGCACTCGGGCGCGCCACGTGGAGCGTGCGCTCCAGTAGCCTGAACCGAGTAGGTGGTTAAAGTGGGGTCCCTGCCTCTCCAGTCCCGGCGGCCCTGGTCCCGCCCCCCGCCCCCGGGACTTGCCTGGTTGGGGTCGGTGGCGCGGAAAACGTGGCAGGCCATCTGCGACTCGGGGTCGTCGGGCTGCGCCTTGATCAGGTAGGCAAAGTAAGTAAGGTCGTGGCTGTTGTGGATGAAGCGGGAGATGTGCTGCGCCTTGTGCTCGAAGATGAACACAGCGGGGTTGGGCTGCGTGGCTGCGGGGCCGACGCTCCCGGCGACCCCGGCTCCCGGCGCAGGGACACAGCGCAAGAAGGGCGCGCTGAGCACCAGGAGCACCTCGCGGGCTGCGGGGCCCCCACAGCCGCCCGCCTCGGGCTTCTGGCTGCGCCGGCGGATCTCGGCCATGAGCCAGGGCAGCATGGGCAGCGTGGTCCTGCGATCCAGGCACGACCCTCCCACGTACCACAGCCGGAAGCGCTTGTCGCCGGGCTTGGTGGCACCTGGCTGAACCGGGGCGCCGGGCTCGGGCTCCAAGGGGTGCGGGAACGGCTCATCCTGAATGCAGCTGGGCGACTCCATAACTCGCGCCTGGCGAGGGCACCGCGCCCCCCCAACTCCTCACTGTGCAGTCGCCGCCGAAACTGTGCCAACTGTCGCCCGGGTCCCCGCGCCTGCCTCGGCGCCACCAGCCCCCGAAGTCGGCGCTTCAGCGGCCCTGCCCCATGCGGCACTTCCCGGGGCGCGGCTCCCGGCTCTGGCTGCAGCGCCCAGCCGGCGACCCGCAGGAGAGAGCGGCTCACGCGCGCATCCTCCTGGCAGGAGATCGCGCCTGAGGACCCGCCTGACCTCCCCGCACGCGTCCTGGGGTCCGAGGTCCACACCGAGGGCCGCCGCCTGCTCCCGCGCTGTAGCCCTCTACGGCCGCCGAGCTAGCCCGGGGCGGGCACTGGGAGGCTGGGCGGAGGGCAGGGCTGTGGACGCTAGGGGGTGACTGGGGCGGAGCTGACTCCTAGCTGGGTGACCGGCTGTCACCTGGAAGGTCCGGGCCGCCGGGCTACGACGCGCTCCTTCCCGGGAACTACTCTGATGGAAAATAACAAAAACAAAACGTGGCCTCGCGCGGGCGGCTCCTCCAACCGCTGCCTCGGCAGCCCAGCTCTCTGCTCCTCCTCCAAGGTTCCCGTCCCTCCCTCGCTCCTTCCTTCCTTCCTTCCTTCCAGGCTGCTTCTTTAAGTCGGCTGCTACACTGCCTCGGGTCGGGCGGGTGGAGAGCTCGGCCAGCAAAAGCAGATCTGTGACAGCCTCCCAGCCTCTTCCTCCTGCTCCAGCCGCTCAACGCGCCCCAGGGGGCAGCCATCCCCAGGCTGGTAGGACTCTGCCCGGACCAGCTGAGCCCCTCTCCTCTCCTGGAGACTCTGCTGCCCCCTGGAGAGGGGCCACCCGCAACGGGGCACTGGGGTTTTAAAAAACAAAAAGAAAACAAAAAACAAACAAACAAAAAAAAAAAAAAAAAAAGCAACTCAGGGCAGAAAGAAGTAGAAAGAAGTTTATTTCAGCTTATAGTTTCAGTTTACAGTACATCCTTACAGGGGAGTCAGTGCAGAAACTTGCATGTTCCGGTTTATCACAATATTGTGATAAAATAGTTTAAAGCATAGACACCAATACCACTAAAAGAAATCAGTGCATTATATGTATTTATAGATGTATGTATTTAGGGGCTGAAAAGAAGGCTCACCGGTGTAAGAGCACTGGCTGCTCTAGCAGAGGATCCGGATTCCATTCCTAGCACTTAAGTGGCAGCTAACAACCATCAGTAACTCCAGTTTCAGAGGAATCCGATGCCCTCTTCTGACCTCCATGGACATTGCAGGACATGGGTGCGCTTACATTCATGCAAACAATACACTCCAACACAAAAATAGTAAAATACTTGTTAAATGTATGCACTTATATGTAAAAAAAATAGCAATCAAAAACCACAAGGTGAAATTGAGGGGGGGCATGAGAGGTGTTGGAGGGGAACTGGGAGGGATGGAAATAATGCAAAGACAATATCCATGTATGCAATTCTCAATAAAATAAAAAAATCAATTTAACATTGACAACATAAATATTGCTAGTGCTTAATGTGGCTAATTTCTTTAAATATAAAGAAATTAGACTTCATTATATATCCCTAGTTTACAAGTAATTTGACTCCTCTTGCATATACAGGAATCCATATTTTTAAAAAAATACATTTCAGGGAAAATTTAAACTAGGACAGTAGAGTAATATAATTTGTTTTCTCACTTTAGCAAATTAAACTGGTTGCAGCTGCTGTGTATTTGTTGTTGGTATTTTAAAACAAAGACTCCTCCCTGGTTAGTGCAAGTTGACTCCCAGAACTCCATCCTCCTGTCTCGGCTTTCCAAGTGCTGGGATTCCAGGTGTGTGCCCACTACCCTGGATGAACTGTCATCCTCTTTTACTGGATGATAAGGACTGAGTAAGAGTCCTTATTTATTTTCCACAAAATAAGTGGGAAAACATTGAATTTCCTTTCCTCCAGGTGCTTAAAGGAATAAGGAAAACTGATTTCTCTTGGTTTTTATTTAAGGGTGCTCTTACTTTCTCTAAAGCCCCAGAGTCATTTAGTTTGCTATTCATGGAAGACCAATGTGCTCAAATATGCTGAATTTCTGGAGCTACCTTGAAGCCTTTTATTAATAAGCATCTGAGCTCCAAGATTGAGATGTTATTGATTGGTTTGAGTCATTTGGTATAACCATTCAAACAACCTTTGTACAGAATAAAACCCATGTCTTCAAGGAGCAGTGAAAAGTTCTGAGAACTTTCTTCCACAGATCTCATTTCCCTAGGCTGCACATCTGAGACTTCTAAAAAAGAAAACAAAGAACAAAGACATGGCAAGAGTACAGAAACCTTACAGATCCCACCAAATCGGTCAGCTCGGAGGCTAAGGTTACAGTTGGAGCCCCAGCTAGCCAGTTCCTACTAATGTAATAAATTGAAGCAATTGACAATAAATTTTCAGAAACTGACAGGAATACAGGAATATTGTTCTTGTAGCATATGACAGGCTATTTTGGATTACTTCCTGCTCTGGAACCCTCAGCCCTTTCTTTGGTCTGTATCTGTCATATTTATCTTCCATTGATGAATATTATTACTGCTTGCCAGTATCCTGGCTGCATCCTGACAGATGGAAAAACAGCTCTTTGCCCCCTTGAAATTGCCACTGTTATGTGACTTGGTTTTAAAAGTGAGATGTGAACAGAAGTGGCTTGAGTTCCGTGTAAAGCAGAAGCATTTAACTGCCAGCACAGTAGTGGGCACTTGGCCCCTCTTGCTCTCCAGTGGTCATGGTGAAAACAGCAAGCCCATATGGAGTTGCCTCAGGACCAGAGAGGAGCAGAATGCCGAACCATCACATGAGACAGCTGTCCTGGAAAGTCTGCCAGGGATAGGGCAGGCTCCTCACACATAAGAAATGAACTTGTCCTGTTAAGCAACTGAGAATGTGGACTTGCTTGCTACCTTGTTATTAATCTATCCTAACCTGTCAAAACAAACTCATATACTGTAGCTCATGTTTAACACAGATTGCTGATACAATCACTGATACAATGAGTGCCTATATGAACTAGAGGGTAAGCTATTAGTACCCTACAAGCATTGTTTCACCTCCAGAACTTACAGAACTACACCCATATCAAAAGCACCCAATTATGTATTGATTTCTTGAATTTTGAAAAAGAAGACAAGGCATAGCTAAACCATCAGGTAGTTATTACAGACTGTGTAAGTGTATGGTGCTTACTATATGCTGAGGCAAAACTCCAACTATAGCCCCCAGCCTTTCCACTTTCAACCCCAGCTACCCCTAATAAAAAGCCCAAAGAAAAGTGTTTCAAAAAAAAATATGATGGAGATCTCTCCTGAGGAGTCTTGGAGGAATCTCTCCCTATAATACCCAGAAGTGAACTTGATATATATATTTTATATATTTTACTAGTCCAAATCCAATTGTATCAATACTACTAAAAAGCTATAAGATTCATTCAGACGTTTAAAATTTATACCACATGAGAAAGGCCCTGAGATAGTGATGATATGAGATTAGAAAGGTTTGTTGTATTCTTTTACTCTGGTTTCTCTCTCTGTCTCTCTGTCTCTGTCTCTCTCTCTCTCTCTCTCTCTCTCTCTCTCTCTCTCTCTCTGTCTGTCTCTCTCACACACACACATTCTTAAAAATAAAGGTACAGAATTGGACAGATGGCTCAGAAGGTAACAAATTTACTGTGAAAGTGTGAAGACCTGAGTTCAAATTCCCAGAACCCACATAAAGCCATGCACAGTAAAGTGGGACTCTGGAAGCTGGTAGGCCAGTTAGTATGGTGTATATAATGGAAAACATAAAGAGACCCTATCTCAAGATGAAAAGTAGGGACCCACACCCAAGGTTGTCCTCTGTACACATGAGCACACATGTATACATATGCACATCATATACCCAAAATATTAAAAACAATAAAGATGCACAAGTTCATGCTCCTGCTTTTATGGGACTTTGACAATTTCTTCCTCTTCAACTGCCTTCTCTTCATATCACCACATCATAACTTCTTCCACCCTTTATTACATGAACACCTATTCATTCTTCAAGGTCCCCTGCAAGGGTCATCTCTTCTGAAGCTATTTCTCCCTCAGCTTGGTTGGTGGCCATTTCTTTGCTCTCTTTCCTTACATTCCATTAATATAGCTTTTATACATGCTTCATAATTCCTGAGTGACTAGTCGTGTTCCTGCCAAAAAAGAGAGGAGCCTGACAGAAGAGATTGATTTCTCTCAAATTTTCTTTCCACAGAAGCACAATAACTGATAATTACTAGGTACTTGGTAAGTGTAGAATGAATGAATAAGTTGATTTGAATCAGTAGCTAATTAGGACTTAAGAAACTAAAGAGTTTTACTATCACAGAGGTGATATGCCAAATTTCTAATTACATAATTTCTGGTTAACAAATAGATCCATTGGCTAATTATAAACCCTAGAAAATAATAGAATGCCTTCCCCAGATGTGTGATGGAGTTCTGACTGGCGACAGCTTAGGCATTTGTGCTTGAATAGGGTTTTGAAGTATTAACAGGCTATTCCCTGTGACCTTACCCTATCCTAGCCCAGGCAGCTGTATCATTCCACCTTCCAGCTTCTAGGGAGAGGATGACACAGCAGAATACAGAGAACAAACGAGACCATTCTTAGTGTTCAGGCTTCAAAAGCCAGAAGCTGGCAAAGGCCACTTTAGGGTGTATGTTCTAAGAACACGTTTGTCTTGCTCTAGATAGTAAAAAAAATTCCCCAATTTGGAAGATGGAAAGGAAGCAGGGAGTGAGTGGGTTGGAGTTCTAAGGTTCTCCTAAGGGAGATCTGGCTCTGTCTCCCATGGCTGGGCTAATGAAGGGAGCTGTAGAACACCAAAGTAGAAACCTTACTATTTTCCCCCAGGATTATCCAGAAATCTCCAAGGCCTGAGCATTTCCCATGCCTCTCATGATCAAGAAGCAGAAAAGGAGGGTCAAAAAGACAGAACACTGGACCACCCTTCTGGAAGTGTACTTACATGCCATGCATGGTAAAGGAGCTGCATTATTTTCTCACACAGCCAAGGGCAGTGTGTGAGACAAGCCAGTCCAGATCTTGCTGTGAGGAGAACAAGAGCAATGAGACACTGTAAGCTGTTGACCTGAATACACCTACTAGGACATATGACAGAGGTCCAGCAGTTAAGCTGTACACAGCCTGAAAATTATCCCTTCCTAGCCAGGTATGGTGGTGCAGGCCTTTAGTCCCAGCACTTGGGAGGCAGAGGCAAGTGGATCTCTGTGAGTTCCAGGCCAGCCTGATGTATAGACATAGTGAGTCCAGGCTAGCGGGAGCTACAGAGAGACCCTGTCTCAAAAGACCACCTTAATTGGGGAAACCATGATGGAGGGGTTAGACAATGTGAGAAATAAATAATGCCTAGCTAGTTTTAAAAACCAGATGGAACCATATTAGTCCAACAACCTACTGACAAATTATACATAGCAGATCAAGAAATATATGTCTAGGCAAGGTTTATCTGAGAACAATTGGTCTTTGCCCAAGATTTATCTACATGGCACACAGTAATTAAAAGTACCAGACTGGTGGAACCAACCTTTTTGGATGTTTAACAGACATACTTTGAGGCCTATACTAATTTGGTCAGAGGGACTTAAAGGACAGTTTTTGCTCCTTGCCCTCCTAGGGTGACTAGTTGCAGGGGACTATGAGCATCTCCCAAAATGTCCTGTAATTGTGGTGGGTTACCTGTCCTCTTGATCAAGGAGGCCAAGGAGACCCCACCAGATGGACTTGAACCAGTGTCCATTCTACAAAGAGGAGGGTCAACACAGAGGAATCATTTCCTTCATGTTTCCAAGCGAAGCCAGCCATGATCGAGCAGGATCTTTGACTTATCTTCACATAGGCTGAACTGGTAAAAGAAAGGAGCCAGGAGCTCCTCCCAAGCCCATGTGACCCCTGAGGAACAGATCCTCAAACAACCCTAAGACTAAAAAGAAATTGGTTTACTGTCCCATGTGTTCCTTTGCTAATAAACCCTATTTTGATGGAGTTTTTTTTAAAAAAAGAAAGAAAGAAAGAAAGAAAGAAAGAAAGAAAGAAAGAAAGAAAGAAAGAAAGAAAGAAAGAAAGAAATTGGTTTATCTGGGCCAGCTGTATGGCCTTAAACACCCAAAAGGAAAGTATAACCAAAGATTAAAGGGCCAATATAATTTTTCAAGAGTCCATATGTATAGCTAAAGGCTACATAACAAGTAACAATGCCAGATAAGAGATACCTTCTTTTGAGCTGTTGGCCAGGGTGGCCCAAGAGACTCCCAGATAGTAACCCAGCGTAGAACTGGGAAAAAGCAGACTCCAATCTTATCAAAAGGAATATTGACAACTGATTGCTGCTAGATGAGGAACAGCTGAACTTCCAAAAACAAAGACTTCTAGATAGGCTGACTAGATTCACTGAATGGACAAGTAGTGGGGAATGGCTGGGGTGCCGACAACACAGCAGACAGGAGCAGGGAAGACAGAGTTAAAGGGCTCTCGTGGGGGGGGGAGGCTATGGGAGGGCGCCATCTGGGAAGTGGGTATATAGATGAAGATTGTTTGGGATGTTCTGTGTGATATACACACAC
>NW_008344645.1:9263-30186 GCF_000622305.1 Nannospalax galili
TAGAGGTGATAAACATTACCACTGAAATCTACCCGATGACTTTCTAAACATACACATGTGCCAAGGATCCAAGTACAACCAATTATGACTAGTAATAATCAGACACATACAGATTAGAGATGCATGCGCCAACATTTCAGTGCTATTAGCAAAAGCAATGAGTCTTTCTGTAAGAAACAGTATATTTTAAAATGAAATGGAGTTCTTTTTTAAAGGTTAAAAACTCATTCAATTATATGTCTTATGGGGTTTATACTGAGTTCATTATTGTATAACTGTATTAATTCAACTGTGAACCTAAAAATTTTGTAGCCACTTTTGAAAGAGATGTATCTTTGCTCTGGAAATTGTTATTATGTTAAAGCTGTAATGAAATGCTTCTTCTAAAAAATAAAGAATAAAAAGATAAGGTTGAAAGAATGCAAAGGGAGAGGTTGGTGGAGTCACCAGCAAGTTGCATAGAGACACCACCCACGGTGGGCGGCTTTAGGGGAGCAGCAGACCTGGTCCTGTTAGTCAGCTTACCAAGATAGACTCCGGTGGATTCGTTTCTCTGGTCTACTGTCCATGTCCTGCCTGTGAAAAATATGTTTCTTCAAGTCTCAAGAAAATCACACAATAGCAACTTTCTGACCCTGTAAGGGAATTGTGTTTGGTAAAATACATCTATCACAATTTCTACACCTGCGGCAGCAGGCAGGATGGCACCATATATGTTTATTTCTTTTCTCTGCTTCCCTGTTTTTAAATAAATTATTCCAGTTTTAAATCCACTCTTCAAAGCATAATAATTTGCTCCTTAATAATTAGAAACATTACCATTGAAATCTACCTGATGACTTTATATCCATGCTCAGATCTGCAGTCTCTTCTTCTTTGCCCATTGGCCAGTTGTAGGTTTCTTTATTAACCACCTAGGTGATTCTTGATCTATTCAAATAGATAATTAAACACTATGGTGCCCTTCAGTGCTTCCTCTTTCAATCCTGATGAAACACCAAGTACGTATGCTTATAAGCTGTGACTTTTATGAAGAGGAGGGATAACCAGTCAGGTCCACTAATCATATGTTTTCATATTTAATACTAGCTCATGTCTTAGTCTGTTTCTTCATTGCTGTGACAAAACACTCTGACCAGTACAAACTTGGGGAGGAAAGGGTTTATTTGTCTTATATCTCCCAGGTCACACGCAGTTCATCAGGGAGCCCAAGGTAGGAACTCAGGGCAGGAACCTGGAGGCAGGAGCTGGAGCACAGGCCATGGAGGAACGCTGCTTACTGGCTTGCTCTCCTGGCCCCTGCTCAGCCTGCTTTCTTATGCAACACAGGCCCACCTGCCCAGGGGTGGCACCACCCACAGTGGGCTGGGCCCTCCCACATCACTCATCAAGAAGATGCCCTTCAGACATGGCCACAGGCCAGTCCAATAGAGGCAATTTTCTGATTGAGGCTCCCTCAACCCAGGTGTGTCAAGTTGACACTAAAGCTATCCAGCACATCATTCAACTGTAAACCTAAAAATTTACAGCCAATTTTGAAAGAAATGCATTGTAGCTCTGGAAATTGTTATTGAATATGTCAATGCTGTTGTAATGAAATGCTTCTTCTAATTATGTGGTTATTAAATAAATAATTAAAATAAAAAAGATCCCTTCCAGTCCGAAGCTTTAGAAAGATCAGGAAAGAAATGAGTAGGGGAAGGGCTTAGCTAGCAGACAGAAAAGTGGCACAGAATATGTAGTATAATCAAATTTCTGGTTCACATAAGTTGTCTTGATAGAACAGGGTCTCCCCACCTACCCAGAGCCTAAATACATACTAATGCATGAGACAGAAAAAACTTTAAGGAAAAACTATGAAACAGAAATGAAATTTTCAGTTGCCAGACAAAACGCATTAAGTCAAAATAAGAATGGAAGGTAGAGTGAAACCAAGGCCTCAAGAGGCTGTGGGGTCTAGAAATAGGCCTCATTGACTGGGGAGCATGCTCTAATGTCCATTTGGAATTGTGGATGAAGTTAATAGAACTGGGGACACAAACTGAGCTTTTGGACCAGAAGCAGAAGCCATTAACTGACAAGCTGTCCTATCTTCAAAACAGAATAGAAAGGTGTCATCCCATGCTGGGCAAGCAATGAGTAGTCTGTGTAGGTCCAATTAACATTTCTGCATTGGGGGAGATAGGAAAGATAAGACCCAACAAACAGCCTTGATTGTTGAAAATAAGAACCCTCAGGCTCAGTGGGAAAAGTAAGCCTGACGTCCTTAGTTTGATCCCCAGAGCCCATATAAAGGTAAAAGGAGAGAGCCAGAAAGCAACTCCACAAAGTTGTCCTCTGGCCTCCACATGTGCATCATGGCTCTGTGTGTGTGTGTGTGTGTGTGTGTGTGTGTGTGTGTGTACAAATAAAATTTTATAAAAAAGCAAATGGGGACTCTGAGAGTCTGTACAAACCATCTCCAGAGAACTCAGGCTCTTCCTACCTTGGCTGTTTGCCTTTCTGTTGGCCCCATTTCTAGATAACAAGGTAGACTGTCAGAGGTCAGCCTGGATTCAAAGGCTGGCACAGATATTGTGATGGCTAGCCTTGACAGTCAACTAAGATCTGTAATCAGCTAAGAGACACACCTCCAAGTGGACCTGCAGCAGTGTAATGCCACATCATAAAGATGCCTGAACAAAGACAGCCTGACTCTCAGCATCCATTAAAACCAACCTGTTCTGAGACCTTGTTCTTTGAGATTTTTCCAGAAACTGTGCTCTCAAATGAAGGACTTATCTCTGTTTATTGAAACTGTACATCCACCATGAAATGGGGAAGGAAAAGCAAAGCTTATCTTATCAGAGGATTTCACTCTGACACCTGTAGACCTACAACAGCACACACAACTGTGGGGAAATGGGCCGGTAAATACTTCCATTATTCAGGCTAACCTAAAACCTGCCATAAAGCACAACATCAAATGACACAAACAGAGGACAGCAAGCTGCAGCAATGAAGAGGAGACACATAGCCAAATGAACCAATGAGGATTGGGCCAGGGGGTTATAAAAGAAAGCCCTAACGGCACAGTAAATGAGCTTGCTTGCTAACTGCCGAGTGAGTCTCCCAAAGTCTGCACTGTTGGCTTCGTGCCTACTCATCCCCTGCCCCCAATGGAGAGTCCTCAAGTAGCTAGCCCACTAAGGCAGGGAACACTAAGGCAGGCAACAACAACATATGGCGCCCAATGTGGCCTTCACGCTTGGATCCTAGTCATCGTGGTGCTTGCTTCTGTCATTTGCTGGGGCGTGATTTTTGCGCTCTTCTACCACCGTTGCCTCCACAGGTCCTGAGTTGATTTCTCCATTTTCTCTGTCTACCAGTCTTGGTCCCCTTTGGTTGTTTTTTCGGTGAGTAGACCATTTCCATGTGTTTGTGATTGTTCATCTGTTCGTTTGTCTGTCCTTGATAAGGGAGCACATACCTTCCTTTTTGGTCCACCCGGCATTTCCACATAAGGGCCAATCACCCAGGAAACAGCACTGATCAGGAGCTTCCCAACAGGATCCTGTCCTCCGGAGACACCATGTGGGCATACGGTGGTGGCCTAACGAACCATGGAAGTTCCCCACTAAGCACAAGGCATCTTGGTCCTAAACACTCCTCTATATCCTCTTGCTTCTATTCTGAGTGGTTAACTGTCCTACTGATGCCCTCTGCTTTGATCTACGTAAAAATTCTTCAGGCTGCGTCCAGTTATTGAGGCACATTACTGGGGATTTTGTTAATCAAACTACCATAAGATGTGTGGCCTAAATGCCACCATTCCCAGAAGAACCCAATCACATCATAACAATACTGAGTCAGCAAGACAACCCCTTGACCCCTGGTGTAATTCGCCAGCCACTTATACCTCGGGTGCTGACTTACCCCTCTTCTGGGATCATTACTTAGCAGCCTCCAAGCCATATCCTGTTCTCAGAAAACAGGGGATCTGGATATGGAATAACCCACCCATGCCCCCCCCACACCCCTGTCTAATGATACTGTAGATTCACCTTTCTATTCCCACAGAAACCCCAGTCAATTTCTGTGCCCTATGTTTGGCAACTGGCCCCTCTGTGGCCCATACGCTTGTATGGATATTAAATGGCTATTCTTTATTCAGGGAGGGCAATACTTTAATGGATCTTACACTTGTAACTCTTCCTTTGAGGACTCCATTAAGGTCGATCCCCAAAAAAACATCACATTCACCCCTACAGCAGCCTGGGTAAAACCCCACTTCTTTCTCACCTTAACTAACCAGAGTGGAGAGATACTTAATTGTACCTTCCTGGCCACTGTCAACTTTCATTGTGCTGGAATTCCCTAATGGCACACAGAGCAGTACTTGCCTGGCTGCCGTCACCTTATGGGTACCTGTTAGCAATGCTTCTCATTTTCATGCAGTAACTATTATACAAAGAACAAATAGACAAAAAAGAGACTTTGGGATCTCGGCGGCAATTGCTCTCGCTATTACTGGAGCTGTGGCCACAGGGGCAGCACCTGCTGTGGCTATAACACACACTATACAAACAGCTACAGCCTTAAATGATGCGGTTAAGGCATCTGCCTAGGTTTTCCATACCCAAACACTTATCAACGCCCACTTTAATTAGGCTGTTCAAAATCTGCAACAACAAATGACCTCTGAGGTGAAGAGGTCCAAACATTATATGTGCTTCTCTCTGCAAATTGTGATCCAAGGTATAATAATCTATGCCTAACACCGTATAAAGTAAGCAATTTGACTCAAGCTAGAGCACAGCTCTCACAGCAAATTAAGGGGCTCTGGTCACAAGAATTCCTTAATCTTTCACTGACCATGACCCAACAAATAATCACCCTTAATTACACCCAGGTCAACCCTCTAGATTTGGATGCTTCATTTATTATGGAGGTATGGAACCATATAAAAAATCTTTTTGATCCCTTCAGAATTGTAGCTTATTTAGTCATGGGATTAGTGATAATAATCATTCTTGTCCTTTTGAGATGTCTCCTTAAGCAGGTGCAAAGGCAATGGAAAGCTAATAAAAGGATGGCAGGGGTTCTATTGGCAATTATAAATAAAGATCATGCTCCACCAAAAGCGGTTCTACAAGCATGGATAGCGGAGGTTTCAAAAGCCTAAAAAGCACCCCAATATCCTGACAGATCCACCATGGTGATGCTCCTTCGAGGGCTGGTAGTCAATGATGGGTAAGGACCTACTGAGTAGGCCAACCTAAGACAGGCACAGTCCAAAATGCTGGAGCACCCACGGGATGGGGCCAACAAGGTCGGGACAAAGCATCCCAGCTCCCACTGGGCTGTCTAAAATTAAAAGGATGGATATGTGGAGAAATGGGCCAGTAAATACTTCCATTATTCAGGCTAACCAAAAACCTGCCATAAAGCACAACATCAAATGATGCAAACAGAGGACAGCGTGCCACACCAATGAAGAGGAGACACATAGACAAATGAACCAATGAGGATCAGGTGGGGGGTATAAAAGAAAGCCTTAATGGCACAATAAACAAGCTTGCTTGCTAACTGCCGAGTGAGTCTCCTGAAGTCTGCCCCATTGGCTTCGTGCCTGCTTACCCCCTGGCCCCAACGGAGAGTTCTCAAGTAGCTAGCTCACTAAGGCAGGCAACAACAACACACAACCACAAACAGACATGATCAGTCTAATCTCGCCTGCTATTTACAACACAAATGGGATAATTAGTTGCTTCCAATGAATATACATTGCTTACAGTGCTTGACGGTGTCACAAGGTGTATGCGTGCGTGCGTGCGCGCACACTCATACACACATTATTCTGGTCAAGGGCAAGGAAGGGTCATGAGAGATTAGAGCCATATGTTAAAGTTACAAGAGGAGCCCAAGATCTAATAAGCTTGTTTACGTTATTGCATTAAGCTTTTTCTTGGTCTGGATTTAGGAAAAGCATAGTTCCTAAGTGAAGGGAATACGATAAACTGTGTTTCTTAACTACGTTTATGTTTTTCAATTTATCTGTGTAGTGACTTATTTCAGTCTGCTCCGTCTGGGTTTTTAAAGAATCATATTAAAATCTCTCTGAATAATAGCTTTATATAAGTCCTACTTAAAATTTTACAGTATTTTTTCTTTACTGCAGTGCTTTCCTCAAAAGTATTTTTTTAATCTTATTTACTATTATTTTAAGGGTGTATGATGTGAGGGGAGTGTTTATGTATTCCTGTACATGAGTGTAGGTCAGTGAACAGTTCTGTGGCATTGGTTCCCTCCTTCCACCTTTATGTAGGGTCTGGGTATCAAACTCAGGTGGCCTGGCTTGCATAGCAAGGGCTTTTCTCCACTGAGCTATGTCTCAGTTCCACCTCAAGTATTTTTAAGGTAATGTTTGGCTGATGCAAATTTTTGAGATCTTGTATGACTAAACGTATTTTTTATTTTTACTTGACATGTAAGAATAATTTAGACCCATCACTCAGGAAGCAGAGGCAAGAGGATATCTGTGAATTCAAGTTCAGCCTGGTCTACATAGTGAGTTCAAGGCCACCTGGGGCTACAGGGAGATCCTGTCTCTAATAATAATAATAATAATAATAATAATTTAAAGTGAATACAAAACCTCTTCTTGAAATTTCTTAACTTCAACACTACCACAATAAATTATGAGGAAGAAATAAGCTTAACAACTAATTCGCTACAACCAAAATAATAAAATTTATGGCTTTCTCTTCTCACTAAAAAATAAACAATAAAAATATACCAAAATCTAAAATCCTAGGTCACTCATATCAATATGGATTCTATACCAATAGAATTAAACTGACTACATCTTTTTCTTTAGACATAATTTGTTTTGACTAAAATTTATGTAATTGTTCATTTTGCCTTCACTCAAATATAGATATTATTTTTTAGTGTCTGTGTGTGTGCACACACGTCTGCAGGTGGAAACCAGAAGAAAACTTGGCAGAGTTGGTTCTCTCCTTTTATTTTGCTGAGCCAGGGATTCTCATGTATGCTCTGCCATGGTTTCCAGGCTAATGACCCTGGAGCTTCCAGTTGATTTCTCTTGCCTCTCTCTCCCACTATCAGAGTTCTGGGATTACAGATGCATTTTATGTTGTAGTTTATGTCCTGTGCCTGACTTAGGAACTATTTTTCCTAAAAGGTAAAGTAGAATTCTGGAGCTCACAGGTCCTTCGGCTTTTACCCACTGAACCATCTTCCTGTCCCAAATACTAATTTTTTCAGATTTATTTTTATTTTTAGCGTGTGTGTGTGTGTGTGTGTGTGTGTGTGTCCACACACGCATGTGTACAGATGCCCTTGGAAGCCAGGAGAAGGCAATAGATTTCCTGGGGCTGCAGTTACAGGTGGTTGTAGCAACTCAGTGTTGTTGACGCTGGCAATCAAACTTGGGTTCTCTGGAAGAGGAAGAAACATTCTTAGCCACTGTGCCCTTTCTCTAACCTCCCAATAATACCTCTTAATATTGTTGACAGATAAATGGATAGCAAGAATTATAAAAGTGACAATGATTTTTTTTTTAGATTTAGGAGGTCAAAGTTCAAACTAAGGGGGTAAAAAATGTAACATGGGGAGCTGGTGAGATGGCTCAGTGGGTAAAAGCACTTACAGCCAAGACTGACAACCTGTGTTCCATCCTTGAAACTCACATGGTAGAAGGAGAGAACTGACTTTCATGTGTGTCCTCTGATTTCCATATGCACACCATGGCATGCAGAGATATATATTCATACTCACACAAATCAATACTATATGTAAAAAAATGTTTTTTAAAAATAAAGTAACAGCGAATGAGTAGAATATGTTTTAGCTTATTGTTAATCAGACATACAATATCTGGCACATAGAGGGGAGTAATAAATATCTTGTCAATGAATTAATCTAGAGCTCTCTTGAATTCCAAAGAACAGAATGAGGTTGCTTCAGAAGTTAGAAGCTTCTCTAGAGAAAAGAGATTTTTTCTCCCCCAGAAACCTGGGGTAATTTTACTACATCCATTTTTGACTCAATGCATAGTTCAGAAATGTGGTGAAGATATAAGTGTGCACAGCTGTCTGCAACTCTGTTGATATAAAACCCATTAGAAAGGTAAAAGGAAGCACATAGCTTAAAAGACTATTATTTTAATACACACTTTCAGGATAATAGCTCCACCACAGCCAAACAAGAAGCATAAACTACAGATTGCAAAATACCGCATTCTTGCACAAGAATATGAGTGTAGAGAGACTGAACACCTCCCCAACTCCACACTCCACTGAGCAGACCTCGTGTTTATGCTCTTCAGCTTTCTGTGCCTTTGCATTGCTATTATTGACTACTTTCTCTCTAACCTAATGCAAATCTTTACAACTATTAAACAATATTAATGTCTCGATAAAACTGACCCTCCTGTGAAATTGCTTCTTGATTAATTGCTATTAAGCTTCTTAGTTAATGGGCTCTTAAAGAGTTTAAAAATCAGTCTGCTTTAAATTTGTTACATATTAATTGTGACAAGTTTGTATTTCTGTTTTCTTCTTATTGAATTTTTGTAAATTTCACACAACATAGTTTGATGGTATTTAGATTCCCTCCCCTATCCATACCTCCCCCTGCTGCCCCCACGACCAACTTAGTGTATTCTAATATATATAAAATATAGTCTATAGATTCGTGTCCCTAAATGTCCTTCAGTGTGGGTCCATCCACTGGGCCCACCGAGTCTCACCCCTGTAAGACACTGTCTTTCTCCCTCCCAGCAGCCATCAACTGCCAAAAAATTCCTTAGGTTGGGTTGGGATTTCTTACCCACTTCCCCGTGTCTATGGTGGGATTTTGTCTGCTTTGAGCTTGCATAGGACTTGTGCATGCTGTCACCATTACTGAGAGTTGATATGAATAACTGGCCAGCTATCTGGAAGAGTGTTTCCTTGTGGTCATCCACCACCTCTGGCTTTTACAATCTTTCCATCTCCTCCTCCACAATGATCCCTGAGCCTTGGGAGGCAGAAGTGTGATATAAGTGTCCTATTCAGGGAAAGCTCTCTGTGGGCTCTTGTTCTCTACACATGGGCCAGTTGTGGATTTCTGTGGTAATTGCCATCTACTGCATAAGGAAAGTTCTCTGGTGAGAGTTGAGAGATGCATTCATCCTATGTGTACAGATTGCATTGAAGATACTTTCCTTAGGATTAAGCATATCAGAGACACTTATTCTCTACCTTTGACCTGTTCTGTAACTGTAACAGCCTTCATCTATTGCAAAAAGAAGCTTCTTTGATAAGCAGTAAAAGGTATACTTGTCTGTAAACATGCGGATGCATATATTTATTTACTTATTTGTTTATCTTTGGGTTTTTGAGACAGAGTCCCTCTGTGCTAACCAGGCTGATCTTGAATTCATGATCCTCATGTCCCAGGCTTCCTAGTGCTGGGATTACAGGCATGCACTACCATGTCTGTATTTTATTATTGTTTTTTAAAATATATCATTTTGGCCCACATGCTATTCTCCTTCTCACCTTGGACACAGGCCCACTTTTGCTCTTAGCATCCCATATCTCTGGATTACCCTCTTAGTCCACACTCACCTACTATGCCCTAATCTCCTGGACTCAGACCTCCTCAATTTTTCAGTCCAGCTTCTTAGAGTCTTCACAGGCTGTCCCCACCCCCCAACTAGACTTTGCACACCTGAGACCAGCCTTCTAACATGGCTGTCCCCAACCCCAACTTGCCTTGGATTCCCAAGACCAGCCTTCTTCCTTGGTAAGTCTGATCCTGCCTACAGCACCTTGACACCTCTACAACAAAGGCACATCAAGTATACAAACAGAAACAGACTTAAACTCAGCAAAGGAAGGCTTGAGTCTCACACAAGAATCAGAAACAACAAAAGAAATCCACATGCCAAAATCACAACAAAAAAATAAACAAAAGAATCAGAAACAACAAAAGAAATCCAAAGGCCAACATCACAATGATAAAGTAATAACATGAAAAACCCAAATAATATGTCCCCACCAAACACCAACAATCCTATAGAGGAGTTCTGCAGTGAGAACCCCTAGAGATAACCCAGGACACAGAATTTAAAAGAACAGTCATAAATATTATCAAAGAATTCAACAAATTTAAAGAACACAAAAAGAAATCAAAGAACTGAAAGAAGATAGGAATAAACTTCTGACTGAATTCATAAAAAAGTTAGAAATGTTAAAGAACACTCAGGCTAAAATGAAGAAGGAAGTGAAACACTAGATTAGCCAATTAGAAATAACAGGAGAAAGCCTCACCAATTTAATGAATGAAATGGAAAATGAAATATCAAGACTGGAAGATAAAATTGACAAATTGAAGAGCTCAACCAAAGATTATGAAGAATTTAAGAAAATATAGGAATGGAATATGCAGGAAATGTGTGACACCATGAAAAGACCAAATTTATGCATCAAAGGCATAGTTGAAGGAGGAAAATATCAGGATAACTGTATGGACCAGATCTTCAACAGGATTGTAGAAGAAATTTTTCCAAAATTAAAGAAAGACATGCCCAAACAAATACAAGAAGCACATAGGACACCAAACACACAGGACCAGAAAAGAAACACCCCCATGCCATATCATAGTAAAAACAGTAAATGTACAGCACAAAAAGAGAATACTGAAAGCTGCAAAAGAAAAATAACAAGTCACATAAAGAAGGAAAATTCATCAGAATTACAGCTGACTTTTCAGTGAAAACTATGAAAGCCAGAAGAACCTGGACCAAAGTATTCCCAGTTCTAAATGACCACAGATGCCAACCCAGAATACTATATTCAGCAAAAAATGTCTATTACAGTTGAAGGGGAAGGAAAAATCTTCCATGACATAAATAGGCTGAAAGAATTCATGTCCACAAAACCAGCCCTTGAGAGAATTCTTGAAGCAATCCAAAGAGCTGAAGAAAGGAACGACTATACCAAGGGGCAACAGAAAGAAACTAAATGAAGGTATAACTATGGAAACACACAGTTAGAACAAAGAATTCAAACATATTAAAATTACAGGAACCAATACACATCTTTCAATGATAACTTTAAATATCAATGGACTGAACTCCCCAGTCAAAAGACACAGGCTAGGTGAATGGATTAAGAACCAAAATCCATCTTTCTTTGTCTACAAGAAACCCATCTCACCTTCAAGGGCAGGTAGCACCTTAAGGTGCTTAAGGTGTCCTTAAGGACAAAAAAAAAATATTCCAAGCAAATAAAACTAAGAAATAAGCAGCAGTTGCAATTCTAATATCTGACAAAATAGATTTCAAACTAAAACTAATCATAAGAGATAAAGAGGGCCACTTCGTTCTGATCAGGAATGATATTTATCAAGAAGCTATTTCAAGAATGAGCATATATGTACCAAACTCTGATGCACACAACTTCATAAAAAAAACAGTACTTAAAGACATAGATTAATCCCAATTCACCAATACTACAGGATTTAAATATCCCACTGTCTCCATTAAATAGGTCAACTGAACAAAGAATGAAGAGACACCTGAATTAAATGATACCATGCAGCCAATGGATCTAATAGACATCTACCAAATATTCCACCCAAACACCAAAAAATATATTTTCTATTCACCACCCCATGGAATGTTCTCCAAAATCGACCACAAACTGGGTCACAAAACAAGCCTCAACAAATATTTAAAAATTGAAATAATTCCATGCATTCTATCATACCAAACTGCAATAAATCTTAAAATCAACACCAGAAGAAGCCCTAGTAACTACATGAACTCATGGAGATTAAACAACATACTCCTGAATGATGACTGGGTCAAAAGAGAAATTAAGAAAAAAAGGTATTCCTGGATCTAAATGAAAAGGAAAATACAATACAACAAAACTTCTGGGATATTTTAAAAACAGTCAAAAGTGGGAAGTTTATAGCTCTAAATGCCTACATTAAAAAATCAGAACACAAATAAATGACTTAACATTGCAACTCAAGACTCTCGAGAGGCAACAGCAAGTGAAACCTAAATCCAGAAGACAAGAAGAAAGAACAAAACTCAGAGCAGAAATTCATGAAATAGAAACAAAGAAAACCATACGAAGAATCAGCAAATCCAAGAGCTAGTTCATTGAAAACATAAACAAGATAGACAGACCCATAGCCCAGTTAACCAAAAGAAAGAAAGAGCAACTCCAAATCAACAAAATCAGAGATGAAAAGAGAAACATCAAAACAGACAACAAAAATATCCAGAACATTATAAGGGAATAATTTAAAAACCTTTACACTATTATTTGAAAACACAAAAGAAATGGATGTGTATCTGAAATCATGGGAACAACCAAAGCTAAACCAAAAAGAGATCAACAGCTTAAACAGACTCATAACATATAAGGAAATTGAAATAGTAATACAAAACTTTCTGACTAAAAAAAGCCCAGGCCCAGATGGATTCACAGCAGAAGTCTACCAGAAATTTAAAGATCTATATCCAATATTACTTAAATTATTCAAAAAGATAGAAACAGAGGGAGAACTCCCAGATTCCTTCAATGAAGCCAGCATCACTCTAATACCAAAACCAGGTAAAAATACAACCAAAAAACAAAACTATAGACACATATCCTTAGTGAACATAGAAGCAAAAATTCTCAACAAAATATTTGCAAACCACATACAGACACACGTCAAAAAGATCATCCACCACGATCAAGTTGGCTTTATTCCAGATATGCAGGGATGGTTCAATATACATAAGTCAAAAAACATCATAAATGTTATAAATGGACTCAAAGACAAAAAAAATCACATGATTATCACAATAGATGCAAAGAAGGCCTTTGACAAAATTCAACATGCATGTATGATAAAAGTCCTAGAGGGAATTGGACTGGAGGGAACATACTTCAACATAATTGAAGCTGTATAAGCAAACCCACAGCCAACATCATTCTAAGTGGAGAAAAACTGGAAGCATTCCCATTAAAATCAGGAGCCATACAAGGCTGTCCACTTTCTCCACTCCTTTTGTTGTTTTGTTTTGTTTGGTCTTTTTTGGATAGGGTCTCCCTGTAGCCCCAGCTAGCCTGGAACTCAGTATGTAGACCAGGCTGGCCTCGAACTCATAGAGATCCACCTGCCTCTGCCTCCCAAGTGCTGGGACTACAGGCATGTGCCACCGTGCCCAGCTCCACTCCTTTTTATTATAGTGCTTGAAACTCTTGCTAGACCAATAAGATAAAAGAAGGAAATTAAAAGAGTGCTAATCAGAAAAGAAGAGGCCAAATTATCCCTTTTTGCAGATGATATTATACCTAAAAGATACCAAAAATTCCACCAGAAAACTCCTAGAAATGATTAACACTTTCAGTTAAGTGACAGGTTATAAAATTAATCTACAAAAATCAGCAGCCTTTCTATATAGCAATAACAAGCAACTGGAGAAAAATTACAGGGAAACCCTCCCATTCACAATAGCCAAAAAAAAACCTTGGAATAAACATGATCAAAGAATTAAAGGCCTCTACAATGAAAATTTTAAATCTTTAAAGAAACTTATTGAGGAAGACATGAGAAGATGGAAGGACAGCCCATGCTCATGGATTGAAAGAATTAATATTGTGAAAATGACCATCCAACCAAAAGCCATTTATAGATCCAATGCAATGGCAATCATAAATCCCCATGACATTCTTCACAAAATTAGAAAAAAAACATTCTAAAATACATATGGAAGCACAAAAGTCTGCAGATAGCCAAAGCAACCCTGAACACAACAATTCTGGGGGGATTATGACACCAGATTTCAAACAATATTACAGAGCTATAGACATAAAAACAGCACGGTACTTCCACAAAAATAGACCCATAGATCAATGGAGCATAACTGAAGACCCAAACATGAGTACTTGTAATTTCATCCAC
Source organism: Nannospalax galili (assembly GCF_000622305.1). Taxonomy (NCBI): domain Eukaryota; kingdom Metazoa; phylum Chordata; class Mammalia; order Rodentia; family Spalacidae; genus Nannospalax; species Nannospalax galili. Next base: position 23,226 of record NW_008344645.1, read on the forward strand.
CTGATATTTGACAAAGGGGCCAAGAACACTCACTGGAGGAAAGACTGCATCTTCAGTAAATGGTGCTGGCAAAACTGGATCTCCATCTGTAGAAGAATGAAACTAGACCTTATCTTTCACCTTGCCCAAAAGTCAACTCCAAATGGATCAAAGACCTCAATGTGAAACCTGAAACTCTGAAACTGTTAGAAGAAAACATTGAAAATAACCTATAAAATATAGGCGTAGAAAAGGACTTTCTAAATTGGACATCAATTGTTCAGGAATTAAGGTTATGTATCAACAAGTGGGACCTCATTAAACTAAAATGCTTCTTTACAGCAAAAGAACCAACCAAGAAGTGAAGAGAAAACTGACAGAGTGGGAGAAAATCTTCACTAGCAACACATCCGACAGAGGTTTAATATCCAGAATATATATATATATATACTCAAAAAACAAAGAATCAAGAAAGCAAGTGATCCAATTAAAAGATGAGCTATGAATCTGAATCTGGAGAGTTCTCAAAAGAAGAAATAAAGGTGGCTAAGAAACATCTTAACAGGTTTTCAACTTTGTTAGTAATTAGGGAAATGCCATTTTAAAACCATTTTAAGAATTCAGCTCACCCCAGTCAGACTGGCTAAGATCAAGAGAACAAATGATGCCAAATGCTGAAGAGCATGTGTGGAAAGGGGAATGCTCATTCACTGCTGGTGGGATTGCAAACTCATGCAACCACTATAGAAAGAAGCATAGAGAACCCTCAAAAAACTACAAATGAACCTACCATTTGACCCATGTATACCCCTCCTTAGCATATACCCAAAGTACTCATCCTATTGCAGAGATACTTGTACATCCATGTTTGTTTCTGCTCTTTTCACAATAGCTAAGAGATGGAAGCAACCCAAGTGTCCCTCAACTAATGAGTGGATTATGAGACTGTGGTACATTTACACAATGGAGTTCTACTTAGCAGTAAAGAAAGACAAAATCATGAAATTTGCAGGTAAATGGATAGAACTCAAAACTGTTATACTAAGTTAAGTAACACAGACTTGGTAAAATAAGTGATGTATTTTCTCCCTCAAATGTAAATCCTAGTACCAAATCCTTATATATGAGTATGTATCCAGATGTAACTTCAGGAACCAAGATAATGAAAAGGAACTAGGGAGGTAAAGGGAAAGAAAGAACCTGAGAGAGAAGAACAATAGGAGACAGGTGTTACGAAGGGAGAAATGGCTAAAACTGGGGGCATTTAAAAGGGAAGGGGGAGGGAGGGTTATACATGGAAACTTGGGGATAAAGGATAAGGAACTCAAGAGAGGTGAGACCATAGGAGACTGGTATTATCAAGGGAGAAATGGAGACACTTTAAGTGCGGAAGCCATGGTGAAAAGGTTAGACAAGGAAAGAAAGAGGAGAGATAAATAATGCCTAGCTAGTTTTTAAAAAAACAGAGGGAATCATTAGTCCAATAACCTAATGACAAATTTCACATATAGTATCTCTATATGTATGAAATTGTTAAAGAACAAGCTTTATCAATAAAAGAAAGCAAAAAATGCTAGATTTTGGGAGAACACTTCAAAACAATACTATGATTCTGAATCTCGTATCTGCCTACCCACAGTGTCTCTTCTTGCTGTTTAATAGATATCTCAAAATAAACCATGATCAAGAGTAAAAATAGAAGCTGAAAAGATGGCTCAAAGGCTGAGAGCCCATGCTCTTCTTGCAGAGTTCAATTCACAGCACTCACATCAGGTGGCTCACAACCACCTGTAACTCCAGGACCAGGGAATCCAACACCTTACTCTGGCCTCTACAGGCATTGCGCTCACATGAACAAATCCACACATATATACAAAATTTTAAAATAAAAAATTTTAAAGTGAATATACAGTATCCCTACATGAGTCCAAGTGTATAGCTAAAGACTAAACAAGAAACAATGCCAGACAGGAGAAAACTTCCTTTGAGTTGTTGGCCAGCATGGTTTAAGAGACTCCCAGAATTACAGCTATTGGCACAGCCCTTGTTTGCCTCACAGAACTTGAAGGTAAGACCATACTACTGAAGACAGGACATTCTTCTGACACAGGATTTAGAGCAGTAGAGCTGAAACTGACCTGGAAGTCACTTCCCCTAAATATTAGCTGTCATAGCTTTGGAGAGCACTATGAAGTTGCCAAGGGAAAACATCAATTGATGACTCTACACCAGCTTCAAGACCAAACAACCACATCATTGACCAGCACAGCATACAACATTGGTGCAGTAGTGGCATGTTTGTCTTGGGGGCAATCACCAGCTACTTAATTAAACTAAAATCCCACTCAACAAGAGGAATCTCAAGTGTAGTACTGTAAGCATAACCAAATACACATGGTCATAATTCTTAGAGAAAACTCTCAGACTGTCACATCCCCAGACTAATGCAATTTCTTACTATGTACAAATTATGTATTCTTATATTTACAGATACATTACAGTCACCAATCATCAAAGAAGCTTCTTTTGCACCAGACAGAGACTATTATCAAGTACCACATGGTCACACAGACATTGTCTAGGAATTATTGCCCAGGCCTAAGTGACACATCTACCATGCAACCTCTATACCTAAGGCTCACAGAACATAGAGCAGGGGTAAAGAGGACACTAATAAATCTCTCAGTTCTTATAAATGAAGCTCCTTCATTCAACAGAGGGCCAAGAACACAAAAGGTAACAAATGGTCAAAGCATAGAAATTAAGAGTCTGCAGAATGCTGGTCTTTGGACAGGACTCCTATATTAAACTTCACCCACTGAGGGCTCAGGGATCATCATGGAAGAGGGAGCTGAAATAGTATAAGAGCCAGGGAGGAGGTGTATATGGAAACCATATGGAAATAGAGTATTACAAGCTCCTGGGACCCTGCTCATATGAATCTAGAGTAATGGTATCAGCATACACAAGTCCCATGAAAACTTAAGCAGACAAAAACCCATCAGAGAACTGGGGAAATGGACAGCTGACCCCAATCTTAGCTGAAGAAATATTGGCAACTGATTACTGCTAGGTTAGGAAGAGCTGATCTTCCTAAAGCAAGGGACTCTAGATAATCTAACCTCAGTAGATGAACTTGCGCTGAGAACCGTCTCAGACACTAACTTGACACAATAGACCTGAACACGAATGACAGAATTTATGAATTCCATTGGGGGTTTATGTGAGGGTGCCAGTGAGGAAAGGGGTCTAAAAATTATTAAGATTGATTGAGATGTTCTGTATGAAATACACAAAAATTCAATAAAAACAAAAAATTTTTTAAGTGAATATATATACACTCATGTAGATAATTATAGGATGCTGGAAAGATAGCTCTGACGGTAAAATCTTTTGCTGCACATGCAAGAGGACCTGAATTAGATTCCCATAACATACATCAAAAACAGGGCATGGTGGCCTGAGCTTGTAAACCAAGTGATGTAGAGATGGAGACACACAGATCACTGGAATTTGTGGCTAGCCAGGCTACCTGAATCAACAAGACCATGTTCAAGTGAGATCTGTCTCAAAAATAAGGTGGTAGTTTCCTGAGGAATCACACTTGAGATTGACCTCTGGATACACACACACACACACACACACACACACACACGCACGCATACACGCACTCACACACATACTCACTCACTCATTGCCCCCCCAACAGCAAATACACGCACATACAGCAAAATGAATAAAATACATCATTTTAGCTATAAATAAGAAATTTAAATGAGAAAATATGCATGCAGTATTTTTTATCTCAATCATTGCTTTCAGTGGGTAATATTATGCTTTGGATGTTGAATGTCTTCCAGAGGTCCATGTTTCATTTTATGTTCATTTGTTTGTTTGTTTGTTTGTTTGTTTGTTTGTGAGTAGCAAGGCCTCATTTATCCAAGGCTAACCTCAGATTAGCAAGAGTGACCTAGAACTTTAGATCCTCCTGCCTCTACCTCCCGAGCACCAAGATAACAGATGTTCTCACACACCCAGTTTAGACAGTGCTGGGGAGGGAACCCAGGGCTTCCTGCATGCCAGGCAAGTGCTCTACCAACTGACCTATATCCCCAAAGGTCCCACAACAGGGCGCCTGTGTGGGCCAAGTCTTTAACATATGGACCTTTGTTAGGTGGTGAAACCATTGGGAAATAGGTCCCAGTCCTTCTCCTTCCCATTCCTTTTTGAAATGTGAATATTTACTCCACTATCCTGTGTGGTTGCTTATAACCTCAACAGAAGCTGAACAGTAGGGTCTGTCTGATCTAGGACTTTAAAACTCCCAAACTGAGCTAAATAAACTTTTCTCTTTATAAGTTAGCTACCTCGGGTATTTCATTATGCTAAAACAAAGCTGACTAGTATATCCTAATATATGCAGATGATCAGTATTCAGTTACCAAAATACATACAACAAAAGTCAGGGGTTCATTCCTTCCCCCACTCCCAGCTACTTATTTCTTTCTGGAAGTAGGCAGTGTCACAAATGTGGTATGCATGGATCTAAAATTTAAAAAATAGTAACAATAACTACCAGTTGTTGAGTTCTTACTGGGTATGAAACATCCTCATCTCAATCATAAATATCCTTATTCTACGTTTGAAAAACCTGAATCACACAGGCACTAAACAACTTTTATTTTAAGAAGTTACATTTCATAAGCGGGCAATTTAGGGTTCAAATAAAGGTAACTGCAGAGATTGCACTACAATGGATACAATGTTAAAGAGCATGGGTAAGAGACTAAATGAAGGCTGGAGAGATGGCTCAGTGGTTAAGAGCACTGGCTGCTCTTGCAGAGGACCTAGATTCGAATCCTACCACCCACATGGCAGGTAACAATTGTCTCTAGCTCCAGTTCCAAGGGAATCTAACCCCCTCTTCTGACCTCCATGGGTATTGAATAACACAGGTATACTTACAGAGACTTGCAGGCAATACACTCAGAAACAAAAATAAAAATAATAATATATTTTAAAAAGATCCTAAATGAACTAGAGAAAGTTACTATGTGAGATATATTAGATAAAGCATAACTGATCCCTTTAATAATTGATATCTTCAAAAGACCTTTTATAATTAGGAATCACTTCATTTGGTAAGTAATATTTGCTGAGTACCCACTGTGGCCATATACTGGAAACAGTATCACTCTGCCTGCTCAGGGAGGCAGACAGAAGAAAAGCTGAGAGCTATGCACCATACAGAACTGGTGCGGTGCCATAAAAAAAAAAATCTAACATATGACATTGGTTTCAGGACCAGGTGCCTGATTCCATGAAGGACATTTTCAGTGGAGGCTCAAAAAACAAAAAGAAAACTATTTCATCAGACTGTGGAAATGACAGGAATATTGCCAAAGGTTCTTAAAAATACAATGACTCATATAGTGGTAAAAGTACCAACTGATGCACTTTTGGATTTGAGCAGAGATTTCAGACAGAAAAGAGGGGCTTAGAATAGCTGCATTTAATAAGGTACTTCAGGAGAGAGATGAATTCAAAAAATAAGTGGCCAATCTGTCAATAGAATTTAGAAAATTATGAGTAGTTAGAATTTGCTAGTCTTAAAAATAAACTCCCTCTTGTTTCCAAATTTCTAAACAAATCAAAGATTCTCAAATTAAGAAATGGCCTCATATAGAGGTAGGGAGAGAGCACTCGCTATACAAGAAGCATGTGTCAGATTCCAGGTACTCAGGTAGAAGCCAGGAGGGCCTGGTGGTACACCAGTAATCCCAGAATTCTAGAGGTGGAGAAAAGGATCCCTGATGCAAGCTCACTGGCTAGTCTAGCTTAATCATTGATCTCTGGGTTCAAAAACACACACCACCTCAGTAAAAACTGTGGAGAGAAATCAACTACTGGCATTTGCACACACACAAGTGTGCATGTGTACCAATATACATGGATACATACATAAGCAAACCCTCATACACATGTACCCAATCACTACACACACACACACACACACACACACACACACACACACACATGCACACATGCACTCATATGGGAGGAAGGAAAGAAGGCAGGGGAGGGAGGAAGGAAGGGAAGGAAACAGCTTCATACCCAAATTTGTAGGTTCATGCCTGTAATCTCAACAATCAGGAGAATGAGGCAGGAGTGACATTGCAAATATATGCCAGACTGGGCTACAGAGTAAAAAACCTGTCTCAAAAAAACAAAACAAAACAAAAAGCAAACCAAAATATACAATCAAAAGAAAGTCTTAGAAACAAGATCAAATCAAAGAATGCAGGTAAGATGCAGGTTATATAGAATCCAGAAGAGGGCATCAGATCCCCTGAAGCTGGAGTTATACACAGTTGTGAGCTGCCTAGTGTGGGTGCTGGGAGCTGTACTTGGTACTCTGGAAGAGCAGCAAGCACTCCAGTCCCTTGCTTTCATTTCTTAAATGCTTATTTATGAGTTAAATTGTTATAGAAAAACCTCCCTCTGCTTCCCTGGGCCTGCACAACCTGTAGGCCTCTCTCCAGGGTAAGTCGATGGGGCCCCCCACACCTTGATTCCCCCAGCCTCATTCATCCTCCCATCTCCCCTGCCCATCTCTCCTCCTAGCCTGTGTCCTGTCCCATTCCTTTTCTTGGTGCAACAGACACCTGGGGAACCACCACTGCTTCCTGATCCTTTGCATTCAGACCAACCCAGTCCTTCTCCAGTCCCCAGGAGCACTCTGGGCCTGGCCCTGCCCTAACCTCCCTCTACTTCCCTGGGCCTGCAGGACCCACCAGCCTCTTTCCTGGACGCCTGGGCTTACTTTCCTCTTCCAGATCCATTACATCCAGAACAACACAGCTCCTCAGTGCAGTCCCCAGGAGCCCTTGGGGCTGCTTCCTGCCCCCATCTTCCTTTGCATCTCTGAGCAGAATGGCCACCAGCTGCCCTAGACCAGCATCTTTCCTGGGCCCAGCTCCCA
>NW_008344645.1:30581-36046 GCF_000622305.1 Nannospalax galili
AGGCATTATTCTGCCTTTGGTTTTAATGTTACTTTTGTTTGGAGACCTTCAGATCTCCAGTGAGGTGGTTGGTTGAATTTATTTACTTGTTGATTTTTACTTATTTTAAATACACTCATTCTTTCATAGGGAATATTTGTACTGTTCAAGAGGGACTACATTGCTCTAAGATTATGGTGTTATTTTCCTTAGCTAGACTTGCTGTTAGGGCACTAGGCACAATCCCCAGGATTCCTCTGCTATTATAATGTTGTCTTTAAAAGTCAATCATTACCAAAGTTTAAGCACACAACGGTAGTACAATACTAGACAGGTGGAAAATGAACGCTCCTTTAAGTATCAATCCATTTAGGAGGCAAAGGGTCACTAACAGTAGTGTGTATACTAATAATCACTTGGGTATGAGTGGATAGGCAAAAGAGAAAGAGAAAAACCCAACAACGAAACAGTACAAAACCACATTTTGCTTTAGCCTTCAATGAGCTTGTACTGAGGGATGTCTGGGTATACTAACTTGACTGTGTAGGCCTTAACATATATGACAGAATGCATGAAATCTGGTGGGGTGGTGCTAAAGGGGGTTGCATATGGGGGAGGGGTATAAAGATGATTAAGATGTTCTGTATGCACTAAATGTTCAAAACAAAGAGACAAAACTGAAAACTGCAAAAGAAAAACAACACTAAGTATGCCCAGTTATAAATGACCACAGATGCCAACCCAGATTATTACACCCAGTCAAAATGTCTATTACAGTCAAAGGGGAAAGAAAAATCTTCCATGACATAAATAGGCTGAAGGAATTCATGTCCACAAAACCAGCACTTCAGAGAGTTCTGGAATCAATACAAAGAGCTGAAGAAAGGAATGACTATACCCAAGGGGTTTCAGAAAGAAATTCAATGAAGGTATAACTGTGGAAAAGTACAGCTATATCAAGAATGTAAACAGAAATAAAAATGACAGGATTCAATACTCATCTTTCATTAATAACTTTAAATATTAACATGTTGGGAGCTATTAGTATAAGCACAGCAATTATGTATATTGAGCTGTGGAAGTCTTGCTTGTTTACTTTATGACCTTTCACCTTGACTCAAGAGTTGGTGTGTTTTGCAGACCAATACTGAATTATTCTGCCAAGTCAGGAGGAATGTGTTGATAATTTAGGGAAGATGGTTAAATGGTGGAATTCACAAGTATTTGACCATTCCTTGACCCTCAGATAAATGTGGGAAAAAAGAGCTGTTGAAGCTAATTGAGCTAAGCAAATGGTGGCTATCTCTGATGTTCTACTGTATAAAAAGGCCAAGCAAAAATAAACCAAGGCTGCAGTCTCTACTGACAGTCCTCCCAAGTATCTTTTCTCTGTCTCTTGTTTTTCTTTCACCCTCACTCCCCCTTTCATGTGCTGTTTATCTTGGCTGGCTGGGACTGGCAAGTGGCGCCCAAACAGGGACCTGAAAAGTAGGGGGGAAAGTGAAGGACACTGCTGGAGAAATTAAGTGAGCGCACTCGCTAAGATTGGGGAGTGGTGATTATTTATCTGGGGAGAAGATGGGGCAAGGAAACAGTCGCTTGCTCTTTGTACATATGTTAAAGAATATGCTTCAGACCTGAGGAGCAAAAGTGGAACATAAGCAACTTCTAAATTTTTTAGAATTGTAGAAAAAGTTTGTCTTTGGTTTCCTAAGGAAGGTACAGTGAGTTTAGATGTGTGGCTACAGGTTGGAGAGAAAATGCAGGATTACTATGAATTGGAGGGTCCTTCCAAAGTTCCTATAGATGCTTTTACAATGTGGGCTTTGGTCAAAGATAGCCTTGATCCACGGCACGAGGCAGAGAAGGCAAAGGAAGGAACATTCACTGAGACTAGTGGGAGAGTCCAATAGGCGGCAGCTCAGATAAAAGTGAAACCAAACTTTCCGCTCTGCCAGAGCCGGCTCCATTAGCCTTGCCACCCTCTTATGAGGACTCCAGGCTGGGGCTAGGAGAGGAATCTCTTAACCCTGAAGATGAGTCTGCCCTAGGAGAGGAAGTGGTTAAGTATGATCAGGAAAAATATCCACCTCTAATTGCTTTGTCTGAGAAGTCTAACTATCACTGGGAAATTGAGCAATTAAGGGTGGAGTTAGAGGCTTTGAAGAAGGAAATGTTAAATAACAAAGAGAAAAGAGCTAGGACCACCCCAACATGCTCTATTATAGCAGGATTAGATCCTCCTCCTCCTCCAAGGCCACTGAAGGTTGTTGTGCCTCCCATGATTACCGTGATTCAGAAGCCTTCAGCAGGAATCTGGTACCCGTTTAGAAGCATGAAATTCCCACTAAAACAGGCCATTGGGGCCTCAGTAGAGTGAGGAGAATCAGTGCATGAATTTCAAGTCTTCCCAGTTTAGGAGCAAGTTGATCAGCAGGGCAACAGGGTGCAGCCTCATGCACCCGTGCCATTTAAGCAGCTTACAGAGCTAAAAACTGCTTGTGCTCAGTATGGCCCCACTGCCCCTTTTACCCAGGCTTTGTTAGAATCCCTGTCCACGGACATGCTTCTACCTGGCGATTGGAAGCAGATGGTGTGTGCTTGCCTTTCAGAGGGAGATTATGTGTTGTGGAAATCTGAGTATGTGGAACAGCGCCAGGTGACAATTAATATCAATAGAGAGCAGAATATACCTATAGATTTTGATATGTTAGCTGGTGAAGGACAATATAGGGATATTGCTCAGCAGTTGCAACACAATGTTGCTACCTATGCACAGATCAATGCTGCAGCCTGAAGAGCCTGGTATAAACGGCCAGCTAGTGTTAGTCAGCCTGAGGATTTGTCTAAGATCAGGCAAGGTCTGGATGAGCCATATCAGCGCAGAATATACCTATAGATTTTGATATGTTAGCTGGTAAAGGACAATATAGGGATATTGCTCAGCAGTTGCAACACAATGTTGCTACCTATGCACAGATCAATGCTGCAGCCTGAAGAGCCTGGTATAAACGGCCAGCTAGTGTTAGTCAGCCTGAGGATGTGTCTAAGATCAGGCAAGGTCTGGATGAGCCATATCAGGATTTCGTGGCTCGATTACTACAAACTGCCGATCGCTTGCTGGGGGACAGCAAAGCTGGTTTACTCCTAGTGAAAGAGCTTGCGTTTGAGAATGCCAATGGAGCCTGTCAAGCTGCTATTAGGTCTTTTAGTGTGTTTTTCCACAGAACATGGATGGAGCCAGGTAGCTGCTAGAAAGGCTGGTGAGGTTCTCCAGATGAGTGCCAGAAAAAGAAGTGGAAAAGAATGATGAGGCGGCAAACATGGCTGATGATGATGTTCCCGCAAGTGATTTTGGCTGAGTTATATTGAACTTATGTTCCTGATCCACCAATATTGCACCCTGCAATGTGGGAAGAAAAAGAGATAGTAGTGACTATGAATGACTCTCAATTAATCACTCGGCCCACTTCGAAATACCTGATGATGCAAGTGGCAATGAATTTTAATTATTCAGGATCAGGAAGCAGGTTGCCGCTTTGTTTTATTAAAAATAATAAGCACAGGTGTGTACAAGTAGATGACCATGTGCTTGTTGGACGAGATGGATACTGTACCAATGCCAAAGTGCTACTGCCAAGAGTTAATAGAGCAAACCTTTCCACCCTGTAAGCAGCCACCTTACCATCATGGTCCTCTATCACTTCCATTGTGAGTGGTTTAACACGACTTGGCATGCTTTTCTTCCTATGTCTTTGTTTTCTTCCAGGGGTAGTAAAGCTATTTATGAAATCTTTGTGGCAAGTCAAGGCTACTGTTCATGATATGAGATTGTGCTCCCTCCCTTAATGGATGCCAGTAGTCAAAGATTGGTAAGATCTTCTGGGAGAAAGTCAACCTAAGGCAGGGTGTAGCTGATGCAAGCTAAATGCCAATGAAAGGTAAGGCTTTTCTCTAGTAGAAGACAACTTAAGACAGGCACAGTCCTTCTGTCCTGTATATAGCATAATGTGGGGTTATGAAAAATAAAAAAGGGGGAGATGTTCAGAGCTATTAGTATAAGCACAGCCATTATGTATATTGAGCTATGGCAGGCTTGATTGTTTATGATCTTTCACCTTGACTCAAGAGTTGGTGTGTTTTGCACACCAGTATTGAATTATTCTGCCAAGTCAGGAGGAATGTGTTGATAATTTAGGGAAGATGGTTAAATGGTGGAATTCACAACAAGTATTTGACCATTCCTTGACCCTCAGATAAAGGTGGGAAAAAAGAGCTGTTGAAGTTAATTGAGCTAAGCAAACGGTGGCTATCTCTGATGTTCTACTGTATAAAAAGGCCGAGCAAAAATAAACTGGGGCTGCAGCCTCTACTGACAGTCCTCCCAAGTATCTTTTCTCTGTCTCTTGTTTTTCTTTCATCCTCACTCCCCCTTTCAGGTGCTGTTCATCTCAGCCGGCTGGCACTGGCATTAACGGACTGAACTCCCCAGTCAAAAGACACAGACTAGGTGAATGAATTAAGAAACAAAGCCCATCTTTTTGTTGTCTGCAAGAAACTCATCTAATTTTCAAGGACAGACACTATCTTAAAGTGAAAGGATGGAAAAAAAATATACCAAGCAAATGGTACTAAGAAAAAAGCAGGTGTAGAAATTCTAATATTTGGCAAAATGGACTTTAAACTAAAAGTAATCAGAAGAGATAAAGAGGGCCACTTCATTCTGATCGAAGGAACAATAAATCAAGAAGATATTGCAATCATGAACATATAGTCACCAAACTCTGGTGCACCCAACTTCATAAAAAAACTAGTACAGGACTTTAAGACCCAGATTAAGCCCAACTCATTAATAGTAGGGGACTTCAATACCCCCACTGTCTCCATTACATAGATCAACAGGGCAGAGAGTTAACAGAGAGAAATTAAACAATATCATACATCAAATAGACTTAACAGACATCTACCGAGTATTCCACCCAAGCACCAAAGGACACACTTTCTACTCAGCACCCCATGGAACCTTCTCCAAAATCGACCATGTGCTAGGGCACAAAACAAGCCTCAACAAATACAAAAAGATTGAAATAATTCCATGCATTCTATCAAACCACAATGCAATAAAGCTTACAATCAACACCTGAAGAAGCTCTAATCACCACTTGAAAACATGGAGGTTAAACAACACACTCCTAAATGATGAATGTGTCAAAAGAGAAATCAAGAAAGAAATAAAAGTATTCCTGGAACTAAATGAAAAGGGCAATACAACACAACACAACCTCTGGGACACTTTAAAAGCAGTCCTAAGAGGGAAGTTTATAGCTCTAAGTGCATTAAAAAATTAGAAAGGGCCCAAATAAATGACCTAACCCTGCAACTCAAGACACTGGAAAAGCAACGGCAAACAAAACCCAAACCCTGCAGACAAGAAGAAATAACAAAAATCGGGCAGAAATAAATGAAATTGAAAAAGAAAACAATAC
>NW_008344645.1:36595-37183 GCF_000622305.1 Nannospalax galili
GTATTACTCTAATAACCAGGTAAAGGCAAAACAAAAGAAGAAAACTATAGGCCCATATCCTTAAAGAACATAGACACAAAATTCTCAACAAAATACTTGCGAACCACATACAGACACACATCAAAAAAATCACCATGATGAACTTGGCTTCATCCCAGAGATTCAGGGATGGTTCAATATATGTAAGTCAATAAACATCATAAATCATATAAATGGGATCAAAGACAAGAACCACATGGTCATCTCAATAGATGCAGAGAAGGCCTTTGACAAAAGTCAGCATGCATTTATGTTCAAGTCCTAGAGAGAACTGGACTGGAGGGAACATACTTCAACATAATTAAAGCCATATATAACAAACCCACAGCCAACATCATTCTAAATGCAGAAAAACTGGAAGTATTACCATTGTCATCAGGAACCAGACAAGGCTGTCCACTGTCTCCGCTTCTCTTTAACATAGTGCTTGAAACTCTTTGCATGAGCAATAGACAAGAGCAGGAAATTAAAGGAGTTATAATTGGAAAAGAAGAGATCAAATTATCCCTTTTGCAGATGATATGATATTATATCTAAGAGATGCCAAAA
>NW_008344645.1:37375-39760 GCF_000622305.1 Nannospalax galili
CTAAGGAAGATATCAGAAGATGGAAGGAACTCCCATGCTCATGGATTAGAAGAACTAATATTGTGAAAATGACGATCCTACCAAAAGCCATTTGTAGATTCAATGCAATGCCAATCAAAATCCCCATGACATTTTTCACAGAATTGATAAAAAAAAACCATCCCAAGATTCATATGGAAGCACAAAAGACCTTGGATAGCCAAAGCAACCCTGAGCACTAAAAGCAATGCCTGGGGGATTACCTATACCAGATTTTAAGCTGTTTTACAGAGCTATAGTCATAAAAACAACATGGCACTGACACAAAAATAGACCCATACATCAATGGAACAAAATTGAAGACCCAAATATGAGTAAATGCAATTTCAGCCACCTGATATTTGACAAAGGGGCCAAGAATATTCACTGGAGGAAAGACAGCATGTTCAGCAAATGGTGCTGGCAAAACTGGATCTCCAATTGTAGAAGAATGAAACTAACCCCCTATATTTCATCCTGCACCAAAGTCAATTCCAAATGCATCAAGGACCTCAATGTAAATCCTGAAACTCTGAAACTGTTAGAAGAAAACTTTGTGAAAATCCTACAAGATGTAGGTGTAGGAAAGGATTTTCTAAACCAGACATCAATTGCTCAGGAAACAAGGGCAAGAATTAACAAATGGGACCATATTAAACTAAAAAGCTTCTATACATCAAAGGAGGCAACCAAGAAAGCAAACAGAAAACCAACAGAATGGGAGAAAATCTTCACCAGAGACACATCCAACAAAGGTTTAATAACCAGAATATATAATGAACTCAAAAAACAGAAGACAAGAAATAACCCAATTAAAAGATGGGCTAAGGAGGTGAACAGAGAGTTCTCAAAAGAAGTAAAGATGGTTATGAGGCATCTTACAAGATGTTCAACATCACTAATAATTAGGAAAATGCAAATTAACACCACTTTAAGATTTCATCTTACCCCAGTCAACTGGCTAAGATCAAGAGAAAAAATGATACCAAATGTTAGAGACGATGTGGGGAAAGGGGAATGCTCATCCACTGCTGGTGGGGCTGAAAACTTGTTCAACCCCTATTGAAAGCAGTGTGGCAAACTCTTAAAAAAAAACTACAAAAGAACCTACCATTTGACCCAGTTATACCACTCCTTGGCATATACCCAAAGAACTCATCCTATTGAAGAGATACTTGTACATCCATGTTTGTTGCTGCTCTCTTCACAATAGCTAAGAGATGGAAGCAACCTAAGTGTCCCTCAATTTACAAGTGGATAATGAAAATGTGGTTCAGTTATACCACTTTCTTTACTCAGCAGTAAAGAAAGATGAAATCTTGAAAGTTGCAGGTAAATGGATAGAACTAGAAACTGTTATACTAAGTGTAATAACACAGACTCAGAAAAAAAAATTAACGTGTTTTCTCCCTCATATATGGATTCTAGAACCAAACCCTGATAAGTGAGTATGTATCCAGACATACCTACAGGAACCAGGATAATGGAAAGGAAACAGGGCGGTAAAGAAAAAAAGAACCCGAAAGAGAAGAACAGTAGAAAACAGGCCTTAATAAGGGAGATATGGATAAAAATTGGGTTAGTTTAAGGGAGTGGGGAGAGAAGGGTATACAAGGAAACTAGGGGATAAAGGAAAAGAAGGAGCTCAAGAGAGGTAGGACTGTAGGAGAAGGGTATTAGTAAGGGAGAAAGGGGGAAAACGGGGGCACCTTAAGTGGGAAAACCATGATGGAGGGGTGAGACAATGTGAGAGATAAATAATGCCTAGCTAGTTTGGAAAACCAGAGGGAATGATATTACTCCTATAACCTACTGACAAATTATATATAGCAGATCAAGAAATATATGTCTAGGTAAGGTTTATCTGAGAACAATTGGTCTCTGCCCAAGTTTTATTGATGACACACAGTAATTAAAAATACCAGACTGGTGTAACTAACCTTCTTGGATGTTTAACAGACATACTTTGAGGCCTATAATAATTTGTTCAGAGGGACATAAAGGACAGTTTTTGCTCCTTGCCCTCCTAAGTCGACTAGTTCCAGGGGACTACGAGCATCTCTCAAACTGTCCTGTAATTGTTGTGGGTCATGTCCTCTTGATCAAGGAGGCCAAAGAGACCCCACAAGATGGACTTGAACCAGTGTCCAGTCTACAAAGAAGAGGGTCAACACAGAGGAATAATTTCCTCCATGCTTCCAAGCAAAGCCAACCATGGTCAAGCAGGACCTTTGACTTATCTTCACATAGGCAGAACTGGTAAAAGAAAGGAGCCTGGGTCTCCTCCCAAGCCCATGTGATCCCTGAGGAACAGATCCTCAAATGACCTTAAGAGTAAAAATAAATTGGTTTATCTGGGCCAAGTGT
>NW_008344645.1:39987-42797 GCF_000622305.1 Nannospalax galili
TGATTGCTGCTAGAAGAGGAACAGCTGACCCTCCTAAAACAAAGACCTCTAGATAGGCTGACTAGATTCACCAGAGGGCAAGTAGTGGAGAATGGCTGGGGTGCCAATAACACAGCAGACAGTAGCAGGGATATCATAGTATAAGGGCTCTAGTGGGGAGAGGGAGGCTATGGGAGGGTGCCATCTAAGAAGTGGGTGTACAGTTGAATAAGATGGTTTGGGATGTTCTGTGTGATATATACATAGAAAAAAATGAAGAAATTTTTTAAAAATGTATTATGTTTGAGGAGGAAGCATAAAAGTTTACATCATGTCAATTAGTAGTGGTGATGAACATTACCATGGAAATCTACCCGATGACTTTATAGACATACACAGGCACCAAGGATCCAAGTACAACCGATTATGACTAGTAATAATTAGATGCATACAGATTAGTAATGCATGTGCCAACATCTCAGTGTTAGTAGCAAAAACAATGAGTCTTTCTTCATGGAACAGTATATTTTTCTGTATGAAACTAATATATTCTAAAATGAAATGGAGATATTTTTTAAAAGTTAAAAACTCATTCAATTTTATGTCTTACAAGGCTTATACTGAGTTAAATATTGTATAACTGCATTAATTACACTGTGAACCTAGAAACTTACAGCCACTTGTGAAAAAGATGTATTCACGTTACACAGTGTGTTACTGAGTATGTTAAAGATGTAATGAAATACTTCTTCTAATCATGTAGTTCTTAAAAAATTTTAAAACAAAAAATAAAAATAATTTTTTTTAAAAAATATTCCCTTAAAAAACAAAACAAGAAACCAAAAAAAAAAAAAGAAAAGAAAAAAAAATATAGAAAGAGAGCTGGGTGTGGTGGCTCACGCCTTTAATCCCAGGACTTGGGAGGCAGAGACAGGTGAATCTTTGTGAGTTCAAGGCCAGCCTGGTCTACATAGTGAGTTCCAGGACAGCTGGGGCTACAGGGAGACCCTGTCTCAAAAAGACAAAATATTATATATATATATATATATATATTTAAATCTATTCCTTGACAGTTTCACATATGTGTCTGGATCATATCCACCCTCCTCCCATTTTCGCAGACCCCTCCCCTAACACAGCTCCTCCCAATTTCATGTCTTTCGTTTGTTTGCTTCAGAGTCCAATGAATGTTGCCTGTATGCCCCCATGAATTTAGAGCATGGGTATGCTACCAGTAGCCATACCCCAGAAGAAAATTTATTCTTCCTCCCTCCAGCATCTGTCAACTGCCAATAGCTCCTCAGCTAGAGAAGAGTCTTGTGAGACCCTTCCCCATCTATGCCGAAGTGTTGACTGACCCGACTCTGTGCAGGTAACCACAGCAGCTGTGAGTCCGTATGTGTAATGGCCCTGCCATATCCTGAAGACAGCATTTCCCAGCACTCCCTCAGCCTCCAGTGCTCACATTCTTTCCACACCATCTTCCATGATTTTCCCTGAGCATAGTTGAGGGTGGGGTCTTGATATTGATAACCCATTTGGTCCTCAATAGTCACTTATTCTCAGCACTTAGATCAGTTGTGTCTGCATTGACTGATACCCATTTCAGAGAGAGGCTTTTCTGGCTGAAATTGAGAGTAACACTATAGGTAAAAACACAAATCTTTTGAAGGTTTGGCAGTTTGACAGCATGGCCACTTAGCAAAACAACATTTGTCAGTTTCCCCAAGAGCTTATGACTTCCTAAACCATGGGCTTTTCACCAGGTTAACAGGTATGAATTATATCCTGTGGAGCAAGCCTCAAATCCAATCAGAAGGTGATTGATAAATACACGCAACAGTCATGCCACTATTACAAAAGTGGATACATCTTGTCTGGCAGGTCAGTAGTGAAACATGTAGGGTCCAGTACTGTATAAAACCACTGATGTCTGATATTTGAGGAAATAATGTTTCTTACGTGTCCACTTTGATGTTCTGGTATTCATCCACATTTTTCAATGAGATACCTCTTAGGGAAAAGCTGTTGCTTTTCTTTTAAACATTAAAACTGAAGAGAAAGTTTCACTTAATTAGCAATTCTAGAAGTAACAAAACTTTCAGTGGTTTTACAGAATAGATAAGAAAATGGTTATATGAATTTTACCCAACCTTTTTCCTCTGCCTCCCAATATCTAGTATAAAGATTTGTAGGTACCTTTAAGCATTAGCTCTTTTAACTGAATATATATTTGGCAAGCATTCTGTAAATCAGTAGTAATTTCACTGTTACACATTTGGTCCCATTTTTTTTCATACCACTAGTGGTGGGGTGCGTGCAAAGAATTGAACCTAGGACTTCAAACATGCACAGGTGGGAAGTTCTCAACTACGTCCCCAATCCAAATTGTTTGTATTAATTAATAAAGCACTTACATATGCAAGAAGTTGGGGAATTTTAGGAAGAAGGGTAAAAAATGAGGATGCATGAAAAGCAGATCCAGGGGCTGGAGAGATGGTTCAGCAGTTAAGAGCACTGACTGCTCTTGCAGAGGATCTGGGTTTGGTTCTCAGCTCCCACATGGTGGCTAACAACCACTTATAACTCCAGTTCCAGGGGATCCAACACCTTTTACTGATTTCTGTGGGTATTGCACAACATGGATGCACCTACAGACATAGAAGCAAAATACTCAAACACATAAAATAAAAATATTTTTTTAAAAAACTAGCTCATTTTCTTACAATTATTACCCAGAAATAAAAGCTATTACTTCAAATCAGATGCTGGAGAAGCAGAAGACGAGAAGGGAAGAAGTTATTAGCAAATTTCAGTATTTTTCATTAGTG
>NW_008344645.1:42942-66998 GCF_000622305.1 Nannospalax galili
ATATAAAATAACATTGTATATAACGTAAAGCATATGGCAGAAATAAGGGGAAAAATACAGGGTGGGCCTGATTTTTCTTTCATATTATTAAAGTATACTTAACACTAATCAAGTCTGAAATGATCAAGATAGACTAGATAAGAGTGAAAAAGATGTAACTAACCAATAGTACCTTATTACACTGATCAGAAGCATCCCAGGCTCAAATGTCTTCAGAAACTAGGCACTAAGAGAAGCCATAAGTGTGAAGGCACTTTGTGTGGGTGTTTGCACCTACATGTGTTCATGTAGCATTAAAACTTCATTCTTTTTCCCTCTTGTCCTGAGCCTTGTGCATGATGCTAGGCAAGGACAGTACTCAACTCTAGCCAATTGTTGGTGCTAGAGAATATAGGTCCACTGTTTCTGATTCTTTCAATATTTTGAGAAAAATCTTAATAATTAAAATTAATGGTTGTAGAAAACTAACAAATATTCCTGATGAACTTATATACCAATGAAAGCATTGGAAGTTTTCACAATAAGCACATAATTTATGAAAGTGAATTCTTATCTTTTTATTAAACTCTAGTATAATTTTTTAAAGAGTTTAAAAGAAAAATCTCACCTCAGGCAAACTGTAAATCTCAGCAGCTGCCTAGAGAAGGAAACTGGAGGAGAGAATGGAAAAGGCCATGTTGTTTGAATGAAGCAGGCTTGGAGGTCAGACACATGGTAGATAGGGGAACTTTAGAGAAAGAGTAAGAAAGACCAAAGTTTTAGGGAAAGCATGCTTAGAAAAGAATGAAGAGGAGAAAAAGAAAATTAAACTCTTTTCTGGGTAATTCAGAAAAGCAAGCAAACTTAGGAGGCTACATAACTGAAGGAAAATCTGTAATAGTCATCATGATAGCTCATTCTTAAAAAATAACCACTTGGGGATGGACAGACAGATGGCTCAGCCATTAAGAGCACTTGCTGCTCCTTTCCAGAGAACTTGGGTTTGGTTCCCAGCACCCATGTGATGGTTAACAACCTACCATAACTCCAGTTCCAAGGGGATCCAACACCATCTTCTGGCCTCTGTGGGCATTGCATTATATGGGTACACTTACATGCAGGTAAAGCACTCATACACATAAAGTAAAAATAGATTTTTTTTTTAAGATAACCACTTAATTTTTGTTTTGTTTCATAGTTTTTTTGCCTTTGTTTTGGTTGGTTGGTAATTGGAGTTAATTTGGGGGGGGTTGTTTTGTTTTGTTTGAGATAGGGTCTCACTGTGTAGCCGTAGCTCACTCTAGACCAGACTGGTCTTGAATTCACAGAGATCAGCCTGCCTTTGACTCTCTAGTGCTGAGATTAAAGTCTTGCATCACCATGGCTGGTCTTCATTTTGTTATTTGAGACAAGATATTGCTTTAGAGCTGGGACTGGCCTGTATGTCCCTTTGTGAACCAGGCTCATCTGGAATTTGTCTCAATTCTCCTCCCTTTGCCTCCAAAGGGCTGACATTATAGGTGGGTGCCACAATATCTACTGCTTTTTTGGTCCTTGCTGTTAGTTTTGTTTTTGTTTTTGAGGCGAAGCCTTGCTAAGTAACCTAGGCTAGTCTCAGACTCACATTCTTCCTGCCTCAGTCCCCCAGGTGTTAGGATTACAGGTGTACACCACCACACCAGGCTGTTTTCCAAGATTATTACATTTCATTTTAACTCATCCTTCTGCCTACAATTTTCTCAATTTATGAAAATGCTTTAAAGATTTTAGTCAAATTAGCACATCTAAATAATATGAGTATAAAAAATACTTTTGGAAATTTGCTGGAAATAAACAGGCATCTTTTGCTGCCTGTATAACTAGGGAACAAGTTGTTTACCAATTCATGTATCAACAACCAAAATACAAAAAGCACATTGCCTGGACCAAAATCTACTTTAATTATGCAGCATGTATGATTTAGCCCAGCTGTGCGATAAAAAACTTCTTTCTAATCTATCTCCAGTTCTCATTTTAGAAAGTGAACAAATACATTTGTAAGCTAAGAATACTAATGTCTTTTAAGACACGGTAAATTCCCAAAATGTAAAGACATTTTATTATAGAAGTTTTCACATGAAAAACAGTAGTATAATTAGCCCAATGAACTGATTATTCATTGTTAATTGTTAATAACTGACTGATTTGTCACCTAAACTTCCAACTACTTTTACCTTTTGTTGCTTTGGAATAACTCTCATTCATCAAATCATCTGAGTTGTAATGATTCTAATTTTTTTCGTCATAGCCCAAAATAACTCTTTGCTGTTACAAATATCCAGCTACAAGTCACTTTTCTTGTCACATAATTTCCTTTACAGTATGCTTAAACCAGAATTTGATCC
This sequence comes from Nannospalax galili, assembly GCF_000622305.1. Classification (NCBI taxonomy): domain Eukaryota; kingdom Metazoa; phylum Chordata; class Mammalia; order Rodentia; family Spalacidae; genus Nannospalax; species Nannospalax galili. The sequence continues at coordinate 45,306 of NW_008344645.1, forward strand.
ATGTGCTGCTACATGTGAGCATTACCTTGTAATCTATCAATTTCCTCCCTATTATTTATTTTCTTGTATTTTTAACTTTAAAATTTTTATGCTTTACTTTGTGTGTATGCATGTGTATGTATGTGTGTCTATGTGTTAGCATGTGAGCGTCATAGCATATGCACAGATATCATTAGCCATGGCAGCAAATACCTTTACCCCTTGAGCCATCTTGCTAGCCCCTCTTCCTTTTTTATTTTTTTAATTTTAGAAACTCATTTTTTTTTCAATGTTTCTCACAGACTGGATTTGGGTAATTGCTTCCTTGTGGCATCATTTAATACAGTTTGTCTTTACTTACCTTTCCTGGAAATTGGCACAGTGAAGGCCAATGCAACTTTCTGCCATGAAGGACATGGTGGACACTGTCCAATGCAGTTGCTGCTGAGCGTCCAGGATGTCATTTGTGCAGCTGAGGTATGGATTTAATTTAATTTTATTGTTGTTCACTTATTTATATTTAAATATCCACATGTGGCTAATGGTTGTAGTACTGAAAATCAACTTTAGACTCTAGATCAGATTTAGAGGTTTTTGTGTGTGTTTGTTGACATGATTACCTTATGATCACTGTATACTTTTAGAGGGAAATGGATCTCTCTTCTTTGTCTCTCTTAAGGTTGGTATTAGTTACCATTTCACTGCTCTGACAAAGAGCCCTAGAAAAACTATTTAAAATGCCAGGCATGGTGGTACATGCCTTTAATCCCAGCACCAAGAACAGCCTGGTCTGCATAGTGAGTTCCAGGACAGCTGGGGCTATAGAGAGACCACTCTGTTTCAAAAAGAAAAAGGAAAAACAATTTAAGGTAAAGGACTTAATTTCTTCTTGGTTTCAGAGGGTTCCATTCATGGTTGCTTGGTCTGTGTACTCAGGCAGTGGGAGTGTAAGGAGGAGGCTATTCACATCCTGTCACAGGAAGCAGAAAGGCGCAGTAAAAGCAAGGGCTAAGAAAAGGTACATCTGGCAAGGACATGTCCACAGTGACCTACTTCCTCTAACCAGACCTCTCCACCCTCAAGTCTCCCACTTTCTAATAGTCTATCCACATTTTTAATTCAACAGGTGATTAATCCATTCATTAGATCAGAGAGCTCATGATCTTATTGTTCTGGAAACCCAGAGATGTGTCCTCTGCCCAGTTGAGATGACAATGAAGATGAAGCACCATTACCACAATGAAGACAATCATTTCTTGATCTTTAACTCAGTCAGCCTTTGATCATCATTTTGGACAATGTAAACATGCATAAAAATTGACAGACTCGTGTAATGAACTTCAAGTATCCATCCATCAACTTCTGGAAAATTTTGCTTCTATTACATCTCTTCCCTCCTTATTTTATCCACAAATATTTCAGCATGTCTAAAAGCTATGGGCTATTTTATTTAAATTATTTTTTTTATTTCTAAGAGCAAATCTAAGACCTCATGCATGCTAGACAAGGGGTCTACCGCTATCTCTTCACCCTGTTTATTTTGTTTTGTTTTCTGAGTCAGGTCCTACTCTGTAGCCCTGGCCACTATATAGACCAGACTAGCTTGAAATTCATAGAGATACATCTGGCCCTTCCCAAGTGCTAGGATTAAAAATGTGTGCCACCACACCTGGCAATGTTTTACTCAGGTTTTTAATATATTTTTTATCTCACTTGTTCATTTTTTCCTCTCTTAATCAAATTTTAAATTTTTTTCACTTTAAATGTGCATGAAAAATAATGGGTTTTACTATGCCATGTTCATACATATATGTCATTGTACTTTGTTATTCATCCTCCTTCCACATTTTTCTTTCCCATCCCTCCTGGCCCCTATCACTGGTAAGCCTCCTCTTCCCATATAGCCTCCATTTTCATATCATATGTATTCCATTTCTCTCTTTCTCTCTCTAGCTCTGTCTCTCTGTCCATCAGTTGCTCCTCTCCCCCTTTTCCTTAAGATCTCTTCCTCCCTTTTCATTAGCCCCTTTCTATTTTCACAAACTACGCACACACACACACACACACACACACACATACACACACACACACATGCACACAAAATTTCAACTTAGTCTACATATGAGAGAAAACATGCTGTTTTTTGTCTTTCTGTATTTGGCTTATTTTGCTGAACTTAATGATCTCCAGTTACATCCATTTTCCTGCAAATGTCATTTCAGTATTCATAATGGCTGAATAAAATTTTATTGTGCATATGTCTCACATTTTCTTTGTCCATTTTTCTATTAATTGACAACTAGGCTGATTTCATTACTTATCTATTGTGAACCATGTAGCAATAGACATGGATTTTCAAGTATCTCTGTGGTATGTGGACTTAGAGCACATTGATTATATACTCAGGAAGAGTATAACTGAGTCACATGGTAGTTCTATTTTTTAGTTTTTTGAAGAGCCTCCACACTGATTTCCTAGTTGGTGCACCAGATTACATTCCTACCAGCAGTGTATAGGAGTTCTTCTTTCTCTACAACCTCATAAGAATTTGTGGTTGTTTATTTTCTTGATGTTAGCATTTCTGACTGTGATGAGATGAATTCTCAAAGCACTTTTTTGTTCGTTTGTTTGTTTGGGGTGGGTTTTTTGTTTTATATTTCCAATGTATTTTATTGAATTTTTGTGCATTTCATATATCTTAATCATATTTAGACCCCCCCATCCACACCTCCTATAGCCCCCCCACAAGATTTCATGCATCCTATTATATATGTTAAGGTCTATTGAGTCAATTTGTGTATGCAGATGTCCCACAGTGAAAGTTCATCCCCTGGGGTCTAGTCAGCCTATCTGGAGTCTCTCACCTAAAAGTAATCAACTCTCTCTCACCCAGCAGTATTCAGTTGTCAATAGTTCCTTGGCTAGGGTTGGGGTATGCTGCCCATTTCCCCAGTTCAATGCTGGGTTTTTGTCTGATTGAGTTTGCATGGGTCCTGTGCATGCTGACACCATTGCTGTAAGTTCATATGAGCTATTTCCCAGAGGCCGGGGAGACTCTGTTTCCTTGTGTTCATGCACCACCCCTGACTCTTACAATCTTTCTGCCCCCTCTTCCACAATTGTCCCTGAGCCATGGGTGAGTGAGGTTTAACATAAGAGTCTTATCCAGGGACCTGCACTCTGCAGTCTCTTATTCTCTATATTTTGACCAGTTGTGGCCTTCTGTGTTCATTGCCCTCTGTTGCACAAGGAAACTTTACTGGTAAGAGTTGAAAGATGCATGTATTCTCTCTACCCCTGTTCTGTTATGTTTTATGAGCCTTAGGTGTTCAGGTTCCATTGTAGATGCGTCATTTAGGGCCTGGCTTCTCTCAGACACTTTTTCGCTGTGTGTGACCAGTTGTGGAACTCTGTAATAGTCTCCATCTGTTGCAAAAAGAAGTTTCTTTGATGAGTGGTGACTGGTACACTTGTCTGTAAATATAAGGATCCATATTTAGCCCATGGGTCAAAGATTTTAATGTAATACCTACAATTTTAAAATTACTAGAGTAAAACATAGGAAAAACACTTTAAGAGGTAGTAAATTTCTAATAATAGCAATAATTGACTGATGTTAGTCCATAAAGTTAAAAAGCCTCTGCATGGCAAAAGAAATGAGTAGAATTAAGAGAATGCTTATAGAATGAGAGGCAGTCTTTTCCAGATGCTCACCTGATAAGGGATTAATATCGAAAATATACACCAAATTGCTGGGCATGGTGGCACATGCCTTTAATCCCAGCACTTGGGAGGCAGAGGCAGGCAAATCTCTGTGAGTTCGAAGCCAGCCTGGTCTACCTAGTGAGTTCCAGGTCAGTCAGATTGGGCTAGAGGGAGACCCTGTCTCAAAAAGACCAAAAAAAAAAAAGAAAAAAATCTGTAAAAAATTAAAAGCAAAAGAACAATCCAATCAATAAATGAATAAATGAACTATACAGACACTTTTCAAATGAAGAAGTACAAATGGCCAATAAATCCATGATACAATTTTCAATGTCTCTATCAGGAAAATATAAACCAAAACTATATTGAGATTCCATCTTACCCCAATCAATATGGCTATCATCAAGAACAGAACACAGAGAACAAGTATTGGTGAGGACAGAGGAAGAAACTGTATGCTCATAGACTGTTGGTGAAAATATGAATTAGCCCACCCACTGTGGAAATAAGTATGAAGGTTCTTCAAGAAATTAAAACCATAACTGCCATATGATCCAGCTATACCTCTTCAGGATGTATACCACAAAGAATTAGAATCAGCTCACTATCAAGACACCTACAAACTCATGTTTGTTGCTGCCCTAGTCACAATATCTAAGTTATAGAATCATCCTAGGTGGCTGTCTACTGGTGAACTGGAAGTGAAGTGAGAATACGAACTCTCAAAGTCCACCCATCCACACTCATGATACACTTTCTCCAGAAAGGCTGCATCTCCTTAAGAGTTCATGAGCTACCAAACAGCGCCACCAACTGGGGACAAAGTGTTCAAATTCTTGAGCCTATCCCATCTGTCATTCAAAGTGCCACATAATGCAATGTGGCTACTTAATGAAATATGAAAACTGTGAAATTCTTTTTTTCCTCTGGTCCTGTAATCCCTATTCATATCACTAGCTTGTGATTTCAAGTCTGGGCTGATGCAACCAACTGACAGAGATTAAACAGACGCTAACAGGCTAGCTGCAAGGGAAGCTGGAATATTAAGCATCTGTGAGATAGTTCTGGTACTCTTTGTTTTAATGGTAGCAAGAGCATGTAACATGAGAAGTCTCCTCTTAAGTTTTTAAGTATATAATGCAGTATTATTTTTTATCCATCCCAATGAATGCATACCAGAATAGAATATTATTAACTATCAAACAAATGTTTTATAGCAGATCTGGAGAGCTTAATCATCCCGCATAACTGAAATGTTATACTCATATCTTAGTTACTTTCTATTGCTGTGATAAAAACACTGACCACCACCAACTTGGGGAGGAAAGGGTTTGACTTATAGCATAATCCATCATCAAGGGAAGGCAAGGCAGGAATTCAGGGCAAGAACCTGGAGCACAGACATGGAGGAGCACTGCTTACTGGCTTGTTCCCCTGGCCCATACTCAGCCTCCTTTCCTATGTAATACAGGACCACCTTCCCAGTGGAGGCACTGCCCACAGTGGGCTGGGCCTTCCCACATCACTCAGCAATCAGAAAACGTCCCACAGACATGACCATAGACCAATTCAATGGAGAAAATTCCTCAGTTGAGGTTTCCCCTTCCCAGGTGTGTCAAGTTGACAACTAAAGCTATCCAGTACAATTCCTTTAATAGAAACTTCCAAATTCTTCCTCTCCTCACGTCCTGACAACCACCATTTTAATCTGTTTCCTAATCTCAGTTATTTTAGATAATCCTAGAAGTGGTCCTGCTAAATCATATTGTATTTGTACTTCCAGTTATTAAAGAAAGTTCCTGATTGTTACTCATGGTGAGTATAGAGTTTCAAACTCCTACCAACAATGTACATGGTTCCAATTTTTCTAGAATCTTACCAACACTTATTTATATTTTGTGTATTTTAATACTATAAAGAAGTAGGTAATATTGGGGTTCTGACTTGCATTCCCTGATGATTAATTGTGTTAAACATCTTTTTATATGCCTGCTGACTATATTTACTCTTTAGAGAAATGTCTCTTCAAGTCTTCTGCCCATTGTTAATTGGATCATTGGTTCTTTTGCTTTTGAATTGATGGCATTTGTTGTATATTTTGGATATTAATCCTTCATCAAATGTATAGTCTGCAACTATCTTCTCTAATTTCATAGGCTGGCTTTTTGTTCTAGCAATTGTTTGATTGTGTCATTTTGACAGAAGGGTTTTTGTTTTCTTAAAGATAATTTTTTTGCACTCAGATGACATTTTTTAGAAATTGTATACCCAGATGTGGTAATACATGCCTATAGTCCCAGCACTTGGGTGTACATGCCTATAATCCCAGCACTTGGGTGGCTGAGATAGGACTGTGAGTTGGCTGCCAGCATGGGTACACAGCAAGCTGAAGGTTAGCCTGGAATACATATGAAGACCCTACCTCAAAACAAACAAACAAACATACAGAAAGGTTGTTTTAAAAAGAATATAAAAATTACCAAAAAATTCTACTTTTATCTTCAACTTTCAAAATCACTTTTTGTCTGCCATATCTAAAGAGAATTTATAGTGTTCAGTCCTATTTTCAAGCTTAGAACCCTTCAAATGTTTAAGTTTTATAAAATTAACTTTTCTAACTTTATCAGTACATTTATTTATTCTGAATTAATAAATATTTTGTGAATTTAAACCACTCCTATTAATATGAGATTAAAAAGCAGTGTGATGGGACAGTGAGATGGCTCAGTAGGTAAGTGCACTTATCATTGATGTTGCAGGCCTGATAATCTGAATTCAATCTCTGGAACCCACATAAAGGTGAAAGGATTACTGACTACACAAAGTTGTCCTTTGACTTCCATATGCATACCATTGCTCATGTACCCATACACACACACACACACACACACACACACACACACACACACACATACACACACATCATATACACATATACACAACAATAATAAATAAAATTCAATTAAAGTAAAAGAATAAAAAGTAGGGTGAACCTAAAATATCCCCCCTTTCTTTTGGATTTTTTGTTGTTGTTGTTGTTTTGGTTTGTTTTGTTTGTTTTGTTTGAGACCAAGTCTTGCTATATAGTTCCAGGCTGACTTGCAACTCACTGTGTAGCCCAGGCTGTCTACAATCTTAAGATCTTCCTGCCTTGGATTACAGGTATAATGAATGGGGTGGAATTGCCATGCCTTGTTATATAATGTGAGTGTGTGTGTGTGTGTGTGTGTGTGTGTGTGTGTGTTAGTCATTGAACCCAAGGCCAAATGCAAGTTCTCATCCTCAACTCCAAGTTTTGTTTCTTTAAAAACAAAACAAAACAAAACAAAAAAACAAACAAGGTCTCATGTTGCCCATGCTGATCTTGACCTTAAAATTGTTATACCATCAAGAATGACCTTGAACTTCTGGTCCTCCTGCCTCCACCTCCCACATGCTGGGATTATATGCATGCAAGATCATCACACTTGGTTTAGGTGATACTGTGGCTGGGCCTCAAATATGTTAGTGTTAAAGCAGTCTTGGGGGGCCCTTGGGGGGCATTGAGGATAGATATCAGGGCACCCTTTGAAATGAATAGCTTTTTAAGGGAAAGCTATTTTCTCCTAGTCAAAAGAATAGAATCTACCTCTGACCCTAGGTGGACACATGACATTCTAATCTGTTCCAAAAATTAGAACATTGGGGTTGGAGAGCTTACTGGTTGAAACCACTGGCTGCTCTTCCAGAGGACCCAGGTTCAGTTCCCAGTGTCCATGGCAGCTAACAACCCTCTGTAACTCTAGTTCCAGGGGATCCAACACCCTCTTCTGACTTTTGTAGGCATTGCATGACACAGGTACACTTACATACATGCAGGCAATACATTCATACACATAAAATAAAAATAATAAATAAAATTTTTTTAAGATCAGAACATTGAAGACTACTGTCTCCTCCCTTAAGAGTTAATCCAGCTGGGCCTGTCAGTCACCTAGCCAAGAGTCCACACCTTAGGGATTCTGATTCCTGAAGAAATTCTCTGGAGAGGGAAGGGATAATTATCCCCTTAATGAGATCATGTACTTAGCCTCTCCATAAACTCCACCCCCTTGAAGTCATTTGCAGAGCTGTTGTCATATGGCACTGAGTTTATCAGAAAAATGTAACTTTTTCTTCTATCTCTTTTCCAGAGCCAAGGTATGCTTACCCTGATGCACTGGGCTTTCTCACTCTTTTTCTGAAGCTACTCCCCTCCCCTTCTACCCTGTGGCTACTTACAAACAGCATGGTTCTCTCTCTTCCTTTTTTCCATCTCCCTCCTCTAGACGGTTACCAAGATTTTCAGTTTGCCTGCCCCGTTATTTTTCCTCTCAAGTTTTAATAAATTGCCTTTGAGACTCCATTCAAATCTGTTTTTGAAATTCTTTTATTAACGAGACTAAGAACCCACAAAAGGGGGATCCCCAATTTCTCTAGTAACACTAGGCAGGTATTCTACCACCCGACCGACTGAGCTACAACCCCAGCCTGAGTATTCTTAATTCTTCCGTGACCATACAGAAGTCTCACCTTAGTCCCTCAAATCTGAATCAGTTACTCAATTATATATCTTAGATTAGAATTAGAAGGCTAAACCTCTACTAGGACAAATTATTAAATTACATTAAAAACTAAAGATATGCACAATCCTTTTAACACAAAATTATCAGGAATATGCTATGATTCGACTAAATATACACTCACTTCTTCTGAAACAGGAAAAAATATTTACTATGTGGGTGTGGGAAACAACTGCTATTCTGATTAGTTACAGAGGATTTTGGCCTGGACACTGTCTGAGTTCTTGTCAGCAATTCTACTAGATGAAATAAAATCTCTTTTATTAAGTATCATTTGAAGTTGTTGGGCCATGAGCTTTAGAACTTGAAAGATGATTGGTTCTGGCAAGTCATGGATCTCAAATTCACAGGTTCAAGTAACACATTAATGTCTTCATCGGCTCAAGAAAGTCTGTCCCCTGCTAGGGTTTATCATGTGAGTGTATTTTATATTCATATTTCTTTGGCTGTTAAGAAGCATAAAGCCTTCCAGTAAACACAGGTTAGGAAATAAGAGCTGCATTTCTAAAATCAGAATGCTTGGGTTGGTCACTCATCCTGACCATGTGATCATTATTTGCATTTTTCACCTTGGTTTAGGCATTTATTTTAAAAAAATACCTAACTTATCAGGTTATTGAAGGATACAGTGAATGAAGTTTTGTAAAGCAATTTGAAGGTGCCTGTCACAAAATGAATGCTATTTAAATGCCGTCAGTAGGAACAAGATCCCAGTGACTTGTACTTCCCCTATAGTGTGAAAAGCAATGCAATCTCACATCCTCAGAGGCATGGGAAGTTTCACTCATTGCAGCCTCTTGACATACGTTTAGAACAAAAAAAATCACCATGCATGTAATTGATGAATGAATGAGTAAATGTTTAAACTAGAAAGCAAAACTTTCCAAGAGGGGTAGCATTTGTAGATAGAAATGAAAAATATCCATTTCCTAATTCTCCAAACCAAGTTACTTATATAGTATATGAAAAGGTCTGTATATACAGGAAGAAAGTAGATAGGGTTTGGTCCTTTAGGCTTCCCCTGGCATTCATTCAGGAAATCCTACAGGCAACAATGTTCATTTCTGCTTCAATGCCTCAAAACTATTGTGCATCATCACATCTTAGGATCTGAAAGCTCCCTATATCCTCCAGTCATTTTCCTGATAATAGCAGTTCCTTAATTGTACCATAAGTAATATTCCTTTGCCCTTTCCTTTGGCAGAGAAATGTGAAACACAGTAAGACCCAAAAGTGCTTTTCTTTAATAAATGTTCTCCATATGGTGGAATAGTAACCAGACAAAGATTAATAGCTTCTCTCTCCCAGCACACTTATAATTCAAAGGAACATAAATCAAGATCAAGTTAATCTAGATATACAATCCATAATCCTCAGTATTTCTGTGTCCTATGAAATAGTAGTTAAATCAGCAAGTGCAGTCTCTCTTAGATTTATTTTTATTTTATGCGTATGAGTGTTTTGCCTGCATATATGTAAGTACGCCACATACATGCTTGATGCCTTCAGAGGCCATAAGATGGTGTCAGACCACATGGAACTGGAGTTACAACCAGTATGAGCCACCATGTAAGTACTGGAAACCAAACCAGGGTCCTCTTTGTAAGAGCCCAAGGGCTCTTAATGACTGATTCGTGTCTCTGGTCCCCAAAGGATCTCTTTTAAAAACTATAGGTGCTGGGGGCTGGAGAGATAGCTCAGCAGTTAAGAGCACTGCCTGTTCTTGAAGAGGACCCAGGACAACAAGGGGCAATCTAAACTTATGGCTGGGACCAGGTCACAGTTCTTGACACTTGGACTTCACAGTTTTCAGATATAGCAAGTCTTAGGGAACCACTCAAGGGAACACTGTGTCCCTCCTGTTGTTGGGCTTTGCAGAAGTTTCTAAAGCTTCTGGACTCCAGCCTTGGTCCCACTCCTGAACTTTGGGGCAGGGTGGGTTGGATTCTAGCGCAGCCTCGGGGATCCTGCAGGTGCCTTTTGACAGATCCCCTTTCTGTAACCAGTATTTTATTTTAAGCTAATAACTTCTAATTATTGAATTCTGTAAACCTTGTTAAGTATAATAGAGTGCATATGCTAAATTTACATTAGCAGCCTTCACCTATTAGAATTCATGAAATAGTATTGAAATGGTCAACACAGGGGCTGGGAAAGTGGCCCCTTTGGGAAAGTGCTTGCTATGCAAGTGGAGAACTTGAGTGATTCACAGCACCTGCATAAAAGGGAATGGCTGTAAATGACTGTAATCCCAGCACTGGAAAGGCAGAGTGTGGATCTTTGGGGCTTGCTGGACAGCCAGCCTAGCTGAATTGGTGAACTCCAAGTTCAGTAAGAAATACTTTCTCAAAAAATAAAGTGGGGGGCTAGAGAGATGGCTCAGCAGTTAAGGGCACTGGCTGCTCTTGCAAAGGACCCGGGTTTGGTTCAGAGAACCCACACAGTGGCTAAAGACAGTCCCTAACTACAGTTCCATGGCATCCCATGCCCTCTTCCGGCCTCCATGGGCATTGAACAACATGGGTGCACTTATACACATGCAGGCAAAACACTCATACATATAAAATGAATAAATAAATCTCAAAACTAAATTAAAAAAATAAAGTGAAGAGCAATTGAGGAAAATATCTGATGTTGACTTCTGGCCTCCACATACACACATGTACACACACAAACATGTACACACACATCAGAAAAAAATGTAAGTACAAAAACAGGTATATGCATTTTTAGGCAATATATAGGCTGCTATATAGCAAGGTGCTGCCTAAAAGTCTAGTTGTTTAACTGTCCATATGCAGAAGAAAATTTGCATGTCAGTCTTGACTAATTCGTATGTGTGTATAAATATGATTTATGTATCTATATAAATCTAGGAACCACATATTTGTCTTTCTTCAGTTGGCTTAATTTGCTTAATATGCTTATCTCCAGTTTATAAAAATATTTTTTATTTTATGTGTATGTGTGTATTGCCTGCATGTAGGTAAGTGCACCCATGTCATGCAATGCCCATGGAGGTCAAAAGAGGCTGTCAGATCCCCTGTGACTGGAGTTATGGACAGTTGTTAGCTGCCATGTGGGTGCTGGGATTTGAAGCCTGGTCTTCTGCAAGAACAACCAGTGTTCTTAACCATTGAACCATCTCTCCAGCCCCATAAAAATATTTTATTATTTTTATTTTATGTGTATGAGTGTATTGAATGCATGGAAGTGTACCCGTGGCAGAAAAAAAGATGTTGGAGCCCCTGGAACTGGAGTTACAGGCAGTTGTTAGCTATCATTGCTGTGACAAAACACTCTGACCACTAACAACTTGGGAAGGAAAAAGGTTTATTTGGCTTACATTTCCCAGGTCACAGTTCATCAGGGAGTCCTAGGTAGGAACTCAGGGCAGGAACCTGGAGACAGGAGCTGAAGCACAGGGTCATGGAGGATCACTGCTTACTGACTTCCTCCCCTGGCCCCTGTTCAGCTTACTTTCTTATGCAACACAAGCCCACCAACCCAGGGATGGCACCATTCACAGTGGGCTTGGCCCTCCCACATCAAACAACAATCAAGATGCCCCACAGACATGGCCACCGGCCAGTTCAATGGAGGTAATTCCCTACTTGAGGCTCCCTCAACCCAGGTGTGTCAAGTTGACACTAAAGCTATCCAGCGCAAACTATTACATATTTCCTTCCAAATCTGTTGTTCCACAGTAGCTGGCCTAGCATCCACCAGTTCTCCTTTTTCCATTGGGCCCTCCATAAGCCAGGCCTTCATATAGCTCAACTGTTAGTTCAAATTGCTACAGGCCAACTCTCAAGAGTTACTGCTATCATGCAGCTCTTAGCTAGACCCATTGGATTTTTTTTTTTTTTCTTCTTTCTCCAGCCACAGTGTTTGTGTCGATTTCTATTGTTGCATCCATCCATTCCTGTCTGGTACCATTCTTTATGCCACCAATGTACCAGGTATCCATAGAGATGAAGAGCGTCCCTTCTAGGATGTCTCCTTTGGCTGATGGTTCATTTACTGGGGGAAACTAGAAACAACACTGATCCCAGTACAGCCTGCTTTAGTGACAGAGCTTTCAAACAACATAGCTCGCTGCTAAAAATATGCTTACCACTTTTGCAGAATTTGCTTCTGTGCCACCCCAGAAAGAGGTTCTGCCAGAAGGTCTACAATTCAATCCTCAATTGGATAAGCTGACTTTACTGTTACTGACGTGGGATCAGTAATGGATTCCATCTGTTGCAATGCTTTTAGAAGCAGTTAACAAATGCTGTTCTCTTGGTATATAATGAACATCTGCCCCTTTCCATCCTGAGACCAAAAACCTATTAGAATTGTTTTCTCAGGTGGTATCATAGCCACTACCTGTGGTCCTCTAAGCTTCTAGTAATTTCCAACCCCAAAGGACAGCGGAGTACTGAGGCACATGGCAGTTTAGCCTACCCTACAAGGATCTTAACTTGCTCAAAAGCCTCTTGAGCTTTTCAACCCCAATCATGGTTCCCTTGTCATCAAGTTTAAACAAAGGATGGGTAACTTGAATAAATATAAAAATGTGTGAATATCCAAGGAGCCCAACCTGCAACTGTTTTACATTCACATGTTGTAGAATGTTCTGAGTAACCTTGTTAGGCATATGTACCTTACCAGACACAATACTTTCAAGAATTTTACCTTGTGAGATTGATTTCCCATCTTTAACTAGGTGTATTTTTGCCTTTTCTGTTTTCCTAAATTTGTAAGATACTCAGAGACTAGTATTGTCATCTGTGTAATAAAATATTCTTATGCAGGGTGGTCAGGATAACAAAGCAAGGTCCCAGGCCAGCATCCCATGATGCAGAGGGTTGTATAGGGCTTCTAGAATTTCCAGTTTTCTGCTTTCATAAGCACCTTTCAGATGTGTGGCCCTCAAGGTTACACATTTTGAGTCTCACTACATGTTACATATTTAGTTTCCATAACAAACCTAGGAGTTGTTGCCACTATTTTCCAACAGAGAACACAGCTGGTCATTTTGGCCAGGGACTGCTCCTCTGTCCTCCAAATATCCATGACACTCCTTTTCCCACACTGGACGATAAAACACTGCCCAAGTGCAGAGTCTCCATTGAATGCACAGCAATCTCCATCCTATCCAAAAGTAGATCCACATAGTACAGCAACCAAGGAACTGAAAGTTAATGTATCTGCAGACCCCTTACAACCCATTGTTCACTGGTGGAACAGAGACACAAATACAAATAATACAAGTAAGACTTCCATTTGGAGACAACCAGGAAAGGCAACAGTCACTGGTTCACAGTAATGTTGAAACCTTGTGTTCTAGTTTGTTTCTCCGTTGCTGTGACAAAATACTCTGACCAATACCAACTTGGGGACGAAAGGGTTTATTTTAATCTTACATCTCCCAGGTCACAGTTCATCAGGGAGCCCAAAGTTGGAACTCAGGGCAGGAACCTGGAGGCAGAATCTGAAGTACAGGCCTTAGAGGGCTGACTTACTGGTTTGCTCCTGGCCCCTGCTCAACCTGCTTTTTTTTTTTTAATTTTTTTAATTTTTTATTTTTTTTCCAACCTGCTTTTTTATACAATGTAGGTCCACCTGTCCAGGGGTGGTACCACTTCACTGAATATCAAGATGTCCTAGACACAGAGACACAGGCCAGTCCAATCGAGGCAATTCCCCAATTGAGGCTCTCCTAACCCAGGTGTGTTGGCTAAAGCTATCCAGCACACCTTGCAAGGCAGAAATGGCTCAGTGATTAAGAGCACATACTACTCTTGTGAAGCATTCAAGTTTGGCTTCCAGTACCCATGTCAAGTGGCTCACACTTGCTTGTAACTCCATTTCAAGGGGATCCAATATCTCTGGCCTCCCTAGGCACCTGCACTCATGTGCACATGCCCACGCACAAATACATACATACACATAATTTAAAATAAAGAGATGCAGACTTCCTGTCCAAGTAGCTAATTCATTATGTTGCGTCTTCAACCACATTGTATAAAAGTTAACAGGCCCACTGATTTTTAATTATGAATTATTAATCTGGCTTTCTCAACAAATAAGCCCTGTGAGATTTGTCTTATTCACCATCATATCCCAAGTGATTTGCAGTGTCTGCATTAGTCAGGAAGGAACAGAATGAGCACATATTAAAAGGGAATTTATTAGATTGGTTTACATGATACAGCTCGGTAGTTCAACAATGATTGTATTCCACTGGAAAGGCTGAGAACCCAGTAGCTGCTCAGTTCATGAGGCTGAAGGTCTCAGCAGTCCAAAACCAGCATGCAAGGCTTGGAAAATGCTTGGAGCCACTAATCTTCAGTCCATATTAGAAGCCTGAACAAGCTGGGTTTGACACCAGTGACGGAATGCAGCTGAAGCAGCAGCAGTAATAACATGAACTCACTAACAGGGTGCATGAGCTCACACACAGGGCAGATGAACTAGAGCAGATGAACTCACCAACAGGAAAAATGAATTCACCAACAGGGTAGATGAACTCACAATGGGGAAATGAGCTCATTGTCTCACAAACAGTACACAGTCTCACCAGCAAGATGTACAAACAAGCAGGCAAAAAGCTTTCTCTTGGACCAACCTCCTTTTATCTGGATTGTTACCTGAAAGTGTTGCCCACATTACCCAGTTCAATTAACCTGATTGAGAAAATCCCTCACAGGTGTACCCAGCAGCTTGTCCCTAAGTTAATCCCAGGTCCAGTCAAGTTGACAACCAAGATTAACCATCAGTGTCTGATGCATACATGTTCAGTGTTTGGTGAGTTAGTCAATAGCATAACTATTAGTCTTCTCGGCCAAGGACCTCTCAGTATAGATTAAGTAGGAATTCTGAGTTGTTCTCCAGTCTTTACCGAATTTTGTCAGAATCTATTATCCCTCCTGAGGAACGAGCATCAGCCTGATTTTCATGGTTTACAAAGCTATGCTTGAATACTGGATTAACGGATCCAGCGGTTTCTTCTGAAAACAGTATCTACACTTATAGTAGGTTTTGTTTGTTGCTTGCCTTAGCATCAGAAGCACAAAACTGGTTGAATTACTGAATCATGGGTCCTTGTGGAATATTTTTAACATTGATCTAAACACAACCTGCTTATTTTATGTATTCATATTTATTTATCAACGTAATAAGGACCCATCTCATAACGGGTTCTTGAATACCCGTAACTTACATCTAGTACAGGTTCCCCTTCCAGCCTGTTCTTATATGTCTTGACCTTATAGCTTGGGGATAATCAATCTTTGTTTGGTTTTTTGACTACTTTGTAAATGTTTTTATATACTCACATATGTACTGAACTTACACCAGGTGTGGTGGTGCACATCTTTAATCCCAGCACGCAGGAGGCACAGACAGGCAGATTTCTATGAGATCAAGAACATCCTGATAGTGAGTTCCAGGGAAGTTGGGGCTACAGGGAGATCCTGTCTCCAAAAAAAAAAAAAAATTTACTGAACATCATGTTACTAAGATCCATTCATTTATCTATATGTGCACTTTTAGTTGACTTTCTTCACAGTATTATTTTCTACTATGAAAATATAACTTTATCACTTGTTCAGTCAATGGTCATTTGGGTTGTAGTTAGTTCTGCATTGTGAACATGAAGCTATGGACATTCTTCTTTTTTGGTCATTTTCAGAGAGGGTCTTCCGGTAGCCCCAGCTGGCCTGCCATTCATTTATCTATATGTGCACTTTTAGTTGACTTTCTTCACAGTATTATTTTCTACTATGAAAATATAACTTTATCACTTGTTCAGTCAATGGTCATTTGGGTTGTAGTTAGTTCTGCATTGTGAACATGAAGCTATGGACATTCTTCTTTTTTGGTCATTTTCAGAGAGGGTCTTCCGGTAGCCCCAGCTGGCCTGTAGACCAGGCTGGCCTCAAACTCACAAGAGATCCACCTGCCTCTGCCTCCCAAGTTCTGGGATTAAAGGCGTGCACCACCAATGCCCGGCAGTCATGGACCTTCTTGAGGATACAACTTAACAGCTCTAGCAGTAGAACAGCTAAACCATGACATATACTTCAACTTTAGAGGATAATTCAAGTCATTTCTAGAAGTGGCTGGACCAATTTATATTCCCCTCAGCAGGAGATAAGCTCCCACTGGTGTTACCCAACTTTTCCTCAATATTTTTCTTTGCCTAAAAATGACATTTCTCTATGGAGATGCCCCAAATCTGTTTGAATCTACTATACAATTTCAGAATAACCAAACAACCAGGGGAAAAATGAAATAGGCAGCTCTAAAGTATTTTTTAATAATTAATTGTAAATCTGTATGTGAATGTGTATGTTGAGAATGGTTATCACTGATAACCAGAGTTTGAAGAAGCTTATTATTATGTAATATCTTTTTTCTGATTCCCCCTTAGGATTGATTAAACCCTCTGCGAAGCCTTAGGTAACCCACTGTCTCTTCTGTTCTCATAATATACACCTTTACTTTAGCACAGAAGAAATCATTTGTCCTCCAGTATCTACTCTTTCTTATAGTTATAGGACTTTATTTAGGTAATTAGGTTATTATTGTGGGGAGTATGACTCTAACAATGACTTAGGGATCCATTTTTTGGTCATCACTAAGAATAGGAGCTCTTAGAAGATACCAAAGAATGACTTATAACCAAATTTTGGATATACTTAAGACATTTTTAGCTAGTTCCCACTGGCTTCAACACAATCATACGGCTCTTAAGTCTAATTGCAAGAGAGGCTGGGAAGTAGTCTTATAGTCCATTCCAAGGAAATGGATAAGCATCAGTCAAATTTTGCCAACTATTTTTACATACTGGTGTTTTTATTTCTAAGGATATATTTGTGCTGGATAGCTTTAGTGTCAACTTGACACACCTGGGTTGAGGGAGCTTCAATTGGAGAATTGCCTCTATTGGACTGGCCTGTGGCCATGTCTGAGGGGCATCTTCTTGATGAGTGTTGTAGGAGGGCCCAGGCCACTGTGGGTGGTGCCATCCCTGGGCAGGTGGGCCTGTGTTGCATAAGAAAGGCTGAGCAGGGGCCAGGGGAGCAAGCCAGTAAGCAGCATTCCTCCATGGCCTGTGCTCCAACTCCTGCCTCCAGGTTCCTGCCCTGAGTTCCTACCTTGGGCTCCTTGATGAACTGTGACCTGGGATATGTAAGCTAAATAAACCCTTTCCTCCCCAAATTGGTAGTGGTCATAGTATTTTGTCACAGCAATGAAGAAACAAACTAAGACAATATTCCTGAGTTGAAATTTCAATATAACATATGGGTGGCTATACTAATTCCTATTTCTAACCAATAAAAACTTGGGACATGTTTGCTTCCCTAAACCTCCCTTCTCTAGGAAACAATTAATCCAACATCTATGTCAAAGGTTCTGGTCGATGTTCCATCAATGTGAGGCACTTGTAGAAAATCAGAGGTGAAGAAAGCCAACTCACTGCACTTGATTAACAAGCACAACAGATGGAAGAAATGTATGCACAGGCTGCCAGGTGATGCTCTGCTTTGTGCTCCAAACACCAAAGTATAGGTGATGGATTTTCTACAAATAGCAATAGCAGAAACACCTGCTTAGCAAACACAATGGAAGATTGCTTTATCTTAACCTGGTTCCAATGTCTGAGAAAGGAGACCCACTCCTCTGACTACCTTTCAGGGGAATGTTATAAAACTGAAATAGTAAAGCTGCTTTCATCAAATTTACTTTCCTGATTTACATGTGTGGAATTCCATACCAAGATTTTATTTATAAAGTGGACTCCATCATCAGTAAGTCTTCAGATGTATGTTCTAACACACAAACTTGTGTTAGCTTCAGTAGTGTTATTCATCTGATTTTGATTAAGATGCAACTTAGACACAATGTACAGTGTCAGTGTTCAATGTAGTCATTTCCAGTTCATTGACAAGGCTGCGCATCCATTACCACTAATTCCTGTTCATCTGTATTTTTAATTATTTTTTAAAAAAAGAAAACTGGAAGTGTAATTTTCATCCAATAAATCTCAGTTGATCCTTATGCAATTCTTGTTTCAGATGGTGGTATGCATTATTTTAGAATAATTGGAAAGTATCAACCAAATAACTGGTTTTCATACAGTTTCAATTACAGCAGCAATTTCCTTGAACTGTCTGTAGAAATTCTGGAGAGAAAGAGGAAAATATTAATTTTGATTTTAAAGGACATGCATTTCCTTTATATGTGATTACTAAGGGCTATATAATATTGTTTATATTTTAATATTACATATTCAATTATATTTTAATATTACATATTCAATGATACAAGTACAATTTATTACAAACAAAAATAACATTTTACAATTGAACAATTAACTCATGACCAATGTTTTCTTTCTTTTCTGAGACAGCACTTCACTATGTAGTTCAGGGTGGCCTCAAACTTTTGATTCTTTTTCCTGAGCCTCCTGAGTGCTGGAATTAAAGATATGTAATACCACTTTGGCTCTAAAAGTCAGTCTTGTCAGTCTTTTGTTAAAATCTCAAATAAAAGGATCATTTTTTTTTTTTTCCTCCTGTATCTGTCAAGAAGCTAGGAGACAAATGTGAAACTTAACCTCATCAATTCAGACACCCTCAAATACTTTACATATTTGTATTTTCATTATTGACCTTCATCTTAATTTTCTATTTTGCCACTTAAAACCGTATTTTAGTTCAACTTATACGTAACTTTGTTATAAAATCCAACAAGGCTTAAAAAGATACATATTGAGGACCGTAGAGACGGCTCATCAGTTAAGATGCATACTGCTTGGGGCTGGAGAAATGGCTCAGCAGTTAAGAGCTCTGATTGCTCTTGCAGAGGACCCGGATTCGATTCCCAGCACCCACATGGCGGCTAAGAACTGTCCTTAACCCTAGTTCCAGGGGAATCCAAAGCCCTCTTCTGACCATGACATTGCACAACACGGGTGCACTCACATACATGCAGACAATACACTCATACACATAAAATAAAAATAATAAAATATTTTTTAAAAAAGATGCATACTGCTCTTGCAGAGAGGATCTGTGCTTGGTTCTCAGCACCAACACTGTGCAGTTCAAAATCACCTATAACTTCAGCTCTAGGAGATATGATGCCTATGGCCTCTGTGAACATCCGCAAACATGTGTTCATAGCCACACACACACACATAATTTAAAAAATACACACAAAAACATACTGATGAAAAAAATCTAAGCTACTAAAGAAGTATTAACCTAAAACCTCAAGGAACATTCCTTAGCTGTCTGTCAGGTAATATGACTAATAGGCTCCATCTGTCTAGTTAGCTTTAAGCCACGTAAGATTGCTTTTAAGAGCTGTCCCTGCAGGGTGTAGTGGTGCATGCCTGTGGATCACAACATCTACAGATGAGCAGGTACTTCACATAAAATGGCAAGTAGACGCATGTAACATATGTGCCTGTATTTGTCATGTTCTATGAGGAGGCATATATACGCAATGGCACTGCTCAGGCACAAAAGAGGAAATCCTGACATTCCCAACAAGCGTGAACCTGGAGGACATTATGGTGAGACATAAACCTGACACAGAAAGACAAATGCTATGTGATTTTGTTTGTATGTGGTATTTAGGAAAGTCAAACCCATAGAAGCAGAGAACAGAAGGACTAGGTGTGGGGGAAAATGAAGATGTTGGTCAAAGGGTACAAACTTATAGGATCTAATACGGAGAATACTGAGAATAGTTAATAGTATATTGTTATGGGACATTGCTAAGAGTATAATTTAAAACTTCCCACTAGATACACCGCCCCCATGCACGCACACGCATACACACCTATGTGTGACAATGCATGTGGTAACTACCTTCATTGAAGCAGTCATTGTACAATGTATTTTTTAATTAAATCATCACGTTTTACACCTTGAAAATATACTATTTATTTGTCAATTATAACTCAATAAAGTTGTAGGGGGAAAGGTGATCTGTTATTTACTCCGAAGAGAAAAAAAAAAAAACTTCTAGGGGTGAATCAGAAAGCAAGGCCACGCAGAAAAACAAGCAGTTCAGGATTTGTGAACTACTGCAAGGACTGAAACCCATGCTCTCTTTCAAAATGGAAGAGGTTCAAGGCTATACAACTGTATTTCCTTTTCCAAGTCCCAAACACTAATCAATGTCCATAATGGTAAATTTGGGACTCTTTCTATCTTAAAAGAAAGAAATCAAAGTTAAAAGAACCCTCAAAACATAGTTTATAAAAGAAGAAATCAAAGGTTATAAAGTGGTCTACACAAGGCTTTTCGTACTAAAGAGACCCAGGCTGGGAAAAAGGAAGGCTGAGCTTGGTGATGGAGCACCTGCTGAGCATGAACAGGCCTTAGGTGTGATCCCTGATCTCACACACACATAAAAAAGGATGCCCAGAACCAATATATTTTAATTATTTTTGCGAAAAGTTTGTTTTTATTTTCATTTCATCCACTGAGGTTGCTGTTCCAGAGTACTCCACTTTCCTTTGAGCACTAACTGCTCTGGCTACTGAAGCACACAAAGCAAAGCAATCAACATTGTACAGCCCAGTTAAACTTGCTATGATATTCAAAAGAAAATCTGATTTAGTGCTCACTCTTTTTCTTTCTTGCGTACCAAAAAATAGGTTAAGTCGGGCATGGTGGCTCACGCCTTTAGTCCCAGTACTTGGAGGCAGAGGGAGGTGGATCTCTGTGAGTTCCAGCCTGGTCTACGTAGTGAGTTCCAGGCCAGCTGGGGCTACAGAGACCGTCTCAAAAAAGAAAGGGGGGATGGTAACTGATAACATGAATTATGTAAGTCTAAGCATAAACTGTTACCTTACATCTCTAGATAATAAAACTGCTCACTGATCAATAAGTACTTGCTCTGATCTGCATTTTGTTAACATTAGTCTAAAAATTGGGGGTCAAGGTTATTCAAAGAAAAGATTCATTTTACTTAAGATTATTGATTACTAAACCTAAAGAAAAATAAAAAGTTAAATTGGAAAGTAAAAATGCTACCAAAAGTTGAAAAATTCCTAAACATATGCACAGAGAACTGTTACAGTAATTAATGCCAGTATACACAAATTCAGCACAACTTACTGAAAATAACTTATCAAATTCCTAAAGAAAACAAATTTGATCTCCTATGCACTAATGCATGTAAAGCACATCAACTTGAAAGTAAAAAAAAAAAAATTAAAGTTTTCTCTCAACAAAGATTTTATATAGCTTCTAAAACAGCAACCATACTTAAACTCAGGAGTTAAACTACAAACCTGAAACTGTGGAATTGTCATTTCAAAAGACTTTGTCTTCACTTGGCCAAAATGATCTGCCACTGTTAGCTTCACTGCCACATAAGGATACTTAAGAGATTT
>NW_008344645.1:67956-96726 GCF_000622305.1 Nannospalax galili
TTGCATGTACTCCATGCCCAATTTTTTTTTTTTTTTTTTTTTTTTGAGACAAGATTATACTCTGTAGCCCAGGTTGGCTTGGAATGTGCGGTCCTCCTCTCTTAACTTCCTGAGTACTGGGATTACAGGTGTATGTGTCACTCCTGGCTTTGATACTGTCTTTTGATGTACATAATTTGTTAATTTTCATGAAGTCTAATTTTTGTTGGTGCTGCCTATGTCATTGGTGTTAAAGCTAAGAAATAATTTTCAACTCAAGCATTTTGCCTATGTATTTAAATTTTTATTTATTATCTATCTATTTATTTATTATGTGTATTTGTGTGGACTCACATGCCATGGCATGCATGCAGAGGTCAGAGGGCAACTTGCAGGAATTGGTTCTTTCATTCTACTATGTGGGGACTGAACTCAGGTCATTAGGCTTGGCACTAAGAGCCTTTACCTGCTGAGCCACCTCACCAACCCTGTAATTTTCTTTATAAACATTAAAAATATGTACCTTACATTTGTGTGTGTGCACACACATGTATGTAGAGGTCAGAGGGCAACTTGCAGGAATTGGTTCTTTCATTCTACCATGTGGGGACTGAACTCAGGTCATTAGGCTTGGCACTAAGCCTTTACCTGCTGAGCCACCTCACCAACCCTGTAATTTTCTTTATAAACGTGTGAAACATCTCATTAGTTGGTTTTTTTTTTTTTTTCTTTTTTGGTCTTTTTGAGACAGGGTCTCCCTGTAGCCCCAGCTGTCCTGGAACTCACTATGTAGACCACGCTGGCCTTGAACTCACAGAGATCTGCCTGCCTCTGCCTCTGCCTCCCAAGTGCTGGGATTATAGGCGTGCGCCACCCCACCTGGCTAAGTTTTTGTCATTTTGTTTTGAGACAAAAATTTCCTATGGAGTTCAGACCAGCCGCAAAATTGTGGTGATCCTACCTCAGCCTCCCAAGTTCTGGGATTCTAAGCATTCACTACCACACCCAGCTTGTTAAATTTACTTGCATCATACTATATAATTTATTTCTTAATGCTACGAAACTTGTTTGAAATTATATTTTTCAACTCACTGTGTCTAAACTATGCAAAAACAATTGAATCATCTCCTAAACTCATGATTAATACTAATAATCTGTTTTAAATGATCTTGGCCTTTCCTGTGCATATAATCATATGACTGTACAGAAGGGATATACAGCACACTGAATGGTCACCCAATCGTGTCCATGTCCTAATGACACAGTCCAGTAAATATGCTACCTCGTGTGACAAAGCAGACTGTAAAGACAAAACAAACTTAAGGATCTTAGACTGGATTTTCCTGGATATGATCCCAGTGTAATCACAGGGTCTTCACAGAAGGTACACAAGTCAGCAGAGGAAGCAGGGGAGGCTGGAGAAATGGCTCAGCAGTTAAGAGCACTTGCTGTTCCTGCAGAGGACCAGAGTTCAATTCCCAGCACCTACATAATGGCTAACAACTCCATAACTCCAGTTCCAGGGAATCTAACGCCCTCTTCTTTCGACCTCTTCAGTCACTGCATGACACAGGCGCATCTACCTACATGCAAACAATACACTCATACACATAAAATAAAAAATAATAAAATATTTCTTAAAAAGAAGCAGGAGTTAGAATGATGTCCTTTCAAGATGAAAGTATAGGCACAAATCAAAAAATGAGGCAGGATCTAAGAATACAAAATGATAGAAATATGCCTGTCCCTCCTGTCTCCAGAAGGAACACAACCATACCAATACCTTCCTTGATCTTGGCCCTTGTAGGACTAGTTGTATACTTCTGACCTCTAGAGCTGGGAAGAATATGTGTTTTTTAAAGGGTTAAAGGTTCCATTAAAAAAAAAAAAAACTAGCCAGGCA
Organism: Nannospalax galili; assembly: GCF_000622305.1. NCBI lineage: Eukaryota > Metazoa > Chordata > Mammalia > Rodentia > Spalacidae > Nannospalax > Nannospalax galili. The sequence goes on from NW_008344645.1 coordinate 69,839, forward strand.
TGGTGGAGCACACCTTTGATCCCAGCACTTGGGAGGCAAAGGCAGGCGGATCTCATCAAGGCCAGCCTGGTCTACAGGGTGAGTTCCAGGACAGCTGGGGCTACAGGGAGACTCTGTCTCAAAAAAAACAACACCAAAACCAAAAACTGTATAATCTACTACAATTCAGTTTCAGAGTACCTTTGTTAAACCACATAATGTAGGCATGGTAGCACATGCCTTTAATCCCAGCACTTGGAGGGAGAAGCAGGCGGATCTCTCTGTGAATTCAAGGCCCATCGGGTCTAGATAGTGAGTTCCAGGCCAGCTGTGGCTACAGGGAGACCCTGTCTCAGACAACAAAAATGACACATAATGTAATAAAAGTGAATGGAAAAATGATTTATGAGATTGAAATAAAAACAAACTCATGTAATGTTAAGAAAAGAGGGTTTATTAGTATCTCAGAATTCCCCTCCGTTTCAGGAATCCTCAAAGCAACAATTTCTAATCCCAGCTACTTCAGACTGTTGAGGTTGCAGGATCACGAGTTCAAGGCCAGCCTCAACAGATTATGAGATCCTGCCTCAAATTTTTAAAAAAAATCATTTGGAAACAAATGATGAATAACAGTCAATGGATACTTCTCTCAGTCCTTGTATTCTCTGTGAGTTCAAGGCCCCTCTGGTCTAGATAGTGAGATCCAGGCCAGCCGGGGCTAAAGGGAGACCCTGTCTCAAACAACATATGAACTTCAGCACTTTCTTATATTTTATATGAATGTAGGTAACTCCTAACCTAAAATACTCTAGTCTTTTCACTTTTTTGTTAAAGTGTACATTTAAAAAGTCAAATTTGTTATTCCTAACTAAAATACGTGCTCTGGAAGGTTGAAAATTATTCCAACTACAGAACAACTTCCTTAAACCGGGTGTGGTGGCCCATGCCTTTAGTCTGGAGACAGAGGCAGGTGGATCTCTGTGAGTTCAAGGCCAGCCTGGTCTACATAGTGAGTTCCAGGCCAACTAGGGCTACAGGGAGACCCTGTCTCAAAAAGACCAAAAACAAATAACAGCATTAAAAAAAAAAAACTTCCCTGAAGAGCAAGAACTGTAGGCAGGACTTAATAGGGCATGCCTTTAGCTCTGGGGAGAGGGAGGCAGAAGCGGGAGAATCTCTGTAAGTTCCAGGTCGGCCGGGTCTATATAGCAATACTAGGCCAGTCAGGGCTGCCTGTGAGACCCTGTCGCGAAAACAAAAGTAACAAAACAAAACAACAAAAAGAGCAAACAATATTTGAGGCACTATTTAAGCAATTTCTCATATAAGTATCTCGTTTTAAAACACTGTATTCCTGCTTTCAAATAAAGATCACCTAATTAAGGAATAGCAATACTTGGTCTGCACTCAGTGGGCTGCAGTAGGCCAGGTAGGCAGAAGGCCGATGCACCCGCACCATCCCGCAGCATCCCTAGGCTCGGAGGCGGCAGCTGGGGACGGGGCAGGGCCGGCACTCACCTGGTTGGTGACCTGAAACGGAAGCAGAAAACACAACTTACAGAAAGCCCTTTTCCTGCTCCACGGCCCACTGCCCCTTTTCTTCCGGGCCAGTACTGACCTCGGATTTAGCGTCCAGCACGGGATCACTGGACGGAGACACCTCCATGGCCAAAACCTAGGCCTGGCGCTGGGGACAGCCGGGCCAACACTTCCGCTTCCGCTCCCAGCCCAGACGACGCTGCGAACCCTAGGGAAAGACAGGAAAAGACATTTTTCCTGTAACTCTGTTTTTGTCCTAATTCAACATCACTTTTCAAGAGCTACTTAGAAAAAGAGGAATTTATGTAAGCAGAAAGGCTGACGGTAGGGAGGATGCCTTGCGAAGAGAAGGTCTAATTCCATCTAGGACGTCGCCTCCTGCGCTTTGGGCTAGAAGTGGACTCTTCCAGCCGAAGCCTGGCGTGTAGGCGCTGCGCAAACGCGTGAACCCGCAAGGCTCCTTAAAACGGAAAGCTGTAGCAGAGAATGAAATTCTTTTTTTTAAATTTCCACTGTCACTGTTCTACTCCAGATTTCAACCTAATTACAGCAGCTCAACCCGCTTTATCTCATATTTACCCCAAATGCTTTCAGTACAGAATATACACGCTGATTTTTACTTCCCTATCAAATTTTGTTAAGAAACACTTGCAAAGTCTTTCAGAAAAGCTGCAAAAAATAGTTCAATGAACATTTCTATACCCTTCATCTAGATTTACCAACTGCACTGCTTTACACATTTGCTTTATCTCTGTCTACATACATAATAATGAGGAATATTTCGTCGCTAAATACTGGAACATGTATCTCTTGAGAAAACTTCTTTTTAAAAAATACTTTATTTAGCCAGGTGTGGTAGCACATGCCTTTTGTTACAGCACTACGAAGGCAGAGGCAGGCAGATCTCTGTGAGTTCAAAGCCAGTCTGGTCTACATAGTGAGTTCCAGGCCAGCCAGGGCTACAGGGAGACCATGTCTAAAAAAGACTAGATGATTGATGGATGGATGGATGGATGGATGGATAGATAGATGATAATTTTTAATTTTTTATTTACTTTTTATTTTATGTGTATGAGCGTATGGCTTGCATGTAGGTTGGCGCATTCCTGTCATGTCCTGTCCTGTTGTCAGTGCCCGGGGAGGTCAGAAAAGGAGTTGGAACTGGAGTTACCATGGTTGCTAAGCCACCATATGGGTGCTGGGAATCAAACCCCAGTCCTTTTTAAGAGCAGCCAATGCTCTTAACTGCTGAGCCATCTCTTGAGCTCCCAAGAAAACTTCTAAATAACCACAATTCTGGAAATACAATGTTGATGAAAAGACATTATCTGATACATAAACCAAACAACATATCCTAGGTGTTTATTCTGATTTTTGTTTTTGTTTTTGTTTTTTAAAAACAGGGTCTCTCAGGGTGTGGTGGCGCACGCCTTTAATCCTAGCACCTGGGAGGCAGAGGCAGGTGGATCTCTGTGAGTTTGAGGCCAGCCTGGTCTACATAGTGAGTTCCAGGCCAGCTGGGGCAACAGGGACAAGAGTACAAAAAACAGGATCTCGCTCTGTAATCTATTCACTATGCAGGCCATGCTGGCTTCTAACTCTCAGAAGTTCTGCCTCAACCTCCAGAGTGCTGGCATTATAGGCGTGAACCACCATACACACCTGAGTCGAACAATATTCTCAAGAATTATTACCTATCCCACCCACAACCAAAATCCAATCGAGGGCTCCAGTTCTCTTTAGTCCCTAATCTAGGCCTACACTGATGAGGTATGACAGTGGATTGTCCTCCTTAAAGGGTCTTGGGCAGAATCTCTTTCAAACTCATTCAAGTTCTTGGTTTCAGTTCTTTGTTTCTTGCTGATTTTAGATTGGAATTTTCAGCTTTTAGATACCATTCATATACCCTACTTTGTATTCTTGCCTCATTCTTCAAAACAAAGCAATAGCAGGACACACACCCCCATATGTTTTCTCACTCTCCAGCATAATTTCTCTTCTGCCTTTTACTACAACTTTCTGTCAACACCCCCAAATTCTCTGCTTTCAAGGAATCAAATGGTTAAATTAAGCACAGCGAAATGATCTAGATAACCCCATTAGGTTTTAAGGCACATGAATGTAATTACAATTTCAGACAAGTACCTAGGTTATGGTTTCATTGAATAATACAGGCTGGGCATCTCTAGAATTCTGCCTACCATAAAAACATGTCTCATATAATTGTTGGAGAATTATATTAGCTGATATATATAAAACAAATACCCAAAGCTATGCCTATCCAGCTGTACTCAAAATATAAGTCCCCCAAAATGTCTCTGACTCAGTATTATTGGACCCAGTTAAAAGTTCTAATTAGCTTGTAAACATAGTCCCTGAATGAATTAAATGGTTTGTTTCCTATGGAAATCAGGTGAAAAGATAGAACAGTATTGTACATCCAGTCTATCAACTCACCAACTCTAAATGTCAGATTTTTTTTTCTCTTTAGTTTCTGGCTGCCATCAGATTTAATCTGGGAGGGGAAGGGGGCACACACACACACACACACACACACACACACACACACACGCACACCTGAAGTTTGTAAAAATATTCCAAAGCTGAAAATATATTTCAGAAGTTAATATTTTAGCTTGCTCTAGTTTTTAAGCATTCTTTTAAATAATATTTTTGATCAATATTATTCAACATCTGTCCCTCTTTCTAAAAATCTGTTGATTCAGAGATTCTGGTAGATCACAGACTTTAGCTGCCTCTCTCTCCCCCAGATCAGGCCACACACCCTTGCAGCTTGTCTCTCTCTTAGGACAGAGAGCTGATAAGAAATTGTTGTATGTTGGCCTTGAAGTTCTCTCCCTCCCCCTCACAACTGTGAGAAAACTTAAGAAAACTTGAATTATGAATTTACTTTTATCTTTTGCTTTCCTGATTTGTGATTCTTGGCACATAGGCTAGGCCATGCTAGGTCAAGTGGTATGGTGTCACCCTCACCTCAAACAAACAAACCTGTAAGGGTCAGAAATTCCCTTTGTTCTACCGGAAATGCAGGCTCTTTCTTTCAGACCCCATAGTGCTGCTGATGGTATGATGCTCTCTCAATGCTCTCCTGCTTCACAACCTCATCATGGCTGGCTATGACCATGAACCTATAAATCTCCTAATAAAGTCCATTTGAAGCCCTGTTTTTTAGGAATCTAATTTCTAAGTTAAGACAAATACATGGTAAACTTCACTTATCAGACCTACTTCTTACAAGATATTAGAACTTACACAAGACTCACTCTGATAAAATACAGATTTGGGGCTGGTGAGATGGCTCAGTGTGTAAAAGTACTTGCCACGAAGCCTGACTATGACTTGAGTTCAATCTCCAGGGTCCAAGTGATGGGAGAAGAGAACTGACTACCATAAGCACACATGCTCTTCCCATGGCACTCATATACAACATACACACACAATAATAATAAAGAATATCTTAAAAATACAACTTTTATTAATAGAGTTAAGAAAATCCCCAGCGCTATGGCAGAAACTCTTGATGTCATGAGTGTTATATAGTACAATGAAAAAAAGCAAAAATTGAGACATTTCAATGGAAGCATTTATTCTAAGGATTTTTTAATGTCCAGTGATGCAAATTCAGCTCATGCTAGCCTAAGCAAAATAGCAGAAATTATTGTCTCACAGCAGTGACCTCTGAAACCTAAGAGTGGAATACACTGCAGTGCCAACAGAATTTCTAGATTTGCATAGCAAAAGAGCCCAATCTCCCCTTTTCAGCTCTGGTCAGGCTTCCAGCTTTTTCCTTGGCTCCATTTTCTTTTGCTTCTCCATATGTTGTCAGAGGAAGAGGATGCATACATAGACACGTGATGACCAGCATCTTTAGAGTCACAACCATATGGCTCATATTCCAAGGGGAAAGAGGAAGCTGACCTTCAATCTCAATTCTTAAAGAAAGCCTGATTAACCTACTTGGGTGACATACCTATTAGAGTGATACTCGGTGATGATGTATCACTGTCTGCTCTGTGTTGCCTGTTGCGTCTATAATGGGTATAACTATGTGATTAGTAAAGTTGCTATCAGCATCAGGGATGAAAAACATAGCCAGCAGGAGAGAGAGAGAGGTGAGAATGATGCAATCCAGCTTAGATGAAAAGATGCTAAGGAAACTAAAATACTGAAAGTCCACTGAACATATTTACTACATTATATCTTACTATTCTGCATTATCCTTGTATACAGGAGGAAGAATAATGGTCCTCCAAAAAGGTCTACTTCCTAATCCCCAGAATCTACGAATAAGTTGTGTTTCATGGCATATGGGAATTAAAGCTGTGAATCAGATGCTCATCAGATATCTCTGGATTACTCTGGGGAGAGTAATGTGATAACAAGTGTCCTGCATAGTGGAAGACAAAGCGATGACTTACAGTCATAGACAGAATTTGTCAGAGTAAAACTGTGAGAAAGACTTGCCTAGCTTTGCTGGTTTTGTAGCTAGAAAGTAACTAAGAGGCAAAGAATGCTAGGAGTCTCCAGAAGTAGGAATGGGGGGAAAATGGTTCTTTCACGTCGCTTCCAGGAACACAGCCCTCTGGATATTTTGTAATCCAACCATAACTATTTCAGAACTCTGAGCTTCAGATTATAAAATCATAAATTCTTGTTGTTTTAAACCACTAAAGTTATGGATAAGGGTGTTGGTTCACCTGGTAAAGTCCTTGTCACATAAGCAAATGAGGCCCTGAGTTTGGGCCCCACTACCCATGTAGAAAAGCCAAGTACCATGGAGCAGACCTGAAATCCCAGAACTATGAGGCAAAGACAAGAAGATCCCAGAAGTGTATTGGCCTACCAGTAAGTCTACTCAAATCAGCAAGCTCTGGGTTCAGTAAGAGACTTTGTCTCAAAAATAAGGTGGAGAGTGATTGAGAAAGATATCTGATATGGACCTCTGACAGCCGCACGTACATGCACACAGGTTTACATACAAACACAATAAAAAAAACCAAAACCATTAAATTTGCCAAATTTGGTTACAGAGACAGTAAGAAACTAATACAGCACCCTATATTATGGAAGTACTAGGAGGTCTACAACCACTTACACCTACATTTGGGTCTCTTTTCCACCAATCAGCTATGTGACTTAAGTTAGCTTTCCTGGGTGTGAGCTTACTTGGCTATAAAAATAGAGCTATTAATATTTTCTCACAAAGTTTTATCAAAGTGTAAAGAAGATCATATATGTAAAGCATGTGACAAAGTTCCTGGACACCACAGGTACAGTATCAACACTAGCTGTTCTAATCATCATCATGATACTCAAACCTCCAAAGTCTGCAAGTTGTCTACTTTAAACACAAGGAAACTAAAGTTCAGGAATGTTTAACAACATCACCCAGTTCCCAGGTAAAACTTGAAATGATATGGTTTAATTTACAGTCAGTGTTCCAATTTCAGAGACCTCTGGAGGGATTCCAAACTCAGTGCTTCCTGATGATTGAATATTATTTTTCATTCCAGGATATTGATGAATATGGGTGTGTTCGTGCATGTGTGTGTGTTAGTAATCAATGCACATCATAAGCAAAGGTCCCATGCCTGGGGCAAGGCATGTCTGCTACTCCTAGCATCATAAGAATTTTACAGATTAATGAAGGCTTTAAAATTCTTAGCCTTTGGACCAAATCTGACTTACATATAGAAGACAACCAAGCCTACAAAGCAAACTATATTAGAAACACAGAAATTTCACCTGGCCTATTCAACCATTTACAGGAAAACTGCAAGATATAGTTGTTTCATTCCTGTTGCTATGATAAATACACAAAAGCAACTTAGGGGAGGAAGGGTTTATTTTAGTTCAAAATTCCAGGTTGCAGTCCACCATTGCAGGGAGTGATGGAGTCAGGACCTTGAGACAACTAGTCACATTGCATCTGTATTCAACAAGAACGAATTGATGTATGTTAGCGAATGGCTCACTTTCTCCACTCTTACACAAAATCCCTGGTCTAGGCAAAGGTGACACCCATAGTGGGTGAGTCTTCTCACCTCAGTTACGGTACTTAAGATAATCCCCCACAGACAACACTAGAGGCCTGCCTCACAGGTGATTCCAGATTGTGTCAAACTGAGAATTAAATCCAGCCATCACAGTTATCAACCTTTGGCTAAAGAGAACTTCCAGGGGCTGGAGAGATGGCTCAGTGGTTAAGAGGACTGACTGCTCTTGCGGACAACCTGGGTTCGATTCCCAGCACCCACATGGTAGCTATGAACTGTCCTTAGCTCCAGTTCCGGGGGAATCAAAGCCCTCTTCGGACTTCCTCGGCATTGCATGACACGGGTGTACTCACATACATGCAGGCAATACACTCATACACATAAAATTAAAAAAATAAAATATTAAGAGAGAGAACTTCCATAGTCTTTCTTGCTCTCTTTTTTCTTTCCTTTCATTCATGTATGGTGTGTGTTGGTGTGTGTCTGTGTGTGTGTGTGTGTGTGTGTGTGTATGTGTGTGTTTTGGAGGTTGATGCTGGTATCCTCCTCTATTGTTCTCTCCTTTTTCTTTAGAGGCAGAGTCTCTTACTGAACCTAGAGTGCACCCGTTTGACAAGACTAGCTAGCCAGCAAGCTCCACAGATCCTCCGATTTCTGCCTTTCAGCACTGGGATTATAGACACACATAACCACACCAAGCTTTTTACATGTGTGCTGGGGATGTGGCCTTGGGTCTTCATGCATGTACAGCAAGCACTGTGTCTACTGTGTTGTCCTAGAGTCTCTTAAAAGTGTGATCTACAAAGGTGAATTGTGTGGCTATGGAAACACAGCTAGATTGTTTATAGCTATGATTTGTGATCAAGTGTTGAGAATTATTATCTCATACTGAAGACAGATGTTGCCAAATTATGTAAGGCTTCGGCATGTTTTTACTTGCCAGGCTATGTTTAGGATGGCAGTTTGGCAAAATAATACAGGATTAAGGCAGATGACAGGGTGCATACAGATGCAACAGAATGACAATGGAGGCATTTTCCTATTAAGATAAATAAGAGAACGAATAGTCAAGGTGGTGTGTGCCATGAATGGGCTACAGGTAAATGAAGACATTGATCCCCTTGGATGGTTGAGTAATACCTGAATCTGGAAGATTCCCTGGGTGAATTATAACTCCTATGACAAACTTAAATCAGACATTGAACAAATACTGAATTTCATCAATTCTTTTTATCCTCTGAGACAGAATTAATTCTACATGTGGATCAGGCTGCTCTCAAACTAGAAATTCTCTTGCCTCACCCTCTGAGAGCTGGGTTACAGGTGTATGCCACTGCACCCAACTATTTCATCAATTCTTGCAACTTTTTATTCTATATTTAAAATATCAAAATTTTTCTTGCATGCTGCATCAGATAAGTTATTTCAGTGAGAGCTACCCAAGCAACAGTTGTGACTCAGTTGTTTTCCTAGAAGCAAGCATGAACTTGGTCCTTGCTCTTCAATATTTCAATTGAGTTACAGGTATCACAGGTTCTGTGTTTACTATATTTAATTGCCATGGACAGTGTCTTTTAAAAAATTATATTGTGACTTGGCATAACAAAAAGCTGTCAGTTGTGGAAATAGGTATGAAGAGTGGCTTTTAAAATTGTTTTAGTAAGCCGGGCATGGCGGATCGCTGTGAATTCAAGGCCAGCCTGGTCTACACAGTGAGTTCAGGCCAGCTTGGACTACAGGGAGACCCTGTCTCAAAGAGACAAAAAAACATTGTTTTAGTAAAGATAATATGGATTGCTAGAGAAATGAACACAACTCTCATTCTTCTTTCATGTTTTGTCTTTCCTTCTTCCCTTTTTTTTCCTTAGGTAGTGTTTCCACTTTGTAGCCAAGGCTACCCTGGAACTCACTGTGTAGCCCAGGCTGGCTTCAAGTTCACAATCCTCATGGTGATTCTCCTACCATAACTTCTCAAGTGCTGGGATTACAGGCATGTACCAGTGTCATTCTGTGCATGTCTGTGAATGACTGAAAAATACTCTGCAAGTGTTAATTTTGCAGTTATAAATACATTTTAGCAATCAAGAAGAAAAATTCAAAATCCAGAATCAATGAATAATGAGTATGGACAGAAGTTTGTCCCCTAATGAAAAAAAAGTCCAAAGTCATATGGAAAATAATGTAAATTGAGGGAGGATTATAGCATTGGGACCAGTGGTGTCAAATATTGGGCCCCACCTTAGACTTAACAAATCAAAATCTGTATTTCAGATTCCCCAGATGTTTGTATGCATACTCAAGTATGAGGATTACTGCTCTACATACAATGGAGGTATATACATGTCAAATTCTGGAAGTTAAGTTGTACAGAGATTAGAGACCTGATACATTTGTAAGGTTTTCAGGGGTCTAAAATTCTGTGGGAGTGCTAGGACAACCTCTCTAAAAAACACATTACTGCACCTTGCAATATGTACTAATAGGAGACAGAAGGCTCAGTGGGCCTCTTTGGCTTTGGAAACAGTGTATGCCACACTCTGGAAGACAGATGTAGCACATTTGAGTGGAATGCTAGAATATCAACTTGAGAGGGTCCCCGCACAAGCAAATCCCTGCTGGGATAAAAGTTACCTTGATATTTAGCCCCAGGTCTCAGAGATTCAATGCTGTTTAAGTTGTCTATTGACGGTGTTATAGAACTCGGTCCTCTGAGCAAAAGAGCTGCCATCTCATCAGGTCAGTTGTATTTGCTTGCAAGAGTTCATCATAATCAGGCTTAACTACTGACATTCCTCATAGGTGGAGGGGATGGAGATGGTCATTGGATCCTTACATGAGATTCCAGTGGTTCCTCCCATCCATTCGCATGCAATTCTGCCTTGGGATCTCAGGGGGTGCTAGATTATATAGACTGGGAGAGGTTAATTGAAGAGAAGTTCCATCTATATGACTATGGGGAGGTCATCATCCATGCTGGGTGAAGACTTTCTAGTGTGGTTGCTTTGGGATCACTTATACTCCTGTCAGTAACTCCTCCTCCATGCTTTTAAAGCAAACCCCCAAACCTCATTGATTTCCCAGAGTGAACTAAGGTGGAATCATTCTCTGATTTGCTGCTGGGATCTTATGAGGAGGGAGTCGGATGTTGTTTATATTTACATCTCCCCGAGAAAGGAAATTTCACATCAGGCAGATAAGGCAGATGTTGTGTGGAGAATTAGCCAAGATGGAACAGTAGAGGCATACTATAGAATGTCAGGGATCTGGAGCAAGGCCATTCTTGACAAGAAGTTGTCTGAAAATTCCTCCCTGGTATGCCCAAGGGGTCTAGCAGAGACTGAGAACCTAGCAAGCAGCTCAAGGGATTATACAATTACTGCTGCCAATCATGAACCAGGCATTGCCAGATTTGCCAACTCACAAAATTGGGCAGGTATCATAGCAAGCCATCAGGTTAAAGAGTCAAGGAACTGAAAAAGCCAGCAAGGTGTAGGATTAGTAGCAAGGACATGGGTGGGAGACTTATTATTTCCTCCACTCCCTAACTACCCTCTCCCTGAATTCCTTCTCTTCAATACAGAGTAGTATGTGTCAGGTCAAATTTCTAGTGTCATGATTGTTGATTTGTAATATCAAAAGATAACCCCTTAAATAATATCTTTGTATCTTTGTTAGCTGTATCTATGTCTCCATTTCTATGACTATACCTTAATTGTGTCAGTATTTCTCTTTTGGAGTTTTCTCACATTATTGACAAATGGTATTTCTGTGTATCTGATCATGCCTTTCATTCAGTGTGTGTGTGTGTGTGTGTGTGTGTGTGTGTGTGTGTGTTGCTGAGGTGGAATCCAGGGTCTCATGTATGCTAGACAAGGGCTCTACCACTGAGCTCTCTCTCCAGCAGCATCCTTTAAATCGTTTTTGAGAATCTACCATGCATCAGCCAGTGAAGACCTAGGAACAACAGGTAGAAGAAGGAGGAGGAAGAGGGAGAGAGGTGGGGAGGAGGAGGAGAATTCATTATATTGGGCATCCTGTAATTTAGTTTGATGGAAAAGGACATTAAAAGTGCTACTTAAAGGGCTGGAGAGATGGCTCAGTGGTTAAGAACACTGACTACTCTTGCAGAAGACTCAGGTTCGATTCCCAGTGCCCACAAGGTGGCTAAAAACCTTCTGTAATTCCATTTCCCTCTTCTGACCTCCTCAGGCATTGCATGAAACAGGTGCACTTACATGCAGGCGATACACTTATATACATAAAATAAAATAATTTTAAAATGCTGTTTAAAATCCTTCAGTTTGCTGCTGCTGTTTTCAGAATGAATCCTAGAGGTTTTTTTTTTTTTTTGGTCTGGCTTGCTCCTGCCTCTCTCTCTAGGGTCACCTCTAACAAGGCTCCAGCAGGTTCTGCAGCCATAATGCATTTTCTTATCTTCAGAGTACCCTCCTCTCTACCTCTCCACTATTGTCTCTGAAGGGTTCAGTCCAGAAGTCCACTTTGTCTAATCTGAACACTCCCTTCTCCTTTAGCTGTGTTTCTCTAAGTGCAGGTTCATCGTAGGGATTCCACATTTTTTCTCAAGCAGAACTGAATTAATCTATCATCTCTCTATCATCTATCAATCAATCAATCATCTATCATCTATATCTTTGTATTTATGTATCTATCTGTAATCTATCATCCATCTATCTATCTATCTATCATCTATCTATCTATCTACCTATCTATCTATCTATCTATATCTATCATCATCTATCTTATCTATCTATCTATCTATCTATCATCTATCTATCTATCTGTCATCTATCATCATGCATCTATCATCTACCTACCTACCATCTAATCTGTCATCAATCAGTCTTAATTATCTGCCTATCGTCAGTATCTCTTCCACTCTGAAACAGCAAATAAGGCCCACACATCATTTCTGCATCCTCACAAAGGAGCAAGAGGGCCATGATTCCACGGAGTGAACCTCTGGCTTTGCTGCCAGCTCTTGCTTAGGAACTGGTCCTCCACCGCCATAGGAATCCGTGATGCGCCCCCTACAGCCTCTGCTTAACACTTCAAAAGGAGGGCGGCAGCATGCACGCGGTCTCCAGCTAGCCTGAGGCGCATGCGTAGAACTCGGGCTCCGGTCTCGGATAGGGAGAGTCCAAGTGTGAGAGGGAGTTCGCTGCGAATTTCGGTTCTGTTTTCCTAGTGATATAAGAATACGGTTCCTATTTCTCACTTTTCCCCTGTATGTTGGTTTAAAATGTAGCCCTTCGACTGCGTCTCTGCAGCGGGGACAGGGGGTCGCGGAGGGGTGGGTGGATCTCGTGGTTCCCCCCCCCGGGGCGGTGATTGGACGGTCCCGGGTCAGCCCGCGCGGGGGCGGAAGCCGCGGCGGCTGTCAGAGCTGGAGAGCAGCCGGAGGAGCGACCATGGAGGGTCAGCGCTGGCTGCCGCTGGAGGCCAACCCCGAGGTGAGCGGCCGGGGGTGCGGAGGGCCAAGCGAGCCGGGCGACCGCTGCCAGTGCCATGCGCATCTCTAAAAGCCTCTTCTGTTTCCTTTCAGGTCACCAATCAGGTGAGTGCGGCGTGGTATCCCGGACCGCGGAGTCCGTGCTGTCTTCCCGCCCAGCCTCCCCACTGCCTCCTCATCCCCCAGGATCCCCGGGTCTCCTTCCTGGGGCCCCCGCGTGCGGCTGCGGGATGGCGGGCGCGCCCCTCGCAGGCCGGCGGTCACCACCTGGCCGCTGCAGATGCTGCAGATGCCCAGCCCCTAGGCGGGTCCTGGACACCACCCTGCCTGGGCCCCGGGGCTGAGGGCTGAATGGCTCTCTCCTGGTCTTCCTGGCCCTCTTCCTCTTCGTTTTCTTGCTGTTACCGGTTCCTTATTTTCCCTACCCTTGTACCTTCTAGGTGACTAATTTGTCAACACTTCCCGACTTCCAGCTTTGTAAACTTGCCCACCCAGTCCTTGTAATGCCATCCACCGCCTTTGCAGTGAAATCACCCTGCAGTCATCTTCTCTTGCCCCATCTGGTGGCTTCTCTTCCCTACCACGCCCCCTTTCTCCTCCAGTCTCTTAAAAGTGGACCTTTGAGTTGCTTTTTATTCCACACATAGCGCAGCTAAAATACTACCATACTGTTCTTCACCACCTGAAACTCTTTAAAGTTTGTTTTTGGAGATTGAGGCATTGGGTGGGAAGAGAGGGCATCCTCCTGCCGGTGAATTAGAAGAAAAATGCCACGAGTTATTTGCCGAGGTATGTCTTGTGCTGTTTTTTTTTTTTTTTTTTTTTTTTTTTTTTTTTTTTTTTTTTTTCTTTTTTTTTCTTTTTTTTTTTTTTTTTTTTTTTCTTTTTTTTTCTTTTTTTTTTTTTTTTTTTTTTTCTTTTTTTTTCTTTTTTTTTTTTTTTTTTTTTTTCTTTTTTTTTCTTTTTTTTTTTTTTTTTTTTTTTCTTTTTTTTTCTTTTTTTTTTTTTTTTTTTTTTTCTTTTTTTTTCTTTTTTTTTTTTTTTTTTTTTTTCTTTTTTTTTCTTTTTTCATTTTCAATAGTTCTTCTTAAAAAAGATTTATTTTCATTTCATGTGTATGAGTGTTTTGCCTGCAGGTATGTGCACCATGTGTGTGCCGTGCCGTTGGAGTCCAGAAAGAGGGTGTGGGATCCTCTGGAACTGGATTTACAGCAGGTTGTGATCCACCCTGTGGATACTGGGAACAGAACCTTGGTCTTCTGCAAGTGCATTTAACCACTGAGCCATTTCTCCAGCTTCCTAGTTATTTCACCTTTGATGGCCTCTTAGTCTACCATATGATATGTTCTCCCTTTTTTTCAGTCTTCTCATCACTAAAGAATAAAGATTTATCATGTATTTTAAAAATTGGATTTTGAGGACAGATATGGTGACGTGTCTGTAAATCTCAGGTTGAGGTAGGATGATTTTGACTTCCAGGGTAGCTTAGGCTACATAGTGAGATGTCTCAAAATACAACAGAATTAATGCCTTTTGGTTTTTCAAGGCTTGCAGCAAATTCCTTATATAAGATACACAGGCTTTATCTTTTTTTTTTATAACAAAATTTGTTACATTTATTTGTTTTGTGTGTAGATGGGTGGATGGTACACACGTGGAGGTCAGAGGACAACAACTTTCAGGAGTCAGCACTCTTTCCACCATGTAGGTCCTGGGGATTGAATTCAGGTTCTGAGGCCTAGCAACAAGCACGTTTAGTCCCAGAGCCATCTTGCTTATATAGGTTATTGTGTGCTTTTGTTATTTTCTCAGTTCTTGTCTTCTTAGTAACCTAAATTGTATGAAGTTTAAAATCTAGTGCTTATTATTTGTGTTACTATGGTACCTTTTTCCTGTGAATGTCAACTTTCTTGTGTTTTCACCCCTATGAAAAATTTAAGAGAAAACTCTTAAGGCAGAAGAAAACAGTATTTGCAATTTCTGTGCATAGGAAAGAGGCATATTTATTTCAGCTATAATCCGAAATTATTTTTACACCTTACTGATAATCAATTTGCCATATATGTGGACTCTTTTTGTTCAGTTGACCTGTCTATTTTTTTTTACCAGTACCATCCTAATTATTGTAGCTTTATAAGTCTTCAAATAGTATGAATCCAACTTTTTTTTTTCAGATTTTTTCAGGCTGTTCTAATCACTTTGCTTTCTACATGCATTTTAGAATCCTTGTCAGTTTTTGCAAAAAGTCCTGCAATTTTCATGGTGACTACAAGTGGATAGCTGTAGTTTGAGGAAAATACCTTGATTAAATCTTGTAATCTCTGAAGGAGGTATATATCATTTACTTAAGTCTTCGATTTCTTTCATCAGTGTTTTATAGTTTTAGCATGTAACTCTTAGACATTTAGAAATATTTTGTTAGATATATACATACTTGATGATTTTGAGTTTTGTAAAACACCATTTTGAGTGTTTATTGCTATATAGAGAAATCTAGGTTTTGGGGTTTCTTTCTTTTTGATCTTTTTGACTCAGGGTCTCCCTGTAGCACAGCTGGACTGGAACTTGCTTTGTAGACTAGGCTGGCCTTACTCTCACAGAGACCCACCTGCTTATCCCTCATGAGTGCTGGTCTTAAAGGCATGTGCCACCATGCCTGTCTTGAAATCTAGGTGGTTTTTTTTGTTAGTGTTTTTATTTTAAATACATGTGTTTTGCTTGCATATGTGTAAGTGTACCTTGTGGAGGCCAGAAGAGGGCATTGGATCCCCTGGAACCAGAGTTACAGAGTTAACCATCCTATGATTGCTGGGAACCGAACCCAAGTCCTCTGCAAGAGTAGCCAGTGCTCTTACCCAGTGATTCATCTCTCCAACCCCCAGAAATGTAGTTTTAAAAAAATATGTTGACATCTTCCACCTTGCCAAATTCACTTATTAGTTCCCATGCGCCACTCCCTTTTCTTGTAGATGCTTTGTGGGTTTCTGTATAGACTTTTGTGTTCTCTGCAAATAGGCTTATTTATCCTTTTCTGTTTGTGTTGCTTGTGTGTTCTGTACAGAACTGAGGATAGAAAATGAGTCCAAAATAATTAACTGGTTTGTGATTTAGAGAATTAATCTCAGGCAGGTCTCAAATTCACACCATTCTTCTGAGTCCTTTGCTTTTGTAATGCTAAGTTTACAGGCAGTCACCACCACACCTGGCCCGTCTGCACTGTTTCAAATTTTTTCTTTAAGTTAATGGGATCATAAGAGGTACATGATCTTGATTTTACTGTGTTACTATCTAGTACTCACAAGTCTTAGTGACTCTTAGTTTGAGCAAGTAGTGTTTCATTCCATAATGATGCCTGGTGTTACATAAGAATAGTCATGTCTATTGTATACACATTAGTATTAATTGCTAGACATCAGCTAGTAGCCATGTGTCTCAGTATATGTGGTAAGCAGTAATTTCTCTTATTGCTTAGTATTGTGTCAACTACTTTCAAGAATATTTCATCATGCTGTAGATTGGACTGTGCTTGATAGCTTTAGATGTCAACTTAACATACCTGATTAGAGAGAGCCTCAACTGGGGAATTGCCTCCATTGGACTGGCCTGTGGCCATGTCTGTGGGGCATCTTCTTGATTTTTTGAGTGATGTGGGAGGGCCCAGCCCACTGTAGACAGTGCCACCCTTGGCAGGTTGTTTGTATTATATAAGAAAGTAAGCTGAGCAGGGAGGGGTCAGGGGAGCAAGCCAGTAAGCAGCGTTCCTCCATGATCTATGCTCCATCTCCTGCCTCCAGGCTCCTGCCCTGAGTTCCTAACTTGGGCTCCCTGATGAATTGTGAACGGGAAGATGTAAGCCCTTTCTTCCCCAAGTTGGTATTGGTCAGAATGCTTTGTCACAGCAATTGAAGGCAAACTAGAACACTGGACTGAAAATAAAATCAGTAAAGAAAAGAATTTAAGCTCTACTTTATTTACATATATATTCGAATGGGTAAAAGTAGCTGATAGAAAGTTCCAGATAATTAAGCATTAAGAATTACAGCTTTTTAGAAGGGTAGTTTGTGATATGGTTAATCGTATCATCTATGAATGCACCAGATTTTCCATGTGATTTTGTTTGTTTTCTTTTGTGTTTTAAGACAGGGTCTCTCTGTGTAACCCTGACTGGCCTGGAACTCTCTATGTAGACTAGGCTGTCCTCAAAAGTTAAAGATCCATCTGCCTCTGCCTCCCTATTGTTGGAATTTAAGGCATGTGCCATGCCACCTGTCCCATGTGCTTTTTTAATGTGATTTGTATACAGCATGGCAATATATATTTTGTATTTTAGAACCAATTTTTTTTTTTTTTTTGGTCTTTTTGAGATAGGGTCTCCCTGTAGCCCCAGCTGTCCTGGAACTCACTATGTAGACCAGGCTGGTCTCGAACTCACAAAGATCTGCCTGCCTCTGCCTCCCAAGTGCTGGGATTAAATTTTAAATTTTTTAATTCTGGGCATGGTGGTGCACGCCTTTAATCCCAGCACTTGGGAGGCAGAATCAGGAAGATGACAGAATCAGATCCCCTGGAACTGGAGTTGTGGACAGTTGTTAGCTGCCATGTGGGTGCTGGGATTCGACCCTGGGTCTTCTGCAAGACCAGTCAGTGTTCTTAACCGCTGTGCCATCTCTCCAGCCCCGAACCAATGATTTTTAAAAAAAAATATGGAACACCCCTGGAATTATTCTCAATTGTGATATTATTGAACAGGTAGCATTTTCTAGCATAATATCAAAAGGAAACAAAGTGAATGTTAGCATGACTTCTATTTAATATAAGTGTTTAAAATTAGGGGAGAAAAGGGCTATCTGCTGGATCAAATACAAGAGCTCTCTAGTTACTGGATCTCATCTTTGTGAAACAAAGAAACAAACATCCTCCTTACCTCCTCCTCCAGCTCTGCCACTCTTCTGTATCATGCATTGTAAACTTTGATCCAGAATCGCCCAGCCCCACTGTTGCTGCCCCCTCCCCCCACTTCTGTACCCTACCCTCCTGTCCCCTCCCCTCTCCTCTCCTCCCCTCCCCTCCCAATTCTCTCTTTCAGTTCTCACTTGCTTCTACCCCCATTTTGTAGTAGCTACTTTTATCAGGGTTACTAATGCTGCCCTTCTGCCACATCTGCTGGCTGCTTTTTTATCAGTATATTTCTTGTTCTCTTAGCATTTGGAAAACACCCATCCCCATCATTCTTGAAATGTGCTTTTATGTTTTTGCTTTCTGATAATTCTGACTTTCCTAATTCCCTTCTTAGGTCATCTTCCACATTCTATGGAGCACCTCAGGACTTTCTCTTTGATTGTTAACTTTGATTGTCAGCTTGGTGGGATGTAAAAATCAACCAAGGAAACAAACCTTTGGGTATGTCTGTGAGGGTTTCTAGATTAGGTTTATTGAGGTGGAAACACCCACTGTAAATATGCATGGTACCATTTCATAGGTTGGGATTCAGACTGAATAAAAAGGAAAAAGGGAGCAGGCAAGATGGCTTGGTAAGTAGAGGCACTTGCCACCAAGCCTCAAGAACCATAACTAATCATTCCTCTTAGATTAGTAGTCTTTTCTATGTGCATTCTTCCCCTCATGATGTTTCCTCTTATGTTGCTTTTATACCATTAGTCTTCACATAGGTGACCCCAATATCCCATTACACTGTTACTTCTCCAGCATTTTAGAAACCTGTGTAGTTAGCTACCTCTTTGATTATCTTCATCCGGATGCCTTATAAATACCTCAAACTCAAAATGACTGAAAAAGAAATGTGGGTTTCCATCTTCACCTCTCTCCTCTAAACCCGTTTTTCCCCCTGTCTTTCAAGGGCATTGCTATCTATCCAGTGCCCAAGTCAATGTTAGTGGCTCTTCTTCCTGACAATGCTATTTTGAAGATACCACAATGTATAATTTCATTCCTTGGATTAATACTTCTGTTTTACTGTATACAAGTCCTGAGACCATGGCTAGCTAACCTCTTCATATCTTGGTTTCTTTATCTTTTGTAATCTCTCCTAATTGTGTAAGATGATTGTAATGATTAAATAAATTAGATATAAAATGTACAGGGCAATGTCTGTGACCGAAGCATGTACTCCTCGAATGTTAGCTACTTTTAATCTTTCTCCCCTCATTCTTCAGAAGCAACTTATAGACTCATCTTTCAGAATCTTAGCCCCAGCTAAGGCACAGATCTAATCCTAGCTACTTGGGAGGGTGCAGCAGGTGGGTCAGAATTTGAAGACTGGCTGGGCAACTGAGTGAATGCAAGGCCAAACTGGGCAATTTAATGAGAGCCTTCCTCAAATAAAAAGTGAAAAAGAAGGATGGGGCTAGATAGATTAATGATAGAGCGTTTGCATAGCATGTATGGATCTCCTGGGGTCAATCCCTGCTACCATAAAAAGAGAAAAATGTATTCCCAAACCTGGTCATTCTCTTTACCATGCAAGGCACCATCCTTGGTTTTGACAACTGCAACAGACTTCTGCAGCCCCCACCCCTTTTTGATCTTAAAAAAATGTAAATTTTCTGCTTCAAATGCTCATGGCCTTCAATGCTTGTTGCTAGAATACAGTTCGTTTGGGCTCTTACTGAGGCCAGATGAGAAGGTTCCACCCATCTCTGCCCATGATGTGTTGCATCTTCGAATACTGAGTCTGTTCCTGCTTCGGTCTTCATTTGCTTTCCTTTGCCTGAATTGTTTATGGCTGCTTTTCTGTCATCTATAGCTCAACTTCAGGACATCTCCCTGAGGTTTTCTTTGGTGACACAGTTAAAGTTTACCTCTCATCTCTCTCCCCTTCTTGTTTTGTCTGTTTTCTAGATAGGGTTTTACTAAGGCAGGCCTTGAACTCAAGATCTCCTTGCTGCAGCCTCATCCAGTTAATTTTCTTTAAATTTTTTGCTGCTTTGTGAAATTATCTTGTTTTCGTGTTTTACTTAGTTACTAGCATGTAAGTTCTGGGAGATGGTTGCAGTGTGCTGAAGTGCTCAGGACCCATAGGAACACAGAGTGAACCAAGAATGGATGGGGTTTACAAAGCTGTTTTCCTGTTCCAGAAGATCTTTCCTGGAATTCCTTCCTGTGGTAATGAATCCTTTCCCTAAATATTTCCCTGAGCATTATTCTGTCTTCTAAGGCAATCTTTTATTATAGTAATGAGTAGCACTTAATTAGTAGAATGGTATTTGTTTTTAGGAAAACAAAATATGTTCTCTTACCATTTCCTCCAGTCATTCAGTCATCCTACTCAAAACATGCAGAGTAAATTTAATTGTCTTTAATATTACGAAAACTATTTAGGATTGGAAGGCTTATCTGAGCATGCCCGTATCTTCAGTTCAGTTGTTTTCTTAAGTCCTATGATTCTTGGTCACTGTCCTTGGGCCCTCTTCTCATTGTCATTAGCCTTTAAGAAAGGTAATGCCTCCCGGAGCTGTTACCGTAATCCATTCTGAACCACCTTTGCTGTGCACAGTGGGCTGCTGCTACCTTGTCTTGAGTGTGCCTCTCCTCTGTTGACAGTTTATAGTTAGTCCACA
Source organism: Nannospalax galili (assembly GCF_000622305.1). Classification (NCBI taxonomy): domain Eukaryota; kingdom Metazoa; phylum Chordata; class Mammalia; order Rodentia; family Spalacidae; genus Nannospalax; species Nannospalax galili. Next base: position 90,421 of record NW_008344645.1, read on the forward strand.
CTGAGCCTGCAGTGACGGAAGTCTTTCCTTAATTTCCACATAAAATACTTTCAGTGTTTTCCTCTTCTGGAATTAAGTGAATTTGGTTTTGTTTTCTTTTAAGCCAGTCTGTTAAAATCCATTTTTGCTAGTTTCCAAGCTGCAGTTCCTTATTTAATTTGCTTTCCTAGTTCCAGATCTAGCAGTTACCACTTGTATACTCTTACTGACAGTAATACGAAGCAATTACTAGACAAGTATAATTGAGGTCATAATTCAAATCATTAATAAAATAATAAAAAAGCAGGATCTATGACTTCCTGAGCAGATGATTAGACCTGAAAATTGTTTGTCAGAGGTGAGTAATGCATGCTTAGAGACCCTGCCCTGGGTTCATCCTTAGCCCATAGCCGCCTGCCCGTGCCCGTGGGGGGGGGAAACAAGATCAGAGAAACTTTTTTTTTCCTCCTTATTTTAAAATTACTTTTTTTTTGTTTGGTTGTTTTTTTTTTGAGACAGGATCTCACTGTGTAGCCCTGATTGGCCTGGAACTCACTCCTTAGACCAGGCTGGCCTTGAACGCACAGAGATCTACCTGCCTCTGCCTTCCAAATGCTGGGATTCATTGCTTTTTTTTTCTTCTAATTTTAATATTTTATTTTTATTTTACGCGTATGCGTGTATTACCCGCACGTAGGTAAGTGCACCCGTGTTGTACAATGCCCGTGGAGGACAGAAGAGGCTTATGATCCCCTGGAACTGGAGTTACAGACAGTTGTTAGTTGCCATGTGGATGCTGGGATTCGAACCTGGGTCTTCTGGAAGAACATTCAGTGCCCTTAACCCCTGAGCCATCTCTCTAGCCCCTGATTCACTGCTTTTTAAGAAGAATTTTTTTGTTTCTTTTTGTGACTGGATGTCTCTGTATAGCCCAGCTGGCCTTGAACTGGTGATCCTCCTGCCTCAGTGCTGGGATTATAGTTGTATGTCACAATGCCTTGCTTTAAATATTCTTTATCTGGTAGCAGATTTGTAATTGGACCATAGAATGCAAAGAATAGGTTAACTAAAAATTATTTTATGGTCCTAATTTGTAAATTATATTTCTTAATTGACTAGAATTTTAGAGGTGGTATGAAATTTTAGTGAGCTTAGAATCCATCAGAATTTTTTTTGTTATGTAATTACCCAGTGTTTAAACTAGAAAAGGCAGAAGACTGGTATTAGAGGTTATAAAACCCCCTTTTCCTGCTTGAGTCAGAGAGAATATTTTTAATTAAGTGGGTAGAGATGGTTTTTTTTAAGCGCATGTGTGGATCATATCCTTTGTGAGTATAGTTTTTTTTTCCCCTTACCTGGAATCCACTGATTAGGCTAGGCTAGCTGGCCAGCAAGCCCCAGGGATCCACTTGTCTTAGCCTCTGCAGCTCTGGGATGACTTGTACCACCACGACCAGTGTCCTACTATGCATCCCTAGATGGCCTGACTAGAACTTATTATATAAACCAGGCTGGCCTCAAACTCACAGAGATTTGCCTGCTTTTGTCTCTTCAGTGCTGGGATTAAAGGTATGTGCCACCATGACTGATAACTTTTTTTTTTTTTTTTAACTAAAAATTTTTTTTGGCATGAATGAATAAAGATTTTTCTTAAAGATTTTTTGTTTTTATGCTTTTGTTTGCCTGCACATATGCATGTGCACCATGTGTATGCCTGGTGCCATTGGAGGCCAGAAGAGGGTGTCTGATCCCCTGAAACTGGAGTTACAGTTGTGAGCTATAATGTGGGTGCTAGGAACCAAACTCGGATCCTCTGGAAGAGCAACAAGTGCTTTTAACCACTGAGCCATAGCTCCAGCCCTGCTGCCCTTTTATTGTGTAGCTTTTTTGTATGGGTTCTGAAGGATTGAATTCAGCTTCTCAAGCTTTTATGGCAAGCACATTGCCAATTGAGCTATTTCCCCAGACCCACTGGCTTTTAAGACTATTATTTTGGGTTTTCTCCTGCTTTTAATAAATTTAAATAAAATGTGTGAATGCTGTCGATTTGTAACAAGTATAGGTATTGTAAAATAACACATATTAAAAATAAGAGAAAAGCCGGGTGTGGTGGTACATGCCTTTAATTCCAGCACTTGGGAGGCAGAAGCAGGTGGATCTCTGAGTTCAAGGCCAGCCTGGTCTACATAGTTCCAGGACAGCTGGGGCTACAGGGAGACCCTGTCTCAAAAAGACCCTCCCCCCCCCAAAAAAACAAAAAGTTGAATTTATACCGCGCAAGCTAATTGGAGTTAATATTTTAGAAAATTTATATTTTTCAAGTTTTCATTTATTTTAAATATAGCTTTGTTTTTGTTTTTGCTTTTGTTTTTGCTTTTTTTTGTATGGAAGCAGGACATTTTCAGAATTTTTTTTAAGGTGAAGAGAAAGTCGAAGACCTCACACTTTCCCCAAATACCACATATAGTCGCTCTTTTCTTTAGATTTATTTATTTTGTGTGAGTGCTCACACAAGCACATGTGGAGGTCAGAGGACAGTTTTCAGGAGTCAGTTCTCTCCTTTCGTCATGTAGGGTCTGGAGATTGAACTCAGATCATCAGGCTTGTGACAAGCTCCTTACCTGCTGAGCCATTTTGCTGGCCCCAGATATAATTACTTTAGTAGCTATTTTTATTCTTTTATTCGTGTAATGACTTCCAGTGGGTGTGACTCATGGCAACCTGGAATCAGAGGATATAACTGATATACTTAATAGTATTAATTGAATTGAATTTCTTTATAGTTATATTATTTGGTAATAGAAGTAAATTAAGATAAAGTATGCCATTTGTTAAGATTTAGTCATTTTTATGATTTAATATATGTTCTGTTCAATCATTTTCTGTGCCTTGTTTGATCCTAATCATCTCTTTGCAGATGTTACTTTTGCATCTTGAATCTTGTACTTATACATGCTAGATTTATAATGAAGGCTCTTTACAATAACTTAGCAGTTTTTGTCCAGGTTGCTCCCCCACTTTTTTTTTTTTTTTTTTTTTTTTTTTATAAGACAAAGTCTGACTATGTAGTCCTGGCTGGCGTGGAACTCATAGAGATCCATCTGCCTCTACCCACCATGAGACCTACCTGCGTCTACCCTCCTGAGTGCTGGGATTAAAGGTGTGTGCCACCAGCTCTGCTCAGGTTACTGTCTCACTAAAATGCTTGTTACTTTACTTTGTAGCACACATGTGAAATTACTCTGTCATAGGTACCATTTTATGTAACTTTATGATAGTATGATTTTTATGATTTCATAAAATAAATTTAATCCTCTGGTTAGGATTTATTTTTCTTTAATTGTACCTGTTTTGTTTTGTTTTTTTCCCTCTGGTATGTTTGAGACAGGGTCTCACTGTAGCTCCAGCTGGCTTGGAACTCTATGTAGATGAGGCTGGCCTTGAACTCACAGAGATCTGCCTGCCTCTGCCTCCTGAGTGCTCGGATTAATGCTGTGCGCCCCCATGCCTGGCTAATTGTACCTTTTAGAGATGTTGCTGGTAGCTGGATCTCAACCATATGTTTTCAGATTCTTGACATCTTATTCAAACCTTGAAGTAAGTGCACACAGATTTGTAAAAGTAACAAGGACAGCTAATTCAAAGTAAAATGATGGGATAGTTGAGATTCATTGTTAGGAGTGACAGTGGGCTACAGGAGTGAAGTTACTTAGGGGCCCCAATTGTTTGTGGTTTCTTTTATGAGGTTCAAGTGAAGAAGTTTGATTGCTGGGGGTGCAGTTTGGGTTGTTCTCTATATTTGATTTTAAGTTACATAATTGTGCTGGTCAATTTTTGTCAACTTATGAAAACTAGAGACACCTGGGAAGAAGGGACCTCAACTGAGGCATTACCTCTATCTGATTGGCATGTGGACATGTCTGTGAGGCATTTTCTTGATTGCTAATTGATGCATGAGGGCTCAGCCCACTGTGGGCAGTGCTATCCCTAGGTAGGTGGGCCTGGGTTGTATGAGAAAGGTAACTGAGCAACCCAGGGGAAGCAGGCCCACAAGCAGCCTTTGGTTCCTCTGTTGTTGCTGCCATAGCTCCTGCCTCCAGTTCCTACTCTGACTTTCTTCAATGTTGGACTGTAACCTGCAAGTGTAAGCTAAATAAACACCTTTCTCCCTAAGTTCCTTTTAGTTAGTGTTTTATCACAGTAGCTGAGACGCAACTAAGACAGTAATTTTTGTGCTGTACATGTCCCTTCCCATAATGCATCCGATTTTAATCATGGCTACCTAATTATAAATGGACACAAGATGGTAAATAGGGGAAGTCTCACTAAAAGTTCACCTTAAGGACACAGTTTGCCTTACTGAACATGCACCTGAAATCTGTTCAGGCTGGATTGACCTTTCCATGTTTGTATCAAGACATAAGTAGAATATGATTGAATAGAATCTTAAGTTTATGTTTGTTAAGTGGAGGAGAAACCTAGTCCATTGTTGAAGTGGGGAATGTGAGACAATAGGTTGCTAGATGCATTGTTTGGTGAGGGATGTGTGCCTATTAAGTGCAGGTAAGGGTCTCAGGCTGCCAAGTGCATATTAGGAGAGGCATATGGATAGCCCCATACCAAGTGGAGTCTAGTGTGCTAGATGATAGGTTCATTTGTCAACTTGACATGACTGCTTGAAGGGAACTTCATTCGAGGAATTGCTTGTATTGGATTGGCCTTGTGGACATGTCTTGGGCATTTTCTTGATTGCTGAGTCATGTGGAAGGGCCATCCCCATTGTGAGTGGTGCCACCCTTGGGCTTGTCCTGTGTATAAGAACATTGGCTGAGCAGAGGCCAGGGGAGCTAGACAGTAGGCAGTGGTCCTCCATGGTTTGTCCAGCCTCCAGGTTCCTGCCCTGAGTTCCTGCCTCAGCCTCCCTTGATAATGGATTGTGAGCTGTAAGCCAAATAAACTCTTTCCTCCTCAAGTTGTTTTTGATCAAAGCATTTTATCACAGCAATAGAAAGTAACTAGGACATCAGGTTGCTACACTACTCTCTGTGCTTTCCTACCTCAGAGATATAGTATTCAAAGTCGATTAAATAAACACCAGATTTTAGATTAGGAGCTAAGTGTTCCTATCTTCTTTAACTGGCAGAAAAAAGAAACATACATTAAATAGTCATTATAAACAAGCTTTTTAAAAATATTTTATTATTTTTATTTTATGTGTATGAGTGTATTGCCTGCATGTATGTGACTGCACCTGGGTTGTGTAGTGCTGTGGAGCTCAGAAGAGGATGTTGAATTCCCCTGGAACTGGAGTTAAGGATGATTCATAACTGCCATGTGGGTGCTGGGAATCAAATCCTGGTCCTCTGCAAGAGCAGTAAGTGCTCTTAACCGCTGAGCCATCTTTTCAGCCCCCATAAACAAACTTAAATAATATGTACACATACCTATTAAAATAGAGATGTATTTACTTTAGTTCAAGAAATATAACTTGAATGTCTGTGGTTTGGCCAGGAGCAGTGCTTAGCAATGGGAATAAAAAGCTGAGTAAGAGCTCCTTCCTTTGACACTGCAGTTGTTTGTTCTTTTAAAATCTCTTTTGGTTTCTACATAGCCCTTTAAAAGGACTAGTAAGTTTAGAGGAAGTGGAAAGGGGAAGGGGAAATAATTTGGAGTCACGTATGAGTTTTACTAAAGTCTGAAATCTTGAATAGGAATCTGGTGAAGAATGCAGGTCTCTTGCTCTCCGTGGTCCAAGACTGGGGAAGGGCATGCAGCTTGGTGGACAGGTGGATGATGTAGTACATGTTGTATGTGCTTTCTCCCAAGGAAGAGTCTTAACTATATTTCTTGTCAGACATACTTAGGACCTGATTTTCAGCCAATAATTACAACAGTAAATATAGTCCCTCATATATAGTGAAATGGAGGAATGTGGAAGTACGGTTTGTTTGTTGTGATAGAATCTTGCTGTGTTGCTCTGTTGCTCAGGGTGGCCCCATTCTTGCCATACTTTTGCTTTAAACTCCCAAGTAGCTTGAGTTACAGTCATTCACCACTGAGCCCTGCTAAGAGCAGTTCTTAAACTGGAAAGTCTTGTCTATAGAACCTGAGTGTGTATGGAATGAGTAAGACTGCTTATGTAATGACATGGTCTCTGCTGGTTTTAAAGACCTCATTTGATGATCTAAAAATGATACGATTTCAGAGATGAAATGCCTAGAATGCTTTTTTTTTTAAAACTTCATGTAATTTTGGACCAGGGTATACTGTATTGTATTCTCTCGTGTGTGTGTGTGTGTGTGTGTGTGTGTGTGTGTGTGTGTGTGT
>NW_008344645.1:96744-110472 GCF_000622305.1 Nannospalax galili
ACAACCTTGGTTATTATTCTTCAGGCTCTGTTTGCCTTTGATTGGAGACAGGATCTCCCACTGGTCTGGAACTATTGGCTGGTCAGCAAGCCCCAGGGATCTATCTGCCTGTGTCTGCTTCCCCAGGTTACAAGTGCATGGTAACCTCCCCACCCCCACCATGTTTTTAAAATGTGGGTTCTGGGGATTGAACTCAAGTCTTTGTGCTCACTCTTTACTGACTGAGCTCTCTCTTTAGCGCCCCATATTGTATCCTTGAGGTAAAGATGTGACTGAGTGTTTTTAATAGGAATTTTATTGTGAAATTGGCATCATTCTCATTTTTTTTTTTCTATGTGATAGAATAAGGTCTAGAATTTTGTTTTTCAATGGAGGAAGAGTTTTAAAACCCTTTTCTGACAGCTGTTTTGCCAGATACAAGGCAGTGAGATTGAGTAGGTTTCTTCATGTACTTGAGGTCAGGACCAGTTGTTTACTTCTAGTACCAGGCATTTCTGATGTTCACACAAGTCACTGGGATTTTTTTCAGGGACTGGTTTAAAGTGCTTAGCTATCCGTCTTTAAACTTCAGACATTATTTCTGGATAACAGGATAGATAAACTGTTGGCTTGCTAAAATAATTCATTGTTTAACTAGAATTTTGATTCATTAAAGGCTGGAAATAAGTTTTCAAGCCAACTTGAATGTATTTGATGACATCCTGGTTTATACATTCATTCCCAAACTACTAGATTTTAAAAACAGGATTTGTTTCCATTTCATAACAGTTTTAACTGTTTGTTATGTGATGTAAATAAATTGCTGTCTCTTCTCTTCCTATTCATGGTAGACTTGCTTTGCTGCATTCTTTCTCCTTTCACACACATTATGGTATATTTGACAAAGATTATATGTGGGAGCTGGAGAGATGGCTCAGTCTTTAAGAGTGCTGGCTGCTCTTGCAGAGGACCCGGGTTCAGTTTCCAGCACCCACATGGTGGCTAACAGCCATCTGTAACTCCAGTTCCAGGGCATCTGATGCCCTCTTCTGGCCTCAGTAGGCACTGTGTGTATTGGTACGCGTACATACATGCTGGCAAAACATTTATACATGTAAAATACAAATATATAAATTTATTTTAAAACATTATATGTTCTTATGGTATCCAATTTGATGTTTTGCTAATGCCGCTTTTCTGCATTATTCAGCATTAGTACTACATCTCTTAAATGCTTTGGATATATGGCATATACTTGTTGATCATTTTTCTGTTAACACTACTCTGTTTTTTTCTCTTACGTTAACATTTTATTGCTTTTTCTTTTACTAGTTTCTCAAACAATTAGGCCTGCATCCTAACTGGCAGTTTGTTGATGTGTATGGGATGGATCCTGAACTTCTCAGCATGGTACCAAGACCAGTGTGTGCAGTGTTACTTCTCTTCCCTATTACAGAAAAGGTAATTGTAAAGCAAGATGAGTAGTTTGTGATAAATTCAGGTTTTTGGTATTGAATTAGAAATAAGAATCTTTAAAAACAAGTAATGTAGCTGGGTGTGGTGGCACACGCCTGTAGTCCCAGCACTCGGGAGGCAGAGGCAGGCCGATCTCTGTGAGTTCAAGGCCAGCCTGGTCTACATAGTGACTTCCAGGACAGCTGGGGCTACAGGGAGACCCTGTATCAAAAAGACCAAAGGAAAAAAAAAACACAATGTCTTTATTGCATATAATCCACAACCCAAGAAGTAAGGAAATCATAAGAATATCTTACTAAAAACAATATATTTAGATTATTTATAGATGATGATAAAGTTCTGTCCTTTAAACTTAGTTTTCTTCTCTTATAAAATATGATTAGTTTGCTTCAACTGTATTTTGATAGAGTATTTAATCACAATTTAATGGATATACTTGAGTAGTAGAACCATCTAATATCTGTATTAGAAAATATATGAATAAAAAATATTCAAGTTTTTGCCGGGTGTAGTAGTACATACCTTTATTCCCAGCAACAGGGAGGCAAAGCAGGCTGATCTCTGTGAGTTGAAGCCAGCCTGGTCTAAATAGTGAGTTCCAGGTCAGCTGGGGCTACAGGAACCAAAAAGACCAAAAAAAATTGAAGTTTTCAAGCTATGTATAAAAACAAATCTCCTTTGCTTATTTTAAAGAGGTACGGGAAACTGATGGCATACACGACATCATTTTCAATACAATCGCAATTTGTGGTACATCACAGTCTTAAATATATCTTAACTGACAGAATGTATTGAGGATTATAAAGAGTCCCAATATAAAATTGTTTATCTATATATTATATAAATATAAAAATTACTAGATCTGTTTTGAAATCCATGTCTCTGCACATCCCCGCCTGCATGTGTGTGTTAGAATTAGAAAAGCTCATGATTTAGAGCTTTTTTTTTTCCCTTTTCACAGATAATTTTTTTGAAAATTATTCAACTTATGTATGTTTATCATACATAAGACCGCATGACTATAATACAAAGGGGGTTCTTTTTCATTTAACGTTACAATATACACAGCAAGTCCGGACTAGATCTTACAATCTGAACACAGGTATTTAACCTTTTCCATGCTGTTTATGTTTACAATGCACACAAGTCCTGTAACCAAACTGTGTGAGTACAATCTGTGAGTCTGTTTAATAAAGCTGTTTGTACAGTGGACTCACATGGTCAGCAGTGTTTAGGCATCATTAGTCTGCCAGACATTTCACCAAATGACCAGAGCTTGGCATTCAGAAGTCATGGAGATAGACATGAGGAAGGGTTGCAGCCTGTGTAGAATGGGTTTTATCACAGTCCTCTTTGTCTGCGCTGATTTTTCCCCTGCTTTCTATTTTTTCTTGCCCATATGTTTACTTATACTTTGAAAGCTAAAATTAAGACATTATTTTCAAAACCATTGTTCCAGAGTGATGTACTTCACTAAATTGGATGATAGATGATTATGTAACTTTATATGGAATTGGAACTTTTTTTTCCCCTTTGAGACAGGATCTCCCTGGAGTTCTAGCTGGCCTAGAACTTGCTGTGTAGACCAGGCTGGCCTTGATCTCACAAAGATCCACCTGCCTCTGCCTCCTGAATGCTGGGATTTAAAAGTGAGCACTACCACATTGGCCCATGGACTTAGAACTTCTAAAGACATTTTGAAACAGCTTTTGCATCATATCTCCTTCTAATTTTTATTTTTAAACTTAGAACAATAGGATGAACTCAGTTGTGAAAAATGGAAAGGTGCTTGAAAAAACTGGGAGAAGTGAGGTTGGGATGATTTGACATATACAAATTCAAGTCATCCTCTTCTTTAGGATAAATGGCACCAAATCTCACAGAAATTTAAAATTGGACTTTGCTGAATCCTAAAAATTCCTGAATCATTTTTTTGTAACATGAATCAGTTTGTCTCCCTTGAACATGAAGTTTTCTTTCTTTTATGAGTTCTAGAAAACAAATATTTAGTAAGAGAAATTATTTTCTTTGAATTTCTAATAGTCACAGACTCTAGGAATTTCCTTCTCTTTTTTTCTTTTTCTCTTCATTTTTCTTTGAGACAGGGTCTCACTATATAGCCCTTAACTGGCCTGGAACTTGCTGTATACACTAAGTTGGCCTTGACTCACAGAGATCTACCTACCTCTATAACTCTGCCTCTACCTGCAGGTGTGCACTGTGATACCCTGCCTAGTTAGGAATTTTTTAGATTGTTTAGTATCAGATCAAACAAATTTAGTCTTTAAAGTTATGGTTAATCTGAATTTGTAGAGGAGTTAAGACAAAATCTTAAATTTGCTCTCTCTTTGTCCAGTTTTGTTTTTACCTTTTTTGGTTACTAAAGAAGCCAATAGGGATCTATACATCCCTAGGTCTAGATGTATTGAGCAAAAAAAAAAAAAAAAAGAAAAAGAAAAAGAAATTACCTGCTTACAGCCTTGGGGTTTTCTGAGACTGTTTCCCTGTAGCCTGACTGGCCTAGAACTCGATATATGACTAGGCTGGCCCTGATCTCACAGAGATCCCCTTGCCTCTACCTCCTGAGTTCTGGCATTAAAGGTGTGCCCCACCAAGGCTGGCTAATTTTTTTTAAAAATTATTGTGTAAGTTTGTGGTTATACACGTGCTCCTATTACAATCAAGGACCTTGGTGGAATCTTTTCTCCTCTTTACGTAGGTTCTGGTGTTGGACTCAGGTCATTGCTTTGAACCAGCTCGTCACCCCAACGTCTTTATTGTTTTTAACTATATTGTTTTTTTACAATAAAAACAATCAAGGCATGGTGATGTCCTAGTTTGCTTCTCTATTCCTGTGACAAAACATGCGGACCAATACCAACTTGGGAAGGAAAGGGTTTATTTGTCTTACATCTCCAGGTCACAGTTCATCAGGGAGCCCAAGGTAGGAACTCAGGGCGGGAACCTGGAAGCAGGAGCTGGAGCACAGGCAGTGGAGGAAAGCTGCTTACTGTTTTACTCCCCTGACCCCTGCTAAGCCTGCTTTCTTATGTAACACAGGCCCACCTGCCCAGGGGTGGCACCACCCACAGTGGGCTGGGCCCTCCCCTCCCACATCACTCAGCAATCAAGAAGGTGCCCCATGGACATGGCCATAGGCCAGTCCAATGACAGCAATTCCCCATTTGAGGCTTCCTCAACCCAGGTGTGTCAAGTTGACACTAAAGCTATCCAGCACAGGCAACATTAAGTAACTTGCCAAAATAACACAGCTAATAATGGCAGAGCCAGGATATGGGCCTAAGTAGTCAGCACACATTTTTGACATTTATTGTTATGTGAGATTACTCTTATAATTAGTATTATAATGGCGAATGCTAGGTATGAATAGTCTATATTTGTAAATATAGTGTGATTTTATTAATATACTATGATTTTCAAAATGATAAAATGTTTTTTTTTTGGCAATGATACTGAGAAACTAGAAAAAATTTTACAAAGTAAAAACCTTCCCGTAATATTTCGGTCCAAAGATAACCTCTTTTAGTATGTTGTATACTTTTTCAGACTTGTAAATGCATACATAAAGTTTTTTAAAGCAAAAAATGGAAACCATATGAGAATATATTGACCTACCTGCACTATAATCATGGACAGATTTCTAAATTGGAACATGTGCTTCCACTTTATTCATCATAAAATAAATGTATTATAGTATTCCCTTAAGAAGTGCCATGCTGTATCAACCAAATATTCTTTGATGGATATATAGAATATTTTTATTTTTATGTTCTTAGATATATTCTCTCTCTGTCTCTCTGTGTCTCTCTCTGTCTCTGTGTGTGGGGGGCGGGTGGGGTGTTTGTGTGTGGTGCTGGGGATTGATCGCCAGTACTCTACCATGGTGTTGCACTCCGTCCGTAATTAAACATTCAAAGATTTTATCTTAAACCAAACTCTTAACAAAGGTAATTGCTTTTTAGAGGATGTAAACATTTAAAGTGTTAATGCGTATTGCTCTATGTCCCTAGCATGGTTGTACCAGTGACCACCTGTGAAGCATGCCCTGTAATCCCTGCTACTTGGAAGACTGAGGCAGGAGAATCACTTGAGCTCAGGAGTTTCAGACCAGAATAAGCAACATAGTGAGACCCTTTTATCAGAATCAGTCAGTCAGATAGGAAGGCCTGCTCATTCATATGCCTACTGACACTGGCTGTTACTGCTCTTTCTTCAATCTTTTATCAGTCTGGTAAATGGTAATGTTATGGTTTTACTTTACTTTTTTTTTTTTTTAAATAAGTTTCATCATTTTGAACTATTTCCTTTACAAACCAGCTGAGTGCTTTTTTTAATGTGTTGTTTTCACATGTGGGCTTTGACTTTTTTCCCCAATAGTATGAAGTATTCAGAACAGAAGAGGAAGAAAAAATAAAATCTGAGGGACAAGATGTTACATCATCAGTATATTTCATGAAACAAACCATCAGCAACGCCTGTGGAACGATTGGACTGATCCATGCCATTGCGAACAACAAAGACAAGATGCACTTTGGTTGGTCATTTTGTGTCAACTTCATTGAGCAGTAGGGGGTGCTGTAATGCCTGCTTTCAAACTATCAAGTATCTCCTTTTGGAATGAGAATGCATATACTGCCAGAAGAAATATTAATCCTTTCCATTCTTTTATATTGTTGATAAACAGCCTCAGCAAATTAACGTCTGACTTAATTATTTATCCCAAGGTTCTTCAAATCTTAACTTCCAGTTAGATAAAGAGTTTTTACCTAAAAAATACTGTACTTTTATTGTTGCTCTTTCTGATATTAAGCTTAAAATTTTTATTGTTTTTAATATTCTCAGAATCTGGATCAACCTTGAAAAAGTTCCTGGAAGAGTCTGTGTCAATGAGCCCTGAAGAACGAGCCAAATACCTGGAGAACTATGACGTCGGTACCTTCTTCTTTCTTGCCCTCATATATGGGCAGTTTTCTGGGATTATAGGTTCTGTTTTGTGGTTCGTCTTAAACCAGAGTTTTGGGAAAGTATGAATTTTAACATATTCATTAAAGAAGGTCTTTTGTCCTTTTCAGGCGACCACCTGAAATATCCATAAATGCTGATTAGTTGCCATTTCTGTGTCTAGGGGTGAATGAGCAAATAAAAACAGTTTGCAAATTAATAGCCAGGCCCTATAATCCAGTTTGAAATGATTGTTTTAAACATTAATATTTTTGAAATTTTGTTTTGAAAGTTTTTGCCTTTTAATAAAACCAAATAAATGATAAATTCCTTGAAATTAGAAACAATATAGTGTATATATTCATTATGTTCAACATTCCAAAGTACTTTAGTTGATTTAAATTTTAAAAACCTGGAAATTTCATAAAACATCTTTATTTTACATAATATTAAAATAAACAACATGAAAGTTACCAGTAATCCCATCAATGAGAGGTAGCTATCACTGATGTTTTTATAGGGAACATATATGTATATACACATTATTCTTAAACAACAGTTTGATCACACTGTAATACTGTTTTATAACTTGCTTTTTTCACTTATCACAAACGTATTAATACCAGTAAGTATATATTTGACATTATCATTTTAATAAAATGGCTGCATAGCTTTCCATTATATAATGTTATTTAACCAGTAAAATGTTGATAGAAATCTAACAGTTTTTCTCTCTTTTTCACTACTTAAAAAATACAAGATACATTGCTGTGTCTAAGTCTTTAGAACCATCCTTATTTACATATAATTATGTACATTAAATATATGTAAACATATGAACTCCTAGAAGAGAAATTACCGATCACTTTGCATGATCTTAAGACTTTAATACTTACCACTAAATTTCTGTTCATAATATATTGTTCATCCCTGATTTACCATTGTGCCCATTCTCTGCATCTTTGCTAATAGTGGGCATTATAGGAGCATTTTTATTTTATTTCAAATAACTAAATTCCCTAGCTTCTGAGATGCATGCTTTCTGCACCACATTTTAAAATTGCTGACTGAAATGCATGGTTAAGCATTAAACATAGCCAGAGCTGGAGGGGCATGGATTGGGGTGGGGTGAGGGGAGAACAGATGAGCCAAGCTGCTTCTGTTTCCATTTATGAGATGCTCACTTTATTCTAGTCTTGACTGAATAAAGTGTCAGGTGTTGCCTCTCACAATTAAGTAAGCTAAATGATTCCCCACTTAACACTGCGGAAATGACACATAATAAGATAGTTTCCTAACTCTTTAGATGTTTCTGGGTTAGAAAGCACGGCAGTTCATTTGCTAACCTAGATACTATTATGAAATATCGAGTATTAAACTGCTCTTAAATTTCCAATTTCATTACAAAACTTTAAATGTTAGATGTTAGCTTTGTTACTGTTTTCATTGAAAAGATGGATATAGTTCTTTTTTTTTTTTTTTCTCCTATAATTGCTTTGTATTCTTCTTACAGGCTATTCGAGTTACTCATGAGACCAGTGCCCATGAAGGTCAGACTGAGGTATTTCACATTTTGTTTTTCAAAATTTTTGTTGTAGTTTTGGAAAAGTACTTGACTGCTTTCCCCCCCTTAGAATAAGTGTGTGCAAGAGCAGCATAGTGATCACAAAAGAAATGTTTTGAATGAGCTGTTAATGTCTTACTTTAATATTTGTCTTAGTTTGTCTGATCATTTGGACAGAGTGCAGTTTATGTATTGGCTTCGGCTAACAGGTAGCCTGCTTCTTCCCTATGAGATCCCTTTGATTTCCATATAGTTTGAGAAAAATGTCTGTGTAGTCAGTTAGCCTGTATGATTTTTGAGTTTCACTGTCATGCCCAGCTTCCAGCAGAAACCCGTGTTCTGTTTGCTGAGTGAATCTGTTCTGGGTCATTGTGATGATCTTTACCAGCTTGATGCTCTTAGCTAGTTCTGCTGGGTCACTTCAGAAGTGATCCTTCTCTTGCCTGTCTTTTTTACTTTATAATCATTTATTCTTTCCCTCCCTTCATTCGCTCTTTGCTTTTGTCTAACTATTACTCTTGAAGGAAGTTGCACAGAAAATATTTGGTCAGAATGAATAGAATTTAACTAAAGCCATTTGGTGCATTTACAGCTATCTAAATGTTAATTAACACCAGAGAATTAGATATTTTCTTTTTTCATGTGTAATTTGAAATAACACCTTTTGCAGGGGGGATTGTTTTGGAAAAGGGAGGGAGGAATGGGGGAAACAGGGTGATGAAGGAGAACATGATTAAAGTATATCATATACATGTATGGAAGTGTCATAATGAAACCCACACAGAATCTATACATAATCACATCAAAGAATATTTGTCTTTGTGGTGCTTTTTGTGTGTCTTTTTGGAGTTTCAAGTTATGAGTAACTTTATTATTATATTTTTAATTTTATGTATATGAATGTATTGCTCACATTTGTTTGCGTAAGTACACTCGTGTCTTGCAATGCCTGAGGAGGTCAGAAGAAGGTGTCAGATCCCCTGGAATTGGATGGTTGTTAGCTGCCATGTGGATGCTGGGAATCGAACCCAGATCCTCTGCAAGAGGATTAGTGCTCTTAATCTCTGAGCTATCTTTCCAGCCCAACCTTTTTTTTTTTATGATAGATCTCACTTTGAAGTCTTGGCTGGCCTGTAACTCACTATGTAGACCAGGCTGTCCTGGAACTCGCTCTAGGGATTGAACTCAGGCTTTTGTTTCTGTAGTGCAGTGATTCTCAAAGTTGGGTGGAGGAGAAGTTAGCATTTTTTAGACAACTTTTATAAGCCATACTCTCACAAGAATTAATCTCTTCTCCTTTCGAATAGTCCTCAATTAATTGAGCATCGCTAGTAGAGAGGGCTATGTTATGTTTATCAGCTCTAAACCATATTGGGTTGAAAAAACTGGTTTGAGAATTCTTCTGCATCAATTTGAGCCTCTTTAGGCTGCCCTCCTTCAGCATCTCCTGGCTTTTTCTCTGTAACTATTTCTCTCTACCAATCTCTTGTTTTATTACTGCTATTCTTTCTTATAATTTCCTTTCTCCAAGAATACTACTTCCCTCAATCTCTGCATTCTGACTTCTGCTTAGCCTTCAAGAATCAGCTTAATTGTGACCTGCATAAAGCACTTTTTTTTCCCCGTGAAACAGGGCTTCCTTGTAGCCCCAGCTGGTCTGGAAGTCTGGAGCTCACTGTGTAGACCAGGGTGGCCTCAAACTCACAGAGATCCACCTACCTCTGCATTTCAAATGCCTGGATGAAGGCGTGCACCATGTCTGGCCTTCATGAAGTGCTTCTTGATGACTTAGTTACCTCTTCTGTGAATACTTTAGTGTTGCTGCTCCAGTGTGTTGCATTTAAATGATTTTCATATTGATTTTTAGTTATTAAAATGCATATTTTTAAGTTGAACGTGATGGTGCAAGCTTAAAACCTCAGCACTTATAAGCCTAAAGCAGGAGAATCAGCAGTTTGAGGTAGCTGGGTTTACATAGTAAGTTCCACGGTAGCCTGTGCTGCATACAGAGACCCTGTTTCACAAAATAAAAACATGTATTTTTCCACATTTTGACAACTCTAATATTAGGATCTGTGTGGACTTGATGTCATAATTTACTTGGCATTATATCTATCCTAGTGGTATATGAAATGCCTCTTATAGCAGATAACACCTTACCTTGATAGGATGTGGAAATACATCTCTTGCTGTGGCTCTTATGGTGAGATCTGAAAGATAAGATGGGGCCAAGTCTGCAGAGAGAAGAGGTACACCAAAAGGCACTGCTGTGTTCGGTGGGTTGTGCAAAGGCCCAAGTATGGCATTATAGGTTGGACTACATCATACCAGAATTTGTAAGTTGAAGTCCTAACGTCTAATATTTTGAAAAATGGTAAAATTATTTTGCCAAGGACCCTTTATGTAAATTTATAGTAAAGAATAACTTTACTGTTAGAAACTCACAAGTAAAAACACATAAATTTAGCCACTCAAACACTTGCCCAGTCCCAAACTCAGTATCTTAATGAACTTCTATAGAGTCAAAAAATTTTTTTCTCTTTTTTGAGACAGGGTCTCCCTGTAGCTTTAACTGGCCTGGAGTTCACTGTGTAGATCAGGCTGTATTCATCTCACCTGCCTGCCTCTGCCTCCTGAGTACTGGGATTAAAGGCATGTGCCACCAACTCCTGACCAGTTAGAATTTTTAGGCTAACAGTAAGCACATGGTTTTATTTATGCTTTTAAATAGACATGTCAAAATGGAAAATACAGCAAAAAATTTTTAGCATTTAGTTATACTACTTAATTCCAGTATTTTTAGTGCAATGTGAACAGTTGAGAGCAAGTAGTTTTTTCATGGACCTTTAGTATAAAAATTTTCTTATTACTTCAAATCCTTTTCATAGATAATTCTGTGTATAGTTTCAGGTGAGGTAACCATAATTTACTTTCAAGTTCCTAGATTTCCACTTCCAATATTTAGATTATTTCAATTTTTCCTGGTTAAAATATGACTTCATCAAATATCATTGTTTATCCAAATGTGTATGCTCCTGTGTCGTGCAGTGCCTGCTGAGGTTAGAAGAGGGTGTTGAATCCCCTGGAACTGGAGTTAGGGGCGGTTGCTAATCGCCATGTGGGTGTTGGGATTTGAACCAGGATCCTCTGTAAGAGCAGTCAGTGCTCTTAACCGCTGAGCCATCTTTCTAGTCCCAAGATAAACATTTTTAAAGTTTTCATTATGTAACGTAAAACTGTCTTTCCTTCATTTGATCAGCTAAGTAATCGTTTGAGCATGTTCTGTGCCAGATGCTGTTACAACAGTGAGTAAGACATGGTTTGTGTCTTCAGAACTTCTACTTCAGTCACTAACAGCTTGGGAAAATGCCCATTGCCAGAGTGAAATTATTTTTTTGATTTTGCATCTTAGATGTTCCTTTTTGAATTAAATTTTTAGATCGTTTCCTTTATGTAAATAATGTATCTTGATACTGGGGTTAAATTTTAATAAAGGGAAATCCTATATTTTCTTGCTAATGACACATCAAAGATCTTTAATGAGTAAAGAATTTAAGTCATGAAATAAAATAATATTTAATGTATAATGGACTATGTAATCTGTTTTGGTTAGTGTTGTTGACTTTTAAAAGCAAGTCATTTAACCACTGGCTAAACAATAGGTAACTCCTGATTTCAAGTATATAGTCGCAGATAGGTATACATAGTTAAAGATATTTTATACATAATTGTGTCTCTCAGCATCCCTTGGATTGGTTCTAGGGACACTTATGGATAGCAACCCCTGTATAAAATGCTTATTTTATTCATTACTCACTTTATATGTAATTTATTTGACAGTCACATATAACCTGTCCATATCTTCCTATGCACTTGAGTCACAGTACTTATAGCACCTAATACAATGAAAATACTAGAATAATAGGTATTAGTTGTTAGGGAATAATGACAAGAAAAAAACAAAACAAAATGTGGTCAGTACAGTTTTTTTTTTTTTTAAGTATTTTCATCCTTGATTGGTTGAATCAACAGATGTAGAGCCCACAAAAACACAATTGTGTGTGTCTGTGTTTGTGTGTTTTTGTGTGAAACTCTATTAGATTTTATTTGACTTTTGACCCAGCCAGTACACACTGTCAGCATGGGAAACAAGTTGAAAGTTTTATTATCTTCATTAACTGTGTAGATAGTTTACATGGATTTATTACACACTGAAGTGCAGATGTTTACATTTTTTCAGTTGTATGTATTGTATGTATGTACGTGAGAGTGTGCGCATATGTCATGGCACATGGTGGACACCAGAGGACAACTTTTGGGAGTTGGTTCTCTCTCTCCACCTTTTGGGTCTAGGGATAGGACTTAGTGTGGCAAGTGTCTTTAGCTATTGAGCCATCTTGCAAGCCCCAAAGTGAAGTTTTTAGTTATTTTTATGTTGAAATTAAAAAAAAAATAGCAGAAATCATTCTTTTCAGTCAAAAACAATTCCTGCACTCCAAAATTAAAGGTCTTACTCTCATCTGTATTTCTTCTTTGGATTTTTTTTGGAAGAACTTGGGTTGTCTTTTTTTAAAGACTTATTTGAAAAAAAAATTTTAATGTATATGTGCAAGCATCTGTGTGTATGACAGGTGTTTGTGGGTGTCCACGGAGGCTAGAAGAGGTTGCTGCAGTCCCTGGAATTAGAGTTATAGGCAGTTGTGAGCCACCCACATGGGTGCTGGGAACCAAACTCTGGTCCTCAGGAAGAGCACTTAAGTGCTCTTTACCACTGAACCATCTCTCCAGCCCAGAACTTAGTTCTTACAGAAAATTTAAGTTCCTGATTATCTTGGAAGAATCAGTTAGAAGCAATAAAATGTAGTTAAGGTGTGTAAGTCCAATTTTTGTGAGAAAAATAGCTTTTCTTTGAGACAAGGTCTCATGTTGCCGTGATTGACCTGGAACTGGCTGTGTAGTTCAGGTTGGCCTTGAACGCAGAGATCTCCCTGCCTCTGCCTCCCACATACTGGGATTAAATGAGTGTGCTACCACACCCAGCCACTCATTTTTTTTTTTTCTTTACGCACCCATTTTTCTTATTCTAAGAAGACAGGGTTAATTTTTTGGAGGCAGCTTCATTTTATTTCATTCAAGTTGAGAAACACTGTGTAACACTTGGCTTAGGTCCCCATATGCTTTCACCTGTGTCTCTTCTGCCTTCTTTGTTGGTGGTTCTTTCTTTTTAGATTTATTTTTATTTTATGTGTTTG
Source organism: Nannospalax galili (assembly GCF_000622305.1). NCBI lineage: Eukaryota > Metazoa > Chordata > Mammalia > Rodentia > Spalacidae > Nannospalax > Nannospalax galili. The sequence continues at coordinate 109,978 of NW_008344645.1, forward strand.
AAGGTTTGCCTGTATGTATGTATGTATGTATGTGTGTGTGTGTGTGTGTATGTATGTATGTATGTATGTATGTATACCATTTGTATATAGTACCCATGAAGCTCAGAAAGGGGCATTGAATCCCCTGGAACTGGAGTTATGAATGGTTGTTAGCCTCTACTTGGATGCTGGGAACTGAACCTGGGTCCTCTGCAAGAGCAGCCAGTGCTATTAATGGCTGAGCCATCTCTCCAGCCCTTGTTTCTTCTTGTCATTTCCTGAATGGATGTCTTACCCATCTCCTTCCTCTTTCTCTTTCCTAATTCCAGAGTTCTAGAAATGCAAATGTTAAACTATTGAAGGAAAATCTAAAATGAACTTAGTGGTTTATCCTTGCAGACTAATTAGATATAATTCTTCTAGAAATGCCTTCAGTTATAAAAACAGAGCATTTGGAGAGGATAGTCTTTTTTAAAAAATTATTTATTTAATAACCACATACTTAGAAGAAGCATT
>NW_008344645.1:111192-164352 GCF_000622305.1 Nannospalax galili
CTTGCAGAAAGACTCATTGTTTTTGCTACTAACACTGAGATGTTGGCACATGCATAAAGTCTTACTGCTCATTGTGTTTTAACTTCATAGATCAGAGGCAGTGAAGACTTTTGCACTTAGGAGATGAGATCCTTATTTGGGGCTTCTTTCAGATTTCCTGAAAAGAATTTCTGAGACTTAGTTTAGGTAGCTTAGCAATAGTAAGTTTGAATCTGATGTGATATGGAAAATTATAAACTGATGTGAGTAAGCACAAAAGTCTTACTGCTCATTGTGTTTTAACTTCATAGATCAGAGGCAGTGAAGACTTTTGCACTTAGGAGATGAGATCCTTATTTGGGGCTTCTTTCAGATTTCCTGAAAAGAATTTCTGAGACTTAGTTTAGGTAGCTTAGCAATAGTAAGTTTGAATCTGATGTGATATGGAAAATTATAAACTGATGTGAGTAAGCACAATTAAGCCTGCATGGGAAAATAAGCTTGTCAAGAATATCTGGAGTCTGTGGGCATCTTGATTTGTTCGTTGAATAAAGTACAAAATCTTGCTCTTATCGGGATTGCCCATGGAATCATATTTTGATATCTGCTTAAGCTTGATTTTTGACATCTTTGCCAACTGGACAGGGAGAAGTTTTCATGTTTTGCATGGACCTGTTTTTACATTTCTTTCTTTGTTTCTTTGTTCCTTTTTTTTTAATTGTTGAAACAGTCTTCCTGTTGCCCCAGCTGGTCTGGTACTCGCTATGTAGACCAGGCTGACATCAATTGTCTCCGCCTCCTGAATGAATGCTTTTCAATTTTAAATTCAAATTTTAATTTCCTCTAATCCACAGTATTATACTGAAATCTAACCTGAAGTTTACAGAGTTTCATTTAGAATTAATTGTAATTTTGACTTTAAACTTTGAGTTTTATGTGTGTACGTATGCACACATATTTATGATCTTTTTACTACATCCAGTATTCCTAAAGAGGTTCTTGATTTTTTTCCTTTCCATATGCTATTTTTAAAGACACAGTGATAGTTGTAATGTTAAAAGGACATCACATTCAAGAAATAGTTGTTACACTCAATTGTCATGACCAACTGCATATTTTATTAACAGGTCATTATCATGTTTTAAGAAGCTAAAATTCTTGCACGACACGGGTGCACTTACCTATATGGAGACAATACACGCATATACATAAAATAAAAATAATAAAAACATTTTTAAAAAAGAAGCTATTGGGGGCTCGAGAGATGGCTCAGCGGTTCAGAACACTGACTTTTCTTGCAGAGGATCAGAGTTCGAATCCCAGCACCCACATGGCAACTAACAACCATCCATAATTCCAGTTCTAGGGACTCTGTCACTGTCTTCTGACTTCTTTGGGCATTACATGACGTGGATGCACTTACATACATGCAGGCAATACATACGTACACATAAAAATAAAACTAATAAATACTTAAAAAAGAATAAACTGTAGCTATTTAATCTTTCTAATTAGTAAGGAAGACAGTTTGAAAAAGTAGATAGTTAGCTCAAGAATCAGCTCACAGTTTGAATTTTCATATTTGAAAGCAGAGCTAACAAATTGGGTTACATAAGGAATTGTATGACAGTTAATACTGTAAAGATTTAAAAGTTGGCCTATGTATGTCTTTAATCTTTGTGATTCTGAAAAGAAGACTAAAAAGTTTCAGGATTCCATAATAGCACACTTTATTTTAAAATCCTTTCGTCTCTTGAAATGGCATTGCTTAGGGCTGTGGGTGCAGTTCAGTAGTAAAGCATTTGTCTAACATGTATCAGGCCCTACTTTTGATCCTCAGCATCACAAAATAAAAGAAAATCTGTGATCTTGCTTAAAAATCTTTTACTGAAAGCCAGGCATGGTGGCACATGCCTTTAATCCTAGCACCTGGGAGGCAGAGGCAGGTGGATCTGAGTTTGAGGTCAGCCTGGTCTACATAGCAAGTTCCAGGCTAGCTGGGGCTACAGGGAGGCCCTGTCTCAAAAAAAAAAAGGCAAAACTTTTCCTTTTCTGAATCATTGTACAAGGAAAGCCTTCTTTGGAATTGAATATATGTTGCCCATTATTAGGTTTATATTATGAATTAACTTCTTTAAAAGTGTACACTTGATTTTATGTTGTATGTGGTAGATAGCTGTACTCTTTCATATATATATATATATATGTATATATGAGAGAGTGTTCATTTAGCATTATGAGAAGAAGCACATATAACTAGACTGAACATTTAGAGTTACCACTCCTGCTCTCTAACATCTCAAATATCTGCCCTTTAAGTCTTTACTGTGCTGGCATGAAGGCAGTAAGAGAAGAAATAAGAGCTTCATCCTCTGAGTCCCTTAAAGTACAGGTCAAGTATCCATAATCTAAAAATCCAAAATCTATAACATCTATATAGATATTTCAGGAAAAAAAATCCTCTGAAATTTGAAACACGTTTGGATAAGGCATAATTAATATATTGTTACACTGTGGGGGGAAAACAGTATAGTAATATATCATCCAATTTTTAATGTTGTAGATAGAACATTAGCTACATAAACCACAAAAAAGTACAATCCTTGATGTAAGCAGGTAGAATTTATCTTTTTTTTTCATTCTTTCCTTTATATGCTTATACTAGAAGATATGTTGGACAGAAAGAGTACTAAAATCATACATAAATAGTATCACAACATTTGGGCCCAAATTAAATATTCTTAGCTGGGTGTGGTGGTACACGCCTTTAATCCTAGCACTCTGGAGGCAGAGGTAGGTGGATCTCCATGAGTTCGAGGCCAGCCTGGTCTTTGTAGCTGTGGCTACAGAGAGATCCTATCTCGAAAAGACCAAAGGCGGGGGAGAGTGTTAAATTTTCTTGTTTAGAAATGAACATAATTTCTACCTTATAGGATTATTGTGAGGATCTATAGCATTTGTAGTTTAGAATATCTAGTGTGCAATATGCAATAGTGAGCATTGTGTTAGCTATGATTACTGTTGCTTGATGAATGTATAGAGATATTTATATAAATATTTTCATCACTAAATCTTTATAATTGATGCATACTCTTGAAAGCACAATAGCATCTTTATGATTCATATATTGTCTTTATGATACATCTATTTAAAGAGTAATATGTTGCTTTGAAAGATGTTGTGAAGATACATACTCTCATTGAGGTAGTTGCCTCAAATATACCTGGGTAGCAAAAAAAGAAGCAGAGTGTGATCACCTTTTGTAAAAACAAAATACAAATTTTAAGAAATTGTGAAGATCAAGAGTTGTTTGCTATCATAAGTCTATGAAGTTGCTGTTAGCAACCCCAGAGGGAGAGCCACATCTACTCTCCTTGGATCTCACTGGGTACTGAGTTTGACTATTGACAGGGCAGGAAAGAGCCCTAATGTGAAGGCCTGGAGGAGGGGAGCAGTGGTCACTGTGGGAGGACAGCCCATTCTCTCCTATAGAACAAAGCTGAAAGACCTTGGGACACAAAACCCTTTCAGGGGAGGTGGTCCCCTTGAGATTGCTCTGTGAGATCCTTTACTACTGGAGGAGACCCTTGAAAAAGCCCTGTTCTTGACATAGAGGAACAAAGGAACTACCTATGACAGAAATTGAACCAGAAGAACAAATAATGCCTTTACATCACTACCATTACACTAGAAAGCACCATAAATGAGTACTAAAAGTGAAATTGAGTCAATAGCATGAAGACCTCTGAGGCATAGGTAGTGAGCAAAAACCTAAAGCAGTCTATAGAACAAGAACATTGAAAAAGAAACTCAGTACTCACCGTTACCACAATGGTAATTCTAGATGAATTTTAACCTAGTGTTGTGCTGAGGGTAGCAATAACGAAAGTAAAGTTCAAACAGCTCAACCTTTGCATAGATTAGACTCAGACTAGCTATACCAGGTCTCAAACTATATTACAGCTGTAGTCATAAAAATAGCATGGTACTGGCAGAAAAATAGGCCTGTAGATCAATGGAACATCATTGAAGACCCAAACCTGAGTACATGCAATTTCAGCCACCCGATATTTGACAAAGGGGCCAAGAATACTCACTGGAGGAAAGATAGCATCTTCAGCAAATGAACTGGCAAAACTGGATCTCCACGTGTAGAAGAATGAAGCTAGACCCTTATCTTTCACCTTGCACAAAAATAAACTCCAAATGGATCAAAGACCTCAATGTGAAACCTGAAACTGTTAGAAGAAAATATTGACAATAACCTACAAGGTATATGCTCCTCTGGCAACATAGGAAGTGACTAGAGAATCTGTAGAAGCTCAGGAGCCAGTGTATGGAATGGAAAAACAACAAAGGAGATTCTGCCTCAAAGTGAAAGAAGAGGACGTTGTCCTCTGATCGCCACATGCCCACCATGGCACACAGAGATTGAAAAAAAAAAAAAAAAAAAAAACTTTAGTGAATTTGATGATAAATCAGTAAAAATTATTTGGATGGACCTACACAAAGGAAAAAAAGTGTAGCAGAAGAAAAGACAGAAAAACATTTAAGAGCTGTGGGGCAATTGCAAGTGGCTAATACATAAAAATAGAATACCACATGAAGAGATAGTTAGGAGCAGGGATTGGGAAGTAAGAACTTGAGACAGAAGACATACTAATGGCCAACTATTTTTCCAAAAATAGTTGAAGACATCCAATCATATCTTCAGGAACCTCAGAGTTAGTAGGTAGAATAAATATCCCTACCACCAAACACACTCCCAAATATTCGATATTCAAACTTCAGAAAACTAAAGAAGAATAAAAATGTTCAAGACATCCACAAGAAATAGGCATTTTAGCGCAGACAAACAATTATAGCAGGTTTCTCATCAGAAATTATGCAAGTTGGAATATCATAGGATGATATTTTTAAAGTGTTAAAAGAATTCAGTGGAAAAAACTTTAAAAAATGAAGGAGAGGGCTGGTGAGATGGCTCAGCAGTTAAAAAGTGCCTGCTGCCAAGCCTAATGACCTCAGTTCAATGCTCAGGACCCACAGGGTGGAAGGAAAAAACCGACTCCTGCCAGTCCTCTCACTTAGACACACACATAGTAACACTCATACACACTAAATATAAAAATTATTTTAAATGAAGGAGAGATGAAACCTTTATGACAAATAAAAATGGAGAGAACTTGGGGCTGAGAAATGGCTCAGCAGTTAAGAGCACTTCCTGCTTTTCCAGAGGACCCGAGTTCATTTCCTAGCACCTACATTGTTCAGCCTGTAAGTCTAATTCCAAGGGATCTGTGACCCCCTTCTGGCCTCTGTGAGCACCTGCACATATGTTATACACAAACATGTAAATTAATAAAAACAAATCTTTTTTTTATTTTTATTTTTTGATCTTTTTGAGACAGGGTCTCCTTGTAGCCCCAGCTGGCCTGGAACTTGCTATGTAGACCAGGCTGGCCTTGAACTCACAGAAATCCAGTCAAAGGCGTGCACCACCACACCCGACAAATCTTTTTTTTAAAAAAAATGGAGAGAACTTAATTCCACTATAAGAAATATAAAGGAATTTCTCCACACAGAAGCAGTGTAATACCAGAAAGAAATTTGGATCGCCACAAAGAATTGGGAAGTATTGGAAAGGAGCAAGTGAAGGTAAATATAATATTTTTTTTCCTTTTTTATAAAAGATTTATTTTTCCTTATGTGTATGTCTCTGTACTTGGAGGCCAGGGGTGTTGGGTCCTTGTGGAACTGGAGATATAGGTGGTTGTGAGCTGCCTGACATAGGTGCTGGGAATCTACCTCAGGTCCTCTGCAAGAACGATAGATGTTCCTATCCACGGAGTCATCTCTACAGCCCCATTTTTTCTTTTTTTGATTGATCTAAAGGATAACTGTATAGCTGGGTATAGTGACACTCACTGTATCCCAGTACTTTGGTCACTGAAGCAGGAGGTTCTCAAGCTTGACACCAACTTGGACTCCCTAGTGAGGCTGTATCTTCAAAAAAGAAAAAGTAACCACATACCGGAAAATGATAGCATATATGAAAATAGTTGATGGTCATACAAAGAATGGGAGGAATATACAGTGATAACACTGCTCTGAGGTTCTAAAAATACATGCCAAGTGGCATTATTATTTGAAGGATCCTTTCACTCAAGATATTTATTGTAAATTCTAAGAAAATTGCTTAAAAAGTTAAAGTATAAACAGACCCACAGTAAAGATAAACTGAATCACAAAAATAATTTTCTGAAGAGGTGGCTCAGTGGTAAAGAGCACTGGCTGCTCTTCCAGAGGACCCAGTTTCAGTTGTCAGCACCCACATGGCAGCTAAAACTCCAGTTCCAGGGGATCTGATGCCCTCTTCTAACCTCTGTAGAGATTACACACGTGGTACACTTACATATATGCAGTTAAAACACTCATAAAAAATGTAAAAAAAATAAATTTATTTTTCAAGTGCAGAAAGGAACAAAGATTAAATGGCGAAAATAGAATTGACATTACAGATTTTAATCCAATCATAGGAAATAATGACATGCAACCAATAAAATTTAAGTCATCTGAATTTAAACTTACAAATTGGAAGAAAGTATCAATTTAGTTGAAAAAAATGGCTCAGTTATATGCTGTCTTCATGGGCGTCATTTTAAACACACAGAAAGATTATAATTCAAGTAATGGAAGAAGGGTCTGGAAAGATTCCTTAGCAATAAGAGCACTTGCTGCTCTTCCAGGGAACCTGAGTTAGGTTCCCAGCATCCATGTAGGGTGCTTAACAACTGCCTGTAACTCAATCTACAGGGGGTCTAATGCCCTCTTCTATTCTCCACAGGCACCAACATACATGTGGCATGCACACACAGATACATAGACACACAACTTAAATTCAAAAGATTACAAAAAACCCAAATATTTAAAAATATTGAGGAACTTATTGAAAGAAAGCTAGAGTAGCTACTTTAATGCTAGGCCAAACAGACATGAGAACAAGGAATATTACCAACAATAAAAACATTACATAGAGGCAAATTACCTCATCAAAAAGACATAATATATACATAGCATAGACTATAGTTATGAACTGCATGTATGACAGAAATGTGATAGAACTGAAGGAAGAAATAGACAGATCCACACTTACAATTGGGGGTTTCAACTCTCCTCTCAAGTAGCAGTAAAAGGAGATACAGAAAAGTAGCAAGGACATGACCTGAGCACCATTGTCAAGCAACTTGGCCCTTTTCCTTTTTATGGAACACTCATCCAACAATAGGTGATTAAACATCCTTTTCAAGTGCACATGAAATGTTCACTAAGATAGACTCTGTTCAAGTTCAGAAAACATTTTGAATATTTGAGTCAACATTGAAATTAAGTAAAAGCAACAGAAAATATATGGAAAAACACCCAAATATTTAGGAATTAACATTTTTCTAAACTCTTAGGTCAAAGAAAAATTCAAAATAGAAGCTAGAAAGCATTTGAATTGAATGAAAATAGAAAAATATTAAAATTTATGGAATGTAGCTTAAAGCAGGGGTTAGAGAATAGTGGTAATTTCTTATGTTAGAAAAGAAAAAGAGGGTAGAGAAAATAGTATTACATACTTAATAGACAAAAAAGAGTTTAGTCAGTGATCTAAATTTTTATCTTATTATTACAAAAGGCCAAATTAAACCCAGAGAAAGCATAAAGAATAAATGAAGGTATACAAAGTCAGTGAAGTTCATTATTGTATTAGAAGTCCTCGCCAGTGTGGTAAAACAAGAAGTGAAATAAAGGGCATGTGAGTTATAAATGAGAAAATGAAACTGTCTGTATTTGTGAGAAAATGACATTGTATAAAGAGTAGAAGTTATTTTAGTCAGAAAAGATAACATATTTAGAATGCCATAAAAGAGGCTGGAGAAATGGCTCAGTGGCTGAGTGCTTGCTGCTCTTTCAGAAGACCCAAGTTTTGTTCTCAGAACCCACATTGCTTGACTCACAACCACCTATAACTCCTATTCCAGGGAATTTGACACCCTCTTCTGGCATCAGTGGGCACCTTTTACAAACACATGGCCTACATGCACACACGTACACATGAATAAAAAGGTTTTGAAAAGAGCTGGAAAGATGGCTCAGCCATTAAGAGTTCCTACTTCTTTCAGGACTCAAGTTTGGTTCTCAACACATCAGGTAGTTCACAACTCTGTAACTCTGGGGAATCTCACACCAGGCATCTGCTGGCACTGCAGTCACGGGCACATACCTGCACAGAGACAAATACACATAATTAAAATAATATATATATTTTAAATCTTAAATGTTATAAATGACAAAGACTGGAAATCTTCCAGGTCAAATGATCCTAAAGAAGAATGATGAATTAATTATGTGCTTTACCCTAGACCTTGTCAGAAAATACTACATAAGTTCATTACTAGATCAGCTAAGAAAATGAGTATGGATTAGGGATTAGACGAAAGTGTTAGTGTAAAAACTTGGGGGTGATAATTAATGTACTGTTATAAGTCCCTAAGTCTCTGCTAGAGCTGACTTTCTATACCCATCTTATCTGCATCTGTAGGTTCAACCAATCATGGGTCAAAAACATTTTTTTTTCTTGTTTTGGACAGGGTCTCTCTAGCCCTATATGACCTGGAACTTGGTACGCAGACCAGGCTTGTCTCGAACTCAGACATCCACCTTCCTTTGCCTCTGGAGTGCTGAGTTAAAGTATGCACCTTATGCTTGCCTGAGAAATATTCTTTAAATAGTGTATCTGTACTAAACATCTGTTTATAAAAGTTCACATTGTAGTAGGTATTAAGTAATTTAGATGTTTTAATGTATACAGAAAGATGCATGTATTTTATGCGGAAGTACCATTACCACATTTTATATGAGATTTGAGTAGCCACAGATTGTAGAGTTTTTGGAACCAGTCCCTTCATGGATTTGAAAAGACAATTGTATTTATGGGTGAAAGAATCTTAATGTATATTTTTTACTTTTAAAGAGTCTCTAGAATAAAAACTGTATAGGGAGAAGAGAGTGTAAGTGCAGGTAGAAAAGTATATGGGAAAAAATATTACCATCAGAATATTTCCTGTATCAGTTGTGTTTTCATAACTTTGTAAATTTAAAATTATTAAAACAAATTTTCCAAAATAGTTTTAAATAAAATGGTAAAAGCATAAGACCAGCACCCATGGAAAATAACTTACAAGATTGAAAGGTAAAATAAAATCCCAGACCTGAGAGTCTTTTCAACATATTCTCTTGTGTTTATTTCTGGGTGTGTTTATTTTTTATTTTTTTGTTTTTCCTTACTAAATTCATGGCCAGAAATACCTTTTCCCATTTCCTCTCTCCCAGCCATCCACTTCATCCTTCTAATGTATAATTCTGGCTTAGTAGCCTGTCCTTCCTCGGATTCTTAGAAATGTGTTTTTCTCTACTCCTCATTAGACTCTGCCTCCTTTCTCCTTCTGTTCCATTTCTTTACCCTTTCATCAGTTTACCCTGTTCTCTTCTTTTCCTCTTATTCGAATGGAGCCAGATTGAATGCAGCAAACGTCTGATTAGACTGTGAGAGCAGACCTTTACAGTGTACACATTTATTCCCTTGTAGAACCAAGTGTAGGATTCATTTATGGGTTATTTATTTATTTATTTTTGGTCTTTTTGAGACAGGGTCTCCCTGTAGCCCCAGCTGTCCTGAAACTCACTATGTAGACCAGGCTGGCCTTGAACTCATAGAGATCCGCCTGCCTCTGCCTCCCAAGTGCTGGGATTAAAGGCGTGTGCCACCACACCTAGCTCATTTATGTATTTTTGTCCAGTGATTCTTGCCAGGAATACTGACATGCTGATTATTTCTTAAACCCCTAGAAAAATGACAGTTTTATTTTAGACTACTTTATTATTAATATTGATCAAAGGTACCAACAAAGATCATAGAGTTTTAAGGGTGAAAAGAGTCTTGGAAATCATTTAAAGCTAAACTCATTTTCCTAATGGCCAGTGAAATTTATTATCACTGAAGAAGAACCTACATCTCTATTTCTTCTTCCTCTTGTTACAGGGATAATGTTTTCATACTGTAAATAGGTTTAAATGCCATATACTATTGTTATTTATTGAAGGTGGCAGTTATAGGATGACTTGGATTATCACTAGTAAATTAGCTAGCTTTATAGCCTATATATTTTATGGAAAAGTGTTGGGCCAAAATTTGGCTTTTGTGGTACAGTAGTATTTGAAAAGTTATTCCTGGGCTGGAGAGATGATGACTCAGCAATTAAGAGCACTGACTACTCTTGTGGAGGACCTGGGTTTGATTCCTAGGACCCACATGGTTGCTAACAGCCATCTGTAACTCCAGTTCCAGGGGATCCGATGCCTTCTCCTGACCATGTGCACTGCATGAAAAGGGTGCACTTACACATATGTAGGCATTACACTCATACACATAAAAATAACAAAATATTTTTTAAAGAAAGGTTATTCCCCAGATATCTAGCCTTATGAAACGTATTCCTGTGATTATTATAATTTAGTTTAATAACTTAGCATTAAAATCTTTTTTTGGGTGGCTGCAGAGATGGCTCAATGGTTAAGAACACTGACTGTTCTTGCAGAAGACCTGGGTTTGAATCCCAGCACCTACATGTCAGCTAACAACTGTCCGTAACTCCAGTTCCAGGGGATCTGACAGCCTCTTCTGTCCTCTGCGGGCATTGCACGACACTGGTGCACTTACCTACATACCTACATGCAGGCAATACACACATACACATAAAATAAATAAATAAAATATTTTTAAAAAATTAAAAAAAAATTTTTTTTGGTTACACAGGCTATGTACCCTAATGATTAGGATCATTGAATTCTAGAGCCTGATTTCTTGGGATTTAGTTCCAGTCCTGCTACTTGCCCTGCTACTTGCTGGCAGTATGACCTTGATTTTGATGCTTAACCCATTTGTGCTCTGATTTGTAAAATGTGAATATGGTTGTAACCATCCCATGAGTTACTAGGAGATTAAATGAATTGATATATTCAAAGTGCTTAGAAGAGTACTTTACATAAAATAAGTGGTACACATTTCAACTAGTGTTGTTTACTAAACAAGATGAGTAATAGGCTATGATGTTTTCCTGTCACTGGTCTGCCTAATGACAAGGATAAATGATTCAGGCCATGATCTTCAGAGGGATTAGTTTCACCCTCATTTTTATTTTAAAGGCTTTTCCCCTCTCTCGGTTTATGTTCTGTAAAGAATTTGTTTTTATCAATGCCTATTGTTATGATATGATTTCCTTTCCACTTTTCTATGTTTTGTCTGTTACATTGTTTTTTTTGTTAAATTTGTTAAAACCAATTTTATATGAAAATTCTATTTTAGTGGCTTTTAAATATTCAGTTTCATGAGTCTGTGATGCAAATGAGGATATGTAAATATTTCAGATGTGAGCTTACAGAGATTATGAAATATAACCTTTTACTTGGTTATATGTTTTTTTACCTTTCCCACTTTAACTGATATTCATATGTGATCTTTTACTAGAATATGATATTAAAAGTACTAGACCATATGAATACAAGTATGACCATACGTTGCTTTTAAGGATAAATGATCTCCCAGTAACGTGGTCTAAGTAAAATATTCTCTCTTTTAATTATGTAGTCCTCCTCGCCATCCTCATCACAGCCTCATTCTAGCCACTGCAGAACGAAGGCCTCATCACTGTGTCACCATGCATCCCTGCCCTGGGTCAAACGTAACCATGTAGGCCCTGCAAAGGCTACCAGTCCATCTCTCCGTCTTCGTCGCTGGCGACCCTTCTTACGCCTGCCATCTTTGGGTCTCCATTCTGTTGTAAGTGTAGTCAATCTTCCATCTCTTCTTCCAGTGGCAAGGGCAGGCTTTTTTTTTTGTTTTATTTTTCCTTAAAAGTCTTCAGTCTTTAGAGTGCTTTTCTCTTGGTTCACTCAATCATTAGCTTTTTCTCCCTCATTAAGATTGCAAGCATGCCTCTATGCTCTGCAGTCTAGCTTGACTTCTGCCAGTGCCTTGGTGAACATCCATCTTTCTACTTCATATCCTGTGAATGTAAGGGTACCTGCCTGTTGATGAGTACTGATTGTCATTCATTACATTCTTGTGAGCTGTTAAAGTGAATGTGTGTTTCTTTTCCCTTCAGCTTTCTGATTTTATTTATTGACTCGGGTCAACAAATGCTATGTATCCTCTGAGTTCTTAGCCATCTATTCCTTTGTCATTATTATTTTAAAATGTTTCTGAGCATGACTAAGTCTCTTGCCATGCTCTGGGGTCACTTTACTTACTCTGTCCTTAGCCTGAATCCTTCATGGTGTAGGGTGTTTCGTCTAAGCTATTTTATTCCTTGAGGTGGCTCAGGTACTTGGTTTAATCTTGATCTGATCTTCCCTGCCTATTCAGTTTCTAAAGATCTTTTCCATGTAGGAGGTGAACATTTTCTCCTTATGTATTAATATGGGCGTCCTACAAATTTTACTTTCTCTTTCATAGGCTAAAAGTATCAGCCAACTATTAAAATATTTGTATTTACCTTAAATATTCAAGGTGATGGAATTCCAGTAGTTTTCATACATTGAAATAAACTGCAGAATTAAGCAATCACAGCTCTTGTCTTTCTGATGTTTTAGATTGTTGAAGGCAATGGCTGTGGCTTCACAGAGCAAAGCTAGAGATGCAGTATCTGAAGGCTTTGGTGTGTGCCGTACATTTACAAGAAACTTGATACTTCTATAAATCCTTTGGACTTCTGAAGTGAAAGGAATTCTTAATTGTAAATAGAGTTTTAGCATTTAAAAGCAGAAGTCAATGTCAAATGTTATTCTTTCTCATTAACCCTTTTAAAGCTGCATTCAAACTAGCAAGTATGCTTGCTCAGCACTTTCCTGTAAGCATTTGCTTTCCCCAAATAGCATTATGGTCATCACATAGTTTTCCATTTGTGCTGAGTGTCAACAATCAATTAATCCCCCCCCATCACAGCATTCGTTTGTCATTTTTATTCATTCATTCATGTGATGCTTGTGCTTCTCTAATATGCTTTGTACTGTTTGGTACAGTGAGAGCTACAGGGTGAGTTAGGCAAGCAGAGTACAATCTATGTTGCAAATTCTGACCAGCAAACAATTGATCAAATTCTAAGTATGGATAATTTTTTCTACTTAGTTCTAAATATTAATAAGCATGTCACAAAATTTGGTATTTCTAGTTTTATGCTTTTATGAATTGTTTGCTGCTCCATGTTAATTCCATTGCTTTATAGCTTTGTCTTTTCGTAGCATAGTGGGTAGGAACATGAACTCTGGAACATCAACTCTGGAGAGTTGATACCAGGTGTTGGCCATTCAAACATGTTAACTGTTCTACCTCAGTTTTCTTGAATGTAAGATAGATATAATCATACAAACCTACTTGATTGGATTTGTGTGATTAATTGGTCAATACAAATAAAAAAGTACCTAGTGTATATTAGGTTGCATTTAGTTATGTATTAATTTTAAGCTTTGCTATAATGTGAAATTTAGATTTAGTATTTAATGAACTTATATAATAGGTTTATTTTATCATTTTTTAATTCTTTGGAATTAGAAACATTCTAAATTGGGGAATTAAAAAAGATATAAAATGTAGGCAAAAAATACCTATAGCTTCTGTTTTTTGCCTTTCCTATGTATTAGTATTAGTCCTTTTTTTGGAACAGAATACTTGCTAGAATTTGCTGTTTACTTTTGTTTGTAGTGAAATATTTTTAAAAACATTTCATTTATTATTTTATGTGTAACGCGTGTATTGCCTGCATGTAGGTAAGTGTACCTGTGTCATGCAATGCCTTCAGAGGACAGAAGAGGCTGTCGGATTCCCTGGAACTAGATTTATGGACAGTTAGCTGCCATGTGGGTGCTAGGAATCGAACCCGGGTCTTCTGCAAGAACAGTCAGTGTTCTTAACCACTGAGCCATCTCTCCAGCCCTCGTGGACTATTTTTTGAGTAGTTGATTAATTGTAGACTTTAGACTTCCAGACTAAGGAAGATGATCAGAGGATAAAACTCATCCTAAATAATGAAGCTTTGAAGAAGATTTAAAAGCTTTATAATAATTTGAAGGCTTTTTGTACTGCTTAAGAGATTTTTGCTTTTGTTTTTGTTTTGAGACAGGGTCTTGCTTTGTAGTACAGGCTGGCCTCAAACTCTTGATCTTTCTGCCTCACCCTCTCAAGTGCCGGGATTACAGGTGTTTGCCACCATACCTGGCTTGAAATTTGTGTTTTTAGTTTTCACTTTTGAATCAAAGGTGTATTGATGTATAATTTTGATTGATTAGATTTGGTACTTGCTTACACTTGTGACCTTAACTAATATTATAAGGACACATAAGGGTTTAAATAGCATTTAACAATTTAGGTGTTTTCACAAATCTCATTTAACCCTCAAAGCAGATGAGAACCGAAAGCCCCCGGGGTTGTGTACATTCAACTCTCCCACTCCAGTTGTGGCTTTCTTACCTCTCCTGCATGCACTGTACTGGCACAGCATGAAAGTGGGAGCTCTGTGATGTTTGATTCTTTAAGAGAAGTTGTTCAAGTAATTCATTTATGATAACATAACTCAAAAAGTTTAAGATACTTGATATTCTGTTGGAAATTGTTGTATCACGAGTAAAACAAGATTCCCAGTTAAGTAAGGAATTCTTTGTAGCATTTTTCTTTTATAATGAATTTATAATTGGTAGAATTGCCTTGGTTCAGCCTTAGAAAACTAGATTCTCTCTCTTTAAGAATTCACAGATAGACAGGGAGACCCTGTCTCAAAAAGGCACAGATAGTGGCCAGGTGTGGTGGCACACACCTGTAATCCCAGCACTTTGGGAGGCAGAGGCAGGTGGGTCTCTGTGAGATCAAGGCCAACCTGGTCTCCATAGTGAGTTCCAGGCCATTTGGGCTACAGGGAGACCCTCCCTGAAAAACAAAACAATTCTTTTGAGAATTTCATACAGTATATTTTGAGCATATTCACCCCAACTCCTCCCCTGAAGTTCTCTTAGATCAATAGGTTATTAAGTTTAAAAAAAGAAAAAGATGATGCAAATATTTTTTGATCCCTGGTAGAAATATAGCAAAACTCATTATCACTGCTTTAAGTATTTTAAGAAATGCTAGGTTCAGGAAGGATCAGGCTTTTGTCCAACATGATGGAAAAGATGTGGTATGGGACATAACTCTACAAAACTGTACAGTGGAACAGAATGTCTCTAAACTTCATAGCAACTCCCTGTCATCAGAGTGTTGCCACAGTAAGGCCTGTGCTAGAGAGGACTGCGGTAGTGGAGTGATGATAAAGCTAAATAGCTATTATTCCTACCAAGTGTGAAGTTCTACAGTTCTGGACTCAAGGAAAGTTAGTTTGCCATATCGGTTTATGTAGAATTTTTTTCCACTCGTAACTTGAAGGAGGTAATCTCAGAAGAATGATGAAGTTAGATGAGTCATTGTGTCAGTAAAAATTTTAGTGATAACTTGATGTATCTTATTAAATAAAATAGTAACAAATAATAAAAGCAATGATTATCCTGTACCTTTAATTTCTGTATCAGAAAATATAATATCAAACTATTAACATAATTAATTATTTGAGGGTGAAAATAAGTTTTTGAGTTAAGGTTCTGTTACTTAAATATATTAAGTAATGTGAGATATAATTTTATTTAAGCTCCTGAAAACTTGAGCATCAACAGTTTGAGCTCTGTGTGTGTTTAGCAGTGATTTTACTTCATTTTAATCCATTTAGATTTGATTTATAGCTAACACATGGTAGTGTTAGCTGTATAGATACTGTCTATTGTAAAATGCCACTTAATGTTTGTGTATCTTATTTGTTTATCTTAGAAATTATTGCTTTTGTGAATTGAATTTGGTAAACTAAAAAAATATGCATACTTTCAAATTGTTCATTAAGAGTCAAAGCAAGGAAGAAAGAAATCATAGGCTACAGTTCATTGTACTTTAATCTTTTTCTTCTTTTCTCCGATTATAATCATCAGGGCTATTTGTTTTTAAGTTGTTTGAATCTAGAATAAGTATGATTATTTATACTGCATTTTTCAAAATATGATATTATTAAGTTCAGGTGATTAATGGACCAACTCACTTTCTTGATGTCCTAAAATTTAACTTGAAGAACTTCTAGCTTTAGGAATTATGAGAAGTGTTTTAACATTCCTCTTAATTTTAAAATTGCACATATCAGCTCATACTTTTGTTTCATTGAAATATGCATTGTGTGTATGCTGTGTACCAAGTTTGTGTTCTAGACAATGGCGTTTCCAAGCTAAACAAGACTTTCAGTCTTTTTTTAAAAAAAACTATTTTATTATTTTTATTTTATGTGTATGAGTGTATTACCTGCATGTGTGTAAGTGCACCCATGTTGTACATGGCCCACAGAGGTCAGAAGACAGTGTTGAATTCCCTGGAACTGGAGTTACAGATGGTTGTTAGCTGCCATGTGGGTACTGAGATTCAAACCTGGATCCTTTGTAAGAGCAGCTAGTGCTCTTAACCGCTGAGCTATCCCTCTCCAGCCCCAAGACTTTCAGTCTTTAGATAAGTTGAGACTAAGAAAGGTGTGTTTTCCATATTGAAAGTGAGTACATTGTCACAAATATAGGCATGGTCACCCTGTCTTCCATATCAATAATTAGCCTGGAATAATATTGGATAAATTTTCTCTTTGTCATATGGTATTATTTATATATATATTTATTTGTACTTGATTGATTTGACTACTACTGTATATAATATATATTTTCCCTCCTATTCCAGGCACCAAGTATAGATGAAAAAGTAGATCTTCACTTTATTGCATTAGTTCATGTAGACGGGCATCTCTATGAATTAGGTAAGAACTTTTAAAATTTATCCTGGGGAGAGAAATGGTAAATGGAAACATCTATTTATAACAAACAGGTCTCTTGTTCTTACTGTGCTTACTTTAATAGATTGCTCTACAATTGGGTTGATAGAATGGTTTTCCTTTTTTACTTTTTGCTAGAAAAATGTTCTTGATATTCTGGCATCTTATAATTCAAGAATATGTACATGCTACCTTTTTATATTTTAGCAAAGCAGAAAATAAAATCCATCACAAGGAGCATCTATGAATTACTTGGTAATCTTTAATAAGCTATTGAATTAGTTGTCATATCTGAATGAATTGCCTTTACTTCTAAAACATGTGTTCAGTGGTGATGAGCATCACTGGTTTGCAGCCTTTTGTTCTGTCGCTGTGTGTGCTGTCCCGATTTTTTAGGAGACTTTACAGGAGCCTATGCTCTTCTGATAATGGCTTCTTCTTACCACAAAGTGCGGTGATTAATTTTTGTGATGTGCCTGGATTCAAAAATAATTTAACTAGGGAAAGATGGCTCTGCAGTTATAAGCACTGACTGCTCTTGTAGAAGATCTGAGTTTGGTTCCCAGCACCCACATGGCAGCTAACCATCTGTAAGTCTAGCTTGAGGAAATACTACACCCTCTTCTGGTCTCTTTGAGCATTACACATGTGTATTATTATTTTTTAAATTGAACTATAGATGGGCTATTTCTGGGCTCTTACCCTGATGTGTGATAGTAATGATTCTCGTAGATCCAAAGAAAGTATTGAAGGAACTAGAGAGATGACTCAGTAGTTAAGAGCACTTGCTGCTCTTGAAGAGAACTGGGGTCCAGTTCCCAGCACCCACATGGCAGCTCACAAACACCTTTAACTCCAGTTCCAGGGGATCCAACACCTTCTGAGGGTACAAAGTATGCATGTTGATGCAGATACATGAAAGCAAACACACATAAAATAAAATAGATAAACCTTTAAAAATATTGAATAAGTTGTATTAAATTAGTGAATACAAAATAATAATTAAAAGAATATTGAGGAGGCTGGAGAGATGGCTCAGTGGTTAAGAGCACAGGCTGCTCTTGCAGAGGACCCGGGTTCAATTCCCAGCACCCACATGGCAGCTGTGAACTGTCCTTAACTCCAGTTCCAGGGGAATTCGACGCCCTCTTCTGACCTTTGTGGCATTGCATGACACGGGTGCACTCACGTACATGCAGGCAATACACTCATACAAATAAAATAAAAATAATAAAATATTTTTTAAAAAGAATATTGTTTTTTAAGAAAAAATACTTCAGAATAACTTTATTGGTGCTGAAGATGGGCCTCACATATGTGAGGGCAGGCACTCCTGTGCTGAGCTGCACCTCTTCCCATAGAAATCTATTTTTAAAAATAAGATGGATTGCAGACATGGTACAAGTTAATTTCTATTGGATAGTTGCTTAGTAGAGGTTAGTGGTAGTATTTAATTATTCACTTCCTACTGATAAAAAAAAGGACTAAGTTGTTTTTGGTTTTTAATTATCAGCTCTTACTTGGGGCCTCGGTAAGTTCCTAGTATATACGGAGGTAAAAAGTACATATTTTAAAGTGAATATAATTACTCCTTGTGAATAAATTAGAGGACTGGTGTTTGGGAGTGAATTCAAAGTAGAATAAATAAACATATCTTAAATTAGGAAGTAGACTGAATATTAAGTAATGAATTAATTGTCTAAAAATTTTTTTTATTTTGAAATAATCTTGAATATTTATGGAGTTTACAGGAGTATGACATAGTTCTTATTTATCTAGATCCTACCAGTATTTCTGGACCATTTGAAAATAAGTTGTGGACATGATGCCATATTATCTTTTAATGGTTCTGTATTTCCTCAAAAGAAGTGGATGCTTTTCTATATACAGTATGACCATCAAAACGAGGAACTTAACATTCATGCAGTATTACCTCATTTCAGATTTTGCTTAGTATCACAATTCCAAAGCCAACGCAGGGTTATGTGTTGAATTTAGTTGTCCCCTTTCTGTTTCTTTGTGTTTATGAATCCAGAATAGTTCTTCAACCTTTTATTGTCCTTCATGCCTTTGATATTTGTTTATCTAAGGTTTTAGTTATTTTCTCATTTTATGTGTGTGTGTGTGTGTGTGTGTGTGTGTGTCTGTGTGTGTGTCTGTGTGATGTGCGCGCATCATGTGCATGCAGGAGTCCGTGGAGGTCAGAAGAGGGTATCTAGATCCTGTAGAACTGGAGTTACATACAGACAGTTGTGAGCTGCTGTGTGGTTTCTGGGAATCAAACCCAGGTCCTCTGCCAGAGTAGCAATGCTCTTAACCATTGAGCCATCCCTCCAGCCCTTTGATATTTATTTTAAGAGTACAGGGTGGTTACTTTGAGATTTTTCCTTTAGTTTTGGTTGTCCGATATCTCTTCATGATTCATGCATTTTGGGCAAGAATATCAGAGCAACAATGTTAACTTCTTCCCATTGCATCGTACCAGAAACCACATAATGTCCCTTTTTCTCATTTGGGTGATGTTACTTTTGTGACTTGGTTTAGTTCATATCCATCTAGCTTTTCTAACTGTGAATAATCACAGCACAAATTGTAACTTCTTTTTTTGAGATTTTTTTTGTTTGTTTGTTTTAGAGACAGGGTCTCACTAATGTGTCCCTGGCTGGCCTGGGACTTACTATATAAGTCAGGCTAGTCTTGAACTCACAGAGATCCACCTTTTTCTGCCTTGAAAATGCTGAAATTAAGAGCATGTGCTACCATGCCTGGGCACTGGCTACCATTCTAAACAGAAATATAAAAATAGATCCAGGCTTGTTGGTACAGGTCTGTAGTCCTACCTGTTAGGGAGGCTGAGACAGGAAAATCACAAGTGCAAGTCCATCTGGGCTTCAGAGTGAATTCAAGGCCAGTCTGGTCAATGTAGTGAGACTCTGACTCAAAAATTAGTTGACCTTAGCTGCATGTGGGGGAAACGCTAAGGATATCTGAGCTGAGAACGCTGTGTGGCACCTTTCTCACCACTTTGTGCAGCTTTCTCCAAAAAAAGAGCAGAGCTAATGGAAACCTTCATTATTCCATCAAAGTTGACCTCACATTGGCAAATCCTTTCGTCTTGATTTCTTATTCCTATTTCCTCCCTCAACCTTCATCGTACATATATTTTTATGTAACCCGCTTCAAGATATCTCTGGAAAAATGTGTTAAAAATTTCCTCTTTTTGGAATAAAAATTTTTTTAAAGTGGAAAGGACTGGGGCTATAACTCAGAGTTAGAGTGCCTTCCTAGCATTGTGAGGCGCTTGGTTCCCAGCACTGCAAAACATCAACAGAAATCTAAGTGAGGCCTGGATTTGATACCCTGGGTTATAATTTTTTCTCATAGAATGAAATAGCATTTAGTTCCATTTTGCTTATATTCATTGACATTTTAGGAATAATTGTTTAATACTCTTACTGTCTGTGCTGGATGCTGTAGTTGTTAACTTGACACACCTGGGAAGAGAGAACTTCAGTTGGGAAATTGCTTCCATTGGTCTGGCCTGCGGCCATGTTTGTGGGGCATTTTCTTGATTGTTGAATATGGAAGGACCCAGCCCACTGTGGGCAGTGCCACCCCTGGGAAGGTTATCCTGTATTGTATAAGAAAGCAGGTTGAGCATGGGCCAGGGGAGCAAGCCAGTAAGCAGCTAACCTCCAGGTTCCTGCCTTGATCAAGTTTCTGCCTTGACTTCCCTTGATGATGGACTGTGCTTGTAAGCAAATAAATCCTTTTCTCCCCAATTTGGTTTTTGTCAGTGTTTTATCACAGCAATAGAAAGCTAACTAAGACACTCTCTAATAAAGTTGGTTGAATTCTTAAACAACAGCTGCATATGAAGGAAAATCACTAGTTTATTGTTAAAGTCTAATGAGATGTCACATTATAAATGATACAACACAGGAAAATATGCATATTAATTTATAATTTGGTTAAGGAGAAGAAACCAACATTGTTACATTGTTTATCTTTTGCCTTTATGTTGAATTAAAACAATATAATTGTGTGGGGCAGAGCATTATATTCATTATGCTCTGCCCCACAGAGCAGGGTTAAGGTAGAACAGAGGCTACTGAGGAATAAGCGTTTTGTCATGGAGGAGTATTTTGAGGGTTGTTTTCTGATGTATTATTGAGAAATACACATTTCGATTTAGGTTTAGAAAGCTCTCAGAAATATGGATAACTTAAAAGTTTTCATGTGTAGTACTTATGTTGGAGGAAATATTTCATTTGTAGTTCTTAGAAACTAATTAATCAACTAATTAATTAATTAATTATAGGCATTATAGTTTCAGGATCTTTTTTTAGGATTCTAGTATTTATTTCATTATTAGCCCGAAAATGAGAATAACAAATTCTGATGGCATAATTTATAGAAACTAGTGTTAGGCTAGATATTGTGACTCGTGCATAAAATCACAGCACTTAGGAGGCTGAGAGAGTTGAATTACCAAGTTTGAGACTAGCCTGAGCTGTGCAGCCATGGATTATATATAGCAAAAGCAACAGAAAAAGCAAACGCCTTGGGCTACTATTTATTTATAAGTATTTGCTTTGACGTATTTCTCTTTAATAGTATCTGCCAATGAAATTCTAACATTGTGTATGTATATTGATTCCCAATTTTTTTACTCTTATACTTGTGGAATTGTAGAAGGGGCTGTGTTTATGAATAAACAACTACTAATAAGACATCGGAGGTTACAGATTTGGATATGGAATGTCAGTTAACTTGGGGTTAGCATCAGTTTTTATCATTCTGGAATTTTTCATGTTTAAAAAGTACTAGTTTATTCAAGATTAATTATGAATTTGCATAATTATTTTAATAGTCAATAATTCTACAAAAACAAATAAAGAATAAACTAGGTTTGAATTGTTGCTTTACATTGTTTTCATTAATGGGACACAACTAGTAACAGTCACTTGTGACAACAGTGTATGTTTTTTTCTTTGACAAAAGCATGTCAGTCTTAAACTATTCTGTTTAGCTTTTATCCTTAAAAATAAAAGAAATTGTTTCTATTTCTAAGGGTAGAAATGACTGAAAACTTTGGAGAATTGGGAATTCTTTCTTACAAGGTGGTAAACATAAAGCAGTGACTTGTTATTTGAAGATGGACTTATTGTAGTTAAAATGTGTACTATAAATACTAGGAAACACACTAAGCAATAACTTGAAGCATCACTGGTACATGAAGGAAGGAAAGAAAATGGAACCATGTAAAGTGCTCATTTTCAATGAGGAGAGTTAGAAACAAGCCCCTGTTAATGTTTGGTGTTAATCCAGATGTATAATCACTATAAATGTAAATGGTATAAATTTCTCCTATTTTGAGGAAATTAAGGCCATACCTTGCTAACACATTTGAAATCCTTGTTTTAAGATAAATTATTTAAAACATCTAACTGTCCTTGCTTCACTGTGAGAGAGCAAAATGGAAGGTTAAAGTACATTCTCCTGTAAAAACAGCTAAAATTGGCTGGGCTCATGCCTTTAAGTAGGCAGATCTCTGTGAGTTCAAGGCCAGCTTGGTTTACATAGTGAGTTCTAGGCCAGTTGAGGCTACAGGGAGACCCCCGTCTCAAGAAGACTAGAGGAATAAAAAAATCAGCTAAAATTTACCTGTTTGTGTGTTTTTCACAGATGGGCGGAAACCATTTCCAATTAACCATGGGGAAACTAGTGATGAAACATTGCTAGAGGTAATGATTAAACTTGCTGGCCCATTTGCTGACATCCTTGTCATCTTTGAAACTTCTCTAAATTACTGTGCATTTTCTCTGTCTTTAGATGTTTCTTTGTCCTTGATCTTTTTAGAAAAATCCCAAAACAAAAATTTGGATTCTGTTAAAAATCTACAAGTAAGAGGCTTCTGGAGCTTTGTGTGAAAAGGCTCAAATCTGAGAAAGACAAAATAGTACAGAAAGAGTTGCTCATTGTAGGCCAGATTTCTTGGAATCCAAGATGCCATCTGTTGTGACTTGACCCTAATGTTTGAAATTTTAAAATATGGACAACTTGTGTAGCTTAGAATCAAGGAAATGTGTAATTTTCAGGTTAAAAGGTTTTAAAGAAAAAAAAATTAAGGGAGAGTACTTATTGGATCTACTTGGTGGGCTCAGAGGAATGTGCATTGAAGGCCAGCCTGGGCTGCAGAGTGAGTTCAAGACTTGCCCAGGCAATTAAATGAGACTCTGTCTAAAGGGAGGGAGTATAAGGGATAGGCTTGAGTATGCTTGCCTAGCATTCATTAGACCCCCAAGTTTGATCCTCAGAGCTAGAAGCAGGTCAGGGGAGGTGAGGGGAGCATTAATTGTATCTTATGCTAAAAAAATTAGCCTTCCAATTGTTTATTCTTTTGATGCTTTTATTTTTTATTCTGAAAAAGAAGACTATAGTAGAATTAGTATGAACTACAAAAATATGATATTTATGAACTGAAAACTTAAACTTTTTTCCCTCATAGGATGCCATAGAAGTTTGCAAGAAGTTTATGGAACGTGACCCCGATGAATTAAGATTTAATGCAATTGCTCTTTCTGCAGCATAGCTTGTGGAAAATGGAAACACCAAATACTGTATTATTTACAACAAAGATTACATTTCCGATGCCATACACTAACTCAAAGTTTTTGATATTTTCATTAACTTGAATGATTAAACTTTATGTGAATAAACTTTTACTAAACCTGTGTTTTATTTTTCCTTCGAGTTCAAGTTTACTTCCTTTCTTCCTTTTCTTTCTTATGAAGAATTTATCTTGTTTAATTACTATTTATAGCGTTTTTCTTTCTTTTTAGAATTCCAGAGAGATCATTTATTAAGATAGCAGCCACACTTTCCATCTGCATAATATGAATATATAGGGTGTCTATGTTTCCATATTTAGAAAATGCTTGGTTCTGCATCTACTGGTAATGAGATGGATACTGCTCTAGGTCCAGGAGTTAACATCTGTGAAGGGCTGTTGATGAATATTGTAGTCATAGAATTCATGTTCTTGTGATCAGAGATGAGTAGTGAATCCAAAAAGAATATACCAGGCAGTGATAGATACTGGAGAATAAGATGAGATTGTCCTTTAGATCTTCTTGACAAGGAAGGCTTCTGTGAAAAGCTGACTAAAGTTGAGACTTGATGGCCGAAAGCAACCATTTATAAAGCATTTCTGGGCAAGAACAGAGGGAATAATCAGTGTAGCATCTCTAAGCATGACGGAACATGATAGAAGGTTCATAGGACCAGGACATAGAAAGTAATGAAGAAAGAAGCATGAGATGGGGTCAGAGAAGGCAGGCCTTGGCACTACAGGAACAGGCATTTGGCTTTGTTATCAGTGTGATCAGAGTCTCACTATGTACCCTCACTGGCCTGCAGCTCCCTCTGTAGACCAAACTAATCTTGAACTCACAGAGATCTGCCCACCTCTGCCTCCCAAGTGCTAGGATTAAAGGTGTGTACCACCACACCTGGCTGATTTATAGCTTTCAAACATCATTCTGACAACTGTGGATAATATATTCAGGATAGAGGGGCTCAAGAATAGAACCAGAAAGATGTGGGAGGATCCCACAGTAGAAGTTCAGTAAAAGGTGTTGGTGGCTGGATTTTAAGATGATAGTCATTTAGACAGAGGTATGTGAGAGAATTTGGGTGTGCTTTGAAGGAATGGCTTCAGGCAGGTTTAAAACAGATACAAGGCTGTGGGGAGCTGGAAGAGCATTTATAGAGCTTGTTTGTGGTTCAGGGTTGCTGAGGTAGCAGTGTTTTATATCTTTGTGGATAAGAGGTGATTTGGATGTTTTATATCTTTGTGGATAAGAGGTGATTTGGATGTATATACATTTATTGAAGCTAATTGAAGTGGTTAGTTGGGATGAAGAAGTAATCTGAAATGCATTTCGTAACACAATTGCTTTCTTGCTTGGTGTTTTGCCATGCTAGTAACAGCCATGTGCTCTACTCTTGTTATATCATTTGTGGGTTTTTTTTTATTTATTTAATCTCAAAACTTTTAATTTTATGTGTATGAGTGTTTTGCCTGGAATAGAGGTGCACCAACTGTGTAGTGCCATGATGCCAGAAGAGGGCACTGAATCCCCTGGAAACTGGAGTTGCAATTGTTAGCCACCATGTGGGTGCTGGAACCAAACCTAGGTTTTCTGGAAGAGCAGAAAGTACTCTTAATCACTGAGCCATCATCTCCAGCCCCACATCTATTTTCAACACACATCTTGTTTGTTAAAGGTTTTTAAGCAGTTTTCTTCTTGCTGCATTTATATATATATATATATGGTTTCTTATTCTCAAAGCAGTGGTACAGGACCTGGAATCTACAGTTTCTCTGTTTACTGTGAGAACACAAGGAAAAAATACTGATTGGTTAACACAGGTTACTTTTATGTATTTCTATCCATCCACCCATCCATCTGTCTAATCTATTGACTAAAGCATGGTATTTCCTTACTATGTTCACTCAGAAGCTTGGAGTCTTTGGTTTTCAGGGAAAACACATCTGTTAGGGGATCTATCTATCTGATTATGTGACATTTGGCATAAGGGACTCTTATGGTTTGTTCTGTTGGAGTTTAGTGCATTAGCTCATTCTCAACAATGACATCCCATAATTTTGCTTAACTTCCCTTAGGGAACAAAGAACTTGAAATTTTGTGCTTGCCTCTTTCAAGTTTATCTTTAGAACTTTGTTCTGTTTTCTGCTCTAGTCCCTACAATACTTTGTTTAGTCACTTTCTTAAAACTTGGCACCTGTAGGACATTCACAGTGTACTTTTTGGAAACCTGTAAAAACACCAAGGCTGAGCAACTATTTCTGATAATGCTGTTTGTTAATCACCATGATAATTTGGGGGGGGGTGAAACTAAAATAGGAATTAAATGTTCTTACTTGAAGGACTTGTATGGGAAATGATTAAGCATCTTTAACTGGTTTTAATTGTTTGCTTCAAATTAGTTGAAACTTTGAATTCCCAGCACTGCAACAACAAAAAAAATTTTTTTTGAAACACAGAGAAGCTTTAATAAACACCATAGTTAACCCATACTACCTTCCATGTTTGCTTGTGACTAAAAGAGAACTTACATGTATTCTGTAGAAATCAACTTTTAAAGCATCTAAAGGGGCTGGAGAGATGACTCAGCAGTTAAGAGCACTTACTGCTCTTGCAGAGGACCTAGATTTAGTTCCCAGTATCTACTTCAAGCTGCTCACAACTGCCTGTAACTCCAGTTTCAGGGGATCTGACACCCTCTGGCCTCTGAGGGCACCTTCATACATAAACTCATGCAAGAACACACACAAATGAAAATAAATCTTTTTAAAAAATCTTTAGAAACATCTACAATTCCTTATAACAATTTAAACATCTAAATTTATTGTCGTTCATCTTAGATTTGTAAGCAGTACTTATTAGGTATTTTACCATTGGCTATGTATAACATACAACCTGCTTATTTACTGACAGTTTAAAAGATATTTTTATCCATTAATGTTGTCCCGCAGATGTTTCATAGTAAACATCTGCAGTCTTGAACATTCCTCTATTGATGTTTCTAAAAAAAGAGAAACATTTCCATGTTTTATAAAAAACTTCCCTGTGGAAATTTAGATGAGTCTTACATAGGTAAGTGTGCCTATATGTACAGTCATGTGTACACATGCACAGGTGTGTCTGGGTGTGTAAACAGCCATATGTGTGGGTTTCTATCCAACTGTAAATAGAAAGCATGCAGAAACATTTGAATCCCTAAACAATGTAACTGCGTTTCACGGCAGCATTGCCATTGTATTAGGTACTGGAGGTGATCTGGAGATGATTTAAAGTATGTTGGCGAGTATGTAGTTATATGAACATACTGTGCCATTTTAAATAAGGGCCTTGAGCATCCTGGAATTTGGTGTCATTTAGGGTTGGGGAAGGGGCTGGAACCATGACACAGATATCAAAGGACGATTGTATCCTCTCACCTTCACACACTGATACCTTGAAAAGGCAGATAACTTTGATCTAAATTCTGTGTGAATTCCTGGACTGAGTTTAAGGAAAAACACTTTGAAAAGACTGTAATCATTGTAAGATATTTTGTGAGGTAACATGGAGAGCTGTATATACACATAAAGTTTGATGTTTTTATCTTTCAAGATTCTCTGGTGAGATTGTATTCCTTGTGTTTTGATAAAAATTAAGTACTAAAAATCCAGGTGTGGAATATGTTGTGTTTAAACAACAGAAAATGTTCCTCATTTCCTTTATTTTGATATTTAAAAATTGGCCTCTTTAAAATGTATAAGCATTGTGGTTAAAAGACCACCATTAAGGGTATTTCTCTGTGCCTGTGGTCCCGCCGGGTCATCCTGTTCTACTTTGATTCATAGATATTCTCACTTTTTTTTCTTTTGAATAAAAGTTACTCTAAATCTTTGTTGTTCAGTGATTCTGAACTGTTATTCTAGCTATTTTTGGTGAAGGTCCTCACTGACATTTCCACAGTCCACCAAATAGATACTATAAGGGAGAGCTACCAAGTTATTAAAGGCTGTTAGCAGTTCAGGTAGTGGTTAGGAACCCTTCATTGCATACAACCTTTATACAATGAAAATTACCTCAAAAATTATAACAAAGCTCTTCAAATCCACAGAGCAGATGTTTGAATGTGAAATGTCCCTCATAGACCTGTGTGTTTGAGCACTTGGTTTCCAGTTGGCATTGTTTTGAAAGGCTATGAAACCTTCAGGAAGTGGAACCTTGCTGCTGTGAGTCAGTGGGGTGGGTCTTGAGATGTGATATCCTATACTCACTTCCTGTCCAGTCTTGGTGACCGGCCACCTTATACTTCTGTGGCCATGCTGCCCCAAGTGTAATGGGCTGTACCCCCTCCAACCGTAAGCCAAAATAAACCCATCCTTCCTTAAAGTTGCATCTTGTCAGGTGTTCAGTGACAGCAATGAGAAAAGTCTTAAAGTAGACGTAATTAAATGAAATTAAGGATCCAGGTAGTCAAGAATAAGACCCAAGTGATAAGAATGACACATTTTAATTGCTTGGTTCAAAATGTGAACGTAGTTGATTGGTAAGTTTTAAGTGTTTTAAGAGCTAAAAGTTTCAGCCAGGTGTGATGGTACATGCCTTTAATCCCAGCACTTGAGGCCAGCTTGGTCTGTATAGGGAGTTCCAGGCCAGCTGGGACTACAGGGAGACCCTGTCTCAAAGACCAAAAAAAAGGTTTGATCCCTCTCCTGCATGGTACTGTGAGACTACTACATACATTTCCTGAGGATTTATTTATACTGTAAACAAAAGATTTGAAGCACAAATATAAATTAGGCTTTTATAAAAAAAAAATGTAGTAAGACCTGTCTGATGAAAAGTTAGACTGCTTACAGAATTTGCCTGTGATAGACAATGACAAAAAGATGACATGTGACTTTAGGGAAAAACTAGAAAGCAGTTTTCCAAGAAGAGTACTTTTCTTTGCTCTCCTTGAAGACTAAGTATGTGAGACCAGAAGTCTGTGTTATCTATCACCACTATCAGAGTATACACATTTGGCCATAGTATGCACGTTAATGTGAATGATAATACTATTCAGTATTTTTTTATTTTTTTTTAAACCATCAAGACCAAACATGGTATTTCATGGTCTCGGTAGTTTAAAGAATGCTTTCTTGTGAGGGATTGGGTCTTTTTTTAAAAAATATTTTATTTATTATTTTTATTTTATGAGTGTATCGCCTGCATGTATGTGAGTACACCCATGTCATGCAATGCCTTGGAGGTCAGAAGAGGGCTTTGGATTCCTCTGGAATTGGAGTTAAGGATGGTTTGTAGCCACCATTTGGGTGCTGGGAATTGAACCCAGGTCCTCTTCAAGAGCAGTCAGTGCTCTAAACCGCTGAGCCATCTCTCCAGCCCCAGGGATTGGGTCTTTTTAAAAAATAAACAGAAATGTAACCTGCCTTAAATTTGTCTTCATTGACTATGACAGACACATTTGCACTTACAGCCATTTTATGATATGACTTGATAATCTGGTATGTAGGAAGTTTTCCAGATAAGAACACAATGCTGATTTTATTTTGGGAGCTTTTTGAAAACATAGCTTTGGGCAAAATAAACAGTGCTTAAAGACAACTGTTAGTGTCACTGTTAGTTAATACCTTATTTTAACATTTTCAGAAGACTGAAGATTGTGCTCCAGTTACAAGGACCTAAGAGAAGGCCTTTGGTTTGGCAGGACTAATGGCCCCTCCAGTTTTCTTACTGAGCTTGGGATGCCTAGGGAAAGTGACTAACTCAGCACAGGAGCGACCAATGCTTAGGCTAATTGACTCCTTCCAATTCTCTCTCTCTCTCTCTCTCTCTCTCTCTCTCTCTCTCTCAATTTCACTGCTGCTCAGATCTGGAGGCAGAGGTGGGTGGATCCCTGTGAGATGGAGGCCAACCTGGTCTACATAAGTTCTAGGCCAGCTATGGCTTCAGGGAGACCCTGTCTCCAAAAACAACCAAAAAGCACTGACTGTTCTGGCAGAGGACCCAGGTTCAGTTTCCAGCACCTACATGGCAGCTAACATATATTGAACACATAGAACAAAATAAATTTAAAATTTTTAAATAAAAAACCTTTATATCTGACTTAATACAACTAGATTCTTGTACTTGGTAATGAATGAAAGGTATTTATTCAAATTGTCAATTTAGGAAGTTGTGTGTTTTGTATATTTTTTTGTCAACTTGACAAACCTTGACATACCTGGGGAGGGGGAATCTCAATTGAGGAAAATCAGATTGGCCTGTGGCATGTTTGTGAGGCATTTTCTTGATTGCTAATTGATGTCAGAGGGCCCAGTGCACTGTAGGCAGTGCTATCCCTTGGTGTATAGGTGGGCCTGGCTGTATAGGGATGGTAACTCAGCAAGCCAGGGGAAACAAGCCAGTAAAGCTTTCCTCCATGGTCTCTGTTTCAGTTCCTGTCTTTGGCATTCCTTGATGATGGACTGTAACCTATAAGATGAAATAAACCCTTTCCTTCCTGAAGTTGATTTTGGTCAGGGTTTTATCACAACAGAAAAGCAAACAGACAAGTTATCAGCAGTCTCTCAAAGACTGGTTTCAGAGATAGTTATTTGAGGGCAAGAACCACGAAACTCTATCTTCAGAGTCTAGTACAGTACTTGACACAAAGTGGCAGAGCCAGATACTATTTTCTGCAGTGGATTAAGAAGTGAACAGAAGATAGGGTTCAGAGAGTGCAGAAATTTCCTTGAAGGCACTTGAGAAAAGAAGAGAAATAGAAACTGGAGAGATGGTTCAGTGGGTTAAGAACACTGTTCTTACAAAGGACCGAGGTTTGGTTCCCAACACCCACATGGTGGCTGACAACCATCCATGTTCCAGGGTATTTGATACCCTCTTCTGATCTCCATGGCCATTGCGTGACACTAGAGCACTTACATATGTGCAGGCCATACATACATGCACATAAAATAAAAATAAAACATTTTATTTTTTACTTTTTTATTTTTTGCAGCAAAAGTAGAGCCAGTTTTTTAAGAGATTGTATGCTTCCAAGGGGAGAGAAGTGGGTGGGAACAGGGAGAAAGTTTATCAGCTCTGTGGGCTGTGTGACAGAGTTGAGACTTACATTACCTTAGCATGGGCTTTTTGACTCATTTGCACA
The DNA here is from genome assembly GCF_000622305.1 of Nannospalax galili. Lineage (NCBI taxonomy): Eukaryota > Metazoa > Chordata > Mammalia > Rodentia > Spalacidae > Nannospalax > Nannospalax galili. The sequence continues at coordinate 141,885 of NW_008344645.1, forward strand.
GTGCACGTTTTTCTATGAATGCTGCTACATAGTCTACATACAACTTCATGTGTCCTATAGCCAACATACATAGTCTACATACAACTTCATGTGTCCACCCAGTGATGTGTGTTTTAGAATTATGCTGAGCCATAGGTGACTCTTGGATTGGTTTGCCTCTGCATCTGCATCAGTTTAAAAAGTTGGCTTTGATTGGGGAGGTTCCAGTCTTTGTCAATTTTTGGTTTTCATATGCTAAGTTGGTAAGGTTTTGTTCTAATACCTTTCAGACCTCACTGCCCTATTTTCCTGCCTCATAGGAAGGCAGGGATTTTAGACAGTTACCTAAATGGAGTTCCTCTTTACATTGGAGGTTTTAATACTTGACTATTTATGAGTATCTGACATATTATAGCAAACAGTTATCAAAACTATATACAAAATATGAGATTATGAAACAGGTCAGTTGATAGAAATAATTGGATTAAGGGGAAGTCACACCACACTTCAGTCTCAAAAACTTGACTACCTAGGTCACAAAAAAACCCAGTTATAGTACCAAATTCACAAGCCCTAAAATTAGTGTATTTTCTGTAAGTTAATTATAAAATTAAGGTAAGCAGATCATCCACTTAGTTGGGCTCTGTGTTCTCTCCCAGCATAAAATTTACATAGAAATCTAAATATGTTAGGATGCTGATGAACAATATGCCAACCAAGCCAGATGTCATAGCCCTTGACACCAGCTACGCCAGCCAGTTGTAACATACCAGACAGGTCAGTTCTAGAGATGGCAAGACTTCTGTCTTTAAGCAGTCTTGTAGCACTGACATCCTTATTTTCTGGGAATCCTAAAGGTCACCATTCTGTCTCATCAGTTATGCTGAAATAACTATTTATATAAAACTAGAGTATGATGCCATATTAAATCAGTTTTCCTATTTCCAGGCCCTGGTTCTTCATCTATTCCCTAAGGTGACTTCTATTCAATAAAATGTTTTAAAAAGTGTAATCACAGCTGTGCAGGGTCTTCAGAGGGATTTAAGGCTGTTTTACGAAAGAAATGAGATAACCAAGAGACCCATGGTGTGTGAAGGCATTACCTAGCTGAGCATTTCAAACTTCAGTGACCCCAGGAGATTCTAGATCTTGTTTAAAATGCAAATTCTGATGCAGATAAGAGGTGGGGCTGGAGATAATGCTAATCCTAGATCTTGTTAAAAATGCAAATTCTGATGCAGATAAGAGGTGGGGCTGGAGATAATGCTAATTTTAGCTATAACCCTGATGATTCTAAGGCTTCATGTCCCAAGAGCACACTTTGAGTAGTGATTTTTCTAGAACTTAGTTGAACCTTGGGCAAGAAGAAAAGATACATCTTCCATAGAGTTTAGAGATCTTAGATGATGGACATTTTAAGAGGGAAAAAGATTTTTCCTAATATCTAATTAGGACTGTTTCCTACTGAGGTAATCTGTCTTCTGGTACCAATAACACACTACCACAGTTTGGCTAAGCTTTAAGGAAGGAGATTTCAGCTCATGGTTCTGGAGTGGGAGGTTGAGTGGCAGTGTAGAGCATAACATGGCAAACAGCACAGAGCAAGAGGCTATGAATCTCTTTTTGTCCTTTTCCCTCTGCTTGTAACCATACCAGGATCCAATTATAGAGCTCCACACAAAGGATTTGAAGTCCTCAAAAAGGCCACACCCCTAGACAGTATAGTCATGCTGAATTTCCTTACTTTTCACATTTCACAATGGAGTTAAATTTCAACACATGAAACCTTGGGAGGTGGGGCATTCATACTATATTCAAACCATGACACCCACCTAAGTGGCTGCATCATGGGAATTGCTTCATTCTAAAATTTCTGGCCGTGATAACAGAACTATAAGGTTCTTGGTACTTGATTGATAGCATGTCACTGAAGTTATGGCATACTAATGATTCTACAAAAAGAGTCATTAGCATTTCCATCAATTATCTAAAAGTCATTACATCACGAACAGAGATCAGGCTTTCTTTCCTCTTTTTAAATTACATTTATTTATGGGCGGAGGAGGCACATGTGTGCCACAGCATGTGTGTGGAGGTCAAAGTACAACATTCAGGAAAGGGTTGTCTCTTTCCATCACATGGATCCCAGGGATGTGAGCCTTGGTGGCAAAGGCCTTTACTCACTGAGCCATCTCACCAGTCCAGGGCTCAGGCTTTTGGTGCAATTCTTGGTCTTCTTGGCTCTGGCTGAGTAGTCTGAGTAGTCTAGGTACAGTTTGTTAGGGTTCCAAACAGCAGCAGTTTCCCCCCTCCCCAACAGGGACCTCACCTTGACCTTTGAAGTCAAGGGAAACAAACTCTGCTGAGAAGCAGCCTGCCTTTCCTCTGATCTCCAAAGATAAGCAGATTCTACCTGATAACCAGAGATTTTAGAAGTTGTTTATCATAACAGCTTTTCTCTTTTCTTAAGAGGGAAAAAGTAAACACTTCCAGACCCTAATCCTACCTGCTTTTCCTGCTTCCCCCTCCCTGATTTCTCCCTCAAACATTCCCCCTTCTACACCCTAAAGCCCCCATATATAAAGTCCCACCTCACAGTCCGTGGGCTGACATCTTTCCCTGACATCTTTCCCTTCCCTTCCCTGACATCTTTCCCTTCCCCGAGGGAAAGGTGCCCCATGCGAAATAAATCTGTATCCCGCTGAGAATTCCATCTGTGCCTCGGTGCCTCCTCCATCCATCCGCGCTCGCTCTCTCCCAACATTTTTACCTATCACAGTTAACACCTTAAACAAAAGCACTCTCATGCAAGTTTTGTAAGAGAATTATAAATGAAGTTCATAAAGGCTAACACTTGACACATGGTTTTTATTATTATTATCATCACACATACTATAATAGGCTACATGGAAAGTTACTTAAAAGTTTATCTCCTGAATCAGATTTACCTTTTAAAAGAGAATTTAATAAAATAGATCACATTTCACTTCCATAGACAAAGGAGCCCTACATACTTCTGTTACTTAGAAATGGCTTAACTATAAAGAAAATATCAAAAATTGCTGAAGTTAGTAGACATGAAATTTAGCAAGGATGATTGGAATTTGGTCTTTCCTGTAATAATACTATACCTAAGCACTCTGCTCATCAGGAAAACATTTTAATCTCAATCTGTTACTTTGGCAAGCCAAGAATGCTATTTTTCTTTTTGTATTAGTCACTTTTCTATTGCTGTGATAGAAACACTGACCCGAGCATCTCATAGAAAGAAGAGTTTATTGAGCTTATGGTTCCAGGGGAATTACAGTCTGTCTTGGTGGGGAGGCATGGTGGCAGAGGTGGCTAGAGAAGAGGAGTGGAAGTTAAGCTCTACATCTTCTAGCAGGCACAGGAAACAAGAGACTAGAGATCTGGGAAGGCTTAAGAACTCTCTAAGCCCAACCCCAGTGATGTACTTCCTCCAGGATAGCCATACCTTCTAAGACCTCCCAAAACAACGCCACCATGTGGGGACAAAATGTCCAAATACTTAGAGCCTATGGGGGACATTTTCATTCAAACCATCACGCTTTTGGATAACTATGTTTATGGAACTGAAATCACTCTTAACCATTATTTAAACCTTTCAAGTTATTATTTTTATTTGTGATATCTTTAATAGGTATTTAAATTGCTTTTGGATAACTGTGTTTATGGAACTGAAATCACCCTTAACCATTATTTCAACCTTTCAAGTTATTATTTTTATTTGTGATATCTTTAATAGGTATTTAAATTTTGATGGATTTCAACTTGGTGTTATTTGGCAGGATAAAGTTATATTAATTCCATATATTTTTATTATGAGTACTTTGAAGACAAGTGTAATATGAGCTACTCCTACTTTTGACCATTGAACCTCTTATGCTGAGAACAGAACTCTGGAATTTGGAAGTCAGTGAGTGCAGTCTATGTCTATGTCTGTGTGGGTTGGCTCTATCTCTGGAACAGAGAAGGTAGGAATAGTTCTCTGCATGTGCTGTTGCTTTGAAAGAATGAAAGCAATGTGTCTCTGTTATGAGCTTACTGTTGGTGGAAAAGAAGTTAATAGGAAAGCAAGAACTAAATTCTGCAACTGTAATAAAATCACCTTTGCAGACATTTTCAACCTGAATTTTGATTATCGGTAACCACAATATTGTAAAATTTTAATCTCCTCTACCAATTTTGTAATTACTGTTCCTCTCTTGTACTGGTAGAGAATACCTACTTTTGGGACACGATACAATGACAACATGAGGCATGCTGTGCTTTGTCAGGCGCTCTTCCAATCAGGGTATAAGGAGACACACAAATGTCAACCAAGCCACTCAAAGCCAGTGGGGATCTAGGTTGTTTGACAATTATTATGAGAATCCCCCTGGATTTTGCTTTGAAACGTTTTTCTCGTTCCTTCTCTAAATCTTATAAGTACTACTTTCATATTAAAATGCTCCCAACTCTAATCATGCTTTTATCAGCTCTAAGAATTGTAAGCCTAAAGCACCTTTCAAGGGATCAAACCAGAAATGGTCCTGTAGGGCAGGGATCACACTGATTTACAACTACTATCCTACCCTGACATTCGGTTTATCCAACTAACCTGGCAGTAAATATAGAGAATATTAATATGTATGTATAAGAAGAATCTTTTCTTCTGTTGGGTTGGCTGAATATGCCAGGATGCCAACTGGAGGCTGCTGGGATTAGAGGTATGTACCCAAATACTTGGCAGCTATCACAGCTCTAAAGTCTCAGTAATACTCAAGTCTTTTCCATCTTTTTAGCAGAACAATTTGAGGCCATAAGAAGGTTATTTCTCCTATGGAATGAAGTTAAGGAGAGATGAAGTAGAAATTCTTTGCCCAAATGGAAAGACATAAATGAAAGTATGTTTTAGGGAAAATGGGACTTGACTATTTTTAGCTTTGATTATCCTAACTAAAAATATCCTTCTAGGGAAGATACAGCCTTTCCCAAAGCTTCAGGAAGAGTAGAGTTTAGTAAACACATGCTTTTTCCTTCTTTCCCAGAAGCCCTGATAGTTTATTTTAAAGCTAATTCTAGGGTAAGTCCTTTTGATCTCACTGTTCGAATTTAGAGAATTATAACATAGCTGTTTAATTCTGGATAGAAAGAGAGATCTTAGAGATCTTAAGAGGAAAAAAAAAAAAACACCTTAGATTTATGTTAAATTATTTGAGTTTAATGGCAAAAAGCTCTTCATGTTCAAAAAGACCCAAAATCTCTTATGATCTTTGTTGTTAGAAGAAAATAACCAAGTGCTCTTCAAATTATGGGTTTGGTCTCATGTTTTGAAAGTTGCCATCTCAGTTGATCTCTTAATGACATGTCTACATATCCCAGGGAAGGTCAATAGAAGCAAGGACTTCTCTTTTCTCTCCTTTCTTGGTTAACCATCCAACAGATTCAGAAGATAAATTTAGGACCCCTGCCCTGGTCCCTTGGGCAAAGCATTCTTCCTCCAGGTGTCCTGAGAATGTCAACCTTTGTCCGTTTTTTGGCAAGTGATGTAGTATGGAATTATGGAAGGTACCCTGTACTATACTCCATGTGCATTTGGGTATACTTATATTACCCCCCCATCCCTGGCTCTGTTATTTTCATTTCTTTTCTTTCTTTCTTTCTTTCTTTTTTATTTTTTATTTTTTTGGTCTTTTTGAAACAGCGTTTCCCTGTAGCCCCATCTGGCCTGGAACTCACTATGTAGACCAGGCTGGCCTTGAACTCACAGAGATCCAACTGCCTCTACCTCCCAAGTGCTGGAACTCCAGGCATGCACCACCATGCCTGGCTATTTTCATTTCTTAATCATTATAGCACTTTGGATTTTTTTCCTCTTCTTTGGCTTCCATTTCCAAAAAAGAGACTAGAATTTTCCTGTCTGAATACCATTATATAAGTCCTGACAACATCATAATCCTCTCATTACTAACCCTGAAGGATGTGTTTTTATGGGTAGACATGGAATAATTAGAGATGGGATAATTATAATTATTGTTAGGCATATTATATTCTTTATAGAAATAATTCTTCTTGTTAATTATACTGTTAGAAAGTATAAGAAATATACATGAATCCAGATGTTAATTATCTGTGAATCCACAAAGGAAGACACTTTTGTGAGCAATAACAAAGCACAGTAAAAATTCAGTGGTTTGGGTCTAGAAAGATGGCTCAGTGGTTAAGAGCACTGGCTGTTCTTGCAGAAGACCTGGGTTTGAATCCCAGCACCCACATGGTAGCTAACAGCTGTCCATAACTGCAGTTCCAGGGTTTCCAATGCCCTCATCTGTCCTCCTCGGACACTGCATGATACAGGTGCACTTACACACATGCAGGCATAACACTCATACACATAAAATAAAAAAAAATTTAAATTCAGTTATTTTGTTAGACTAATTCCCACTGTATTTTGTCTCTTTCAATTCTGCCCAATACCAGATCTTTCCTCCCTTTGCCCCAGGCACCATTCAGTTTTCTACACAGGGTTTTTCTATTCAATTTACCTTAAGTCCTTTCTACCTTATCCAATTCATTTGCTGCAAGAAACATGGGTGTAAGGTACACTTCTGATATACCAAAGCATTTCCTGACAAGGCCAATCTGTCCTTAAGGACCTAGAATAATGGTTCCTCAATATGTGCAATTTGCACTAAGGGATATATGGTAATGAATATCTAGAGACTCTCAATTGGTATGTATATAGGGAGAGTACTGGCAGCTAGTAGGAAGAGGGAAGTCCTGTGCAACATGCAATGCACTGGACTCTCTCACAAAAAGGAATTATCTAGCCCAAATTGCCAGAAACTGCTGTAAAGTAATTCTTGTATTAACTGCAATTAATAATCAGTAACTTCTTTCTCTCTTTTCTTTTTCCTTTTACTTCCTCCCTTCCTCCCTTCCTTCCTCCCTTTTTTTTTTTTTTTGGCTCGTTTGAAACAGGGTCTCTTGTAGCCTAGACTGGTCTTGAACTTGCTGTGTACTCAAGGATGATCTTGAGTTGGTCTTCCTACCTCCACCTCCCAAGTGCTAGAATTATAGACATATCCCACTATGCCTGACTAATCAAGTGATATTTTCTATTCTGCTACTGCAACACTTTATTCTATATATTGAGTTATAAGTCAGGAACTGTGGTGATTTGAATGAGAAATGTCCTCTATAGGCTCCAAGTGTTAGAATACTTGGCCCTAGTTGGTGGCACTATTTGGGGAGGTTTAGGGAGTGTGGTCTGTCTGGAGGAAGTACATCACTGGGGGTAGGCTTTGGAAGCCCATACCACTTCCAACTTGCCCTCTCTGCTTCCTGAGAGTGATTGAAGATGTGAGTGCTCAGCTTTCTGTTCTGGCTGCCTCTGTGGCCATGCCTCCTTGCCATGATGGATGGACTCTTATCCCTTTGGAACTGTAAGCCCAAGTATGCTCTTCCTTCTGTAAGTTGCCTTGGTTGTGGTGCTTTGTCACAGCAACAGAAAAGTAGCTGATACAGGAACCAACCCAGAAACTTAGTTCAGTGAAGAAATAGACAATATGAGGAACTGTGATTTCATAAGGAAGATATATGCAACCTAGGATTTGCCAAAATATTTTGAAGGATTCTTCAAGGGAAGAAAGGAAGAATAGGCAGGAGAAAGGCAAAGAGAGGGAGAGAAACACATTTCTGGAAAAGGGAGGAACATGGGTCAAGACAAGTAAGAAAAACAGGCAGGAGCAAATCCTGAGACATCCACCAGCCAGTCTGAAGAGGCAGCGGAGCCATTTAAGGAAGGGTTGGTTGATAGTGATGGCAGAGTAACCAATCCTTTGGAACAGTTACTATTTCCACACTTTTCAGATGAAGAAACTGCAACTCGGAGACTCTAGTAACTAGTAACCTAAGTTGTTCATATTCCCAGTTCTGTGGGCTTCACTTCTGTCTTCAAAGCAAGACATCAGGTTACCCTGCAGATGCTTCAAATAGTATATGTGTATATAGTAACTATAGTAACTGTAACTCTCATGGAAGCTTGCAGAATGTCCCACTGAACTAGTAAGTTTTGGTCTATAATTATTTAAGTATTTTCTGGGGTGTGGTAGCACACCCCTCTGATCCCAGCACTGGGGTGGCCTCAGCAGAAGGACTAACATGAATTTGAGGCCAGTCTAGCTATATAGTGTGGGCTTGGTTTTAGAAAAAAAAAAACCAAAAAAACCAAAAAAACCCTTCCATCCCCCAAATACAACCATCTAGCATTTTACATGCAGAAAGTTATTTACTAAATATTTAATAGAACAGTTCTTAGATAGTGAAAAAGAGATATCTCCTGTTTTCTTTAATCCTCTTGTTGGGTTTGGCCTGACCAGAGTGCAGGCAGCTGGCAGAGATGGTCCAGTCAATGGCTTCCTACCGCAGCAGGAACAGTTGCATCCCTGAAGCTTGTTAGCCGCAGCAGGAACAATTGCATCCCTGAAGCTTGTTAGCCAGCTCTTCTAAACAGACCCACTGATTACAGCCGGTGCCAATATAAAAAGGGTTGAACAAAATAAGCCTAGGGAATAAACAGAAACCATCACCCCAATCCAGATGGTCTTTATTCATAAGAGCAAATGGGTTCCAATCCAGCCTTTAGATCTAACTTCCAGGAGACAGGAAATACTGAGAAAGAAAAATGTTTAAGACACCACAAAGAAGCCCTAAGACAAATCCAGAAGGCAGCCTGGTGTTTTCAACACACAATGTCATTCCAAAAAAGGGAGAAGGGGAGAAGGAGGCCTTTCTAGGATAGAAGTTTGCAGTCAAGTGGATTGCTTGTTCATTGACTGGCTTTTGGTTTGGGTAAGTCAGCTGCAAAAGATATTTGGGGGCCAGATAGGGAAATCCGAGTCTGGGCTGGTTATGAATTGGCAATTTTGTTGGCTTTAGTTACATGTGAAAATGGTATTATGCCAATGCAGGAGAGTGTCATTTTAAAATGTATATGGGAATATTTAGGGGTGAAATCGATCTAACTTTAAAGGTGAAATAAGTAAGGCGAAGTGCAAAGTGCAAAGGACTGCTAAACACAGAAGCTGGGCTTCAGGTTTCCGTTATTCTAGTCTTTGTGCTCCATATTGAGCGTTTTCTTTTCTTTTTTCTTTTTTTTTTTTTTTTTCTTTTTAAATCACTGAAAGTGAACAACCAACTAGAGAAATAAGAATAAAGGATAGCTTCGTTTTCAGGAAAGTGGAACCGATCTTTATCTTCCTCCGAAGTCATGAGTGGCCTGGAGGAGCCTCCAGCGAGGCTCCACGGAGACTTGGAAAGATCGCAGGTAGCTTACCCGCGTTGGCCAACCTGTTCTCCTGGCACCCTTGACCCCGCGCACCCCTTCAGGGCCACTCCTGATACCGAATAACTTGTCACGGGTGCCAAACCACGAAACTTGGGGTTTCGACTCTAGGAGGCGGTCCTGGGGCCAGACTGGGCGGAGAAGGAGGGAGGTGGGAGGAGGGGGGAACACTAAAGGCCCCCTCCTCCCCTCCCGCGAGGTTCCCAAGAACCCCTGGCGGCGAGCCGGGGACTGGAGCCTCGGGTCTCGCCCACCTAATTAATCCACCTGGACTGGGGCGGAGCAGGCTAGGGAAGCGGCCGCCGGTGCCAAGGCCATTACCCTCACCCGCCGCCAGGAGAGCTTCTGGGGCAGCAGCGGGCGCGGTGGAGCGGGAGTCCAGCTGCAGGTGAGGGCCGCTGGCCGTGGTGGGCTGGGCAGCTCCGCGTCCCCAGGGGGAACTTTCTTGGCCCGGAAAGGTGCAATTGTGTGCAGCTATTCCTGGTATGCCAAGCCGCGAGCCGCGAGGGCGCCACCTCTGGGGGCCCCGGGACCGGGAAGACGGCCAAGGCGGGAAGGATGCAAGTCGGGGGGCATCTCTCCCTGCGTCGCGTCTCTGAGGGACCGTCCCATCTCCCGCTCCAAACCAGAGAGGCTGCGGCCGGGGACACCCGGGACCGCAGCGGGGGGCGCACGATGAAGCGGGGTTCCCCCGGCGGGGGGCGGGGGGGGCGGGGCGGGGCTACCGCCCAGAGGGCGGGACTGCGCTGCGACTTTTGAAGTGTACCCTGGAGTCCCTGCCCCGGCTGCGAGCGGCTTCTCCGCTCCTTCACTCCCCTCCTGCTCGGGTCCCAGTGGCCTGAGTCGATTTCAGGAATTTCGAGAAAGCAACGCTTAGAAGTTCTGGTAGATTCCTGAACTTAAGCCACGGATCACAGCAAAGGGAAGGGGACGCGTGGGGACACTGTTCCGGCGCACACCCACTGACAGCCTCTCTCCCTCTCTTGCCCTAGTCATGGAAGGGGTGGAGGACGCAGAGGCCGATTGCTCCATGGCGTTCGCAGAGGCGCAGAGATGGGTGGAGGTGAGTAGCTTTTGCTTTTCTTTGCACAAGAGTTTGCGGAGTGGTTCTGGTCACTCTGAGCATGAGTCTTGGTGACCTAGCCCGAGTAAAGAAGCGGCAGTTTGCGGGACTGTGCAAGTTCAGCCCAATGTCTAACCCTCCCACTGGGTCTCGCTGTGCTCTGCAGGTCTCCCCAGCTCTCGCCTGTTCTGTTTCAGGACTGTGCATCCCACAGGATCGGTCCAGGTGCGGTTCTGTGAGAGCACATCCCAGAGCGTGGCGCAGAGCCCGCCGGGGTCGGGTCCTTGGGTGCATTTCCTTGGGATGGCGAGGATGGGGATGCCTATCACGCACCTGGACAGGCTGTGAGAGGAAGGGCTGTGGAGGGAGGCTTTCTTCCGACAGCAGAGGGCCCAGAATGGGCACTTTATTTATTAGTGTTGATGAGACCAAGCTATCCCAGGACCTCTTACAGATGGCCTGTTCTTACAGCTGCGTGGAGACAGTTTCTGCATCATTGTGGTGAGACTGGGCTTAGTTTTAGTCTCCCAACAGTTGAATGTGTGAGCATGCTTGTGTGCCTGGGCTTGTGCTCAAGGCCTCCCACTCTGTGCTGTGGGACTGAGCTACCACCCCCTGCTCTGAGATGACTTTTAAGATGGGTCAAAAGAAGCCTTCCAGACCTGGGATTCAGAACAACTGCTTGTTATAAAATTGTCTGCACCAGCCTTTAAGTCATGTTGGAATTTCCGGTGCCACATGCTGTTTTAGTCAATAGCTAGGACTTTCTCGGGGCCTGGAGCTTGCAGGCAAGAGCTGTATCCCCAAGCCACACTCCCAGTTCCCAAACATATTTTAGAATTCAAATTAAGTTTTAAAATTCCATGAGGAAAACAACACATTCAAGCATCTCCCGGAGCCAACTGTATTATAAAGTAATAAGTTTTTCTTTAAAGAAACACATGTAGGGCTCAGTGGGTTTCACAAAGGTGAGGAGTTTGATCTCCAGTATCCATCTAAACAGCAGTTTGTAGCCCCAGCACAGTGATGTAGAAGGATCCCCGAGGCTTGCTGGCCAGCCATTGTAGCCTAAATGGCTAGCTCCAGGTTCAGTGAGAGACTGTCTCAAAAAATAAGGAAGAGAAGCCATTGAGAGGGACAGCTAACATTGATTTCTGGCTTCCAAATGTACTGGCACCCACATACACACCTACACAACAGGAACAGGTGCACATAAAAGTTAAAAGAAGATGTATGGGAAAAAATAAAAGTAACACATTTTATTTTTAATTCATTTTAGCTTTTTAGACAGGCTCTCATTATGTAGACCAGGCGGGCCTTGAACTCACAGAGATACACCTGCCTCTGTCTCCCTAGTGCTGGGATTGAAGGTGTGTGTCACTACTCTGGTGATTATAACTTTAGATGGTACATCTTTACTGCTTAGTAAAAGGACATGAAATGTGTGTAGCATTGTTTACTAGACAGTAGGGATGTCTCATAAATTAGCTTTCATTTTCTTCATAGAGTAAAACTTTGAGTTGGTCTCAAGGTGACTTAGAAGGATGTGAGGGGAGGGCATGGGAGGCTGGGAGAGGGATAAACACTGTATTTTGAATTGAAATGAGAATGGAAAAATTCCAGCAGTGTAGTTAAGAGAAATAACTTTGCTCATTCATAAACCTGGAAAAGTCAAGGCTTCACCTGTAATTTTCCATTAGTGGTGTTTGCTATGCACAAATTTAGAAAGCAGGTTAAAATTTTAGAAAACAAGTTAAACTCACTTTCTTTTTGAGTGGAGGAAGGAGGCAGAAGGATGGAAGGACTCTGAATACATTTTGTCCATATGTGGCTCCTGGGTTTGGTATTGATATGTTTTGGTCCTACACAACTCTGGGGTGGTGTCAGTATTTGCAAGATTTGCACTTGCTTCTGGAAATCTGTGCATATAGATCATTTCATACTCTTTTCTTAGAACTTAGATTTTAGAAAAATCAGTATTACTTGTTTGTCCTCATAATTACATAGGGTTTATGGGAGGAATGTATCTATTGTGAACTCCTGGAAAGTGTCACTACATAACACTGTGTGTGGTAAACATGCTCATCTTCCCACTTTATCCCATTCTACACAGAGTCTTATCAGCAATGATTTGGCAGCTTGGTATGTGTATGCTCATTATTCATGAACAGCAGAGTGTTTCTAAAGGTATTGTCACATTCCTTTAATATAGTTAGGGAAATTTAAATTAAAATTTTTTTTTCCCCCAAGGCACATGCCTTTAATCCCAGAACCAAGGAGGCAAAAGAAGACAGATCTCTGTGAGTTCAAGGCCAGCCTGGTCTACATAGTGGGTTCCAGGCCAGCTGGTGCTACAGGGAGACCCTGTCTCAGAAAGATCCCCTGCAAAAAATGTTTTTTACCCTCTGCTGCTTGGACCACTGCCAGATGGTCACTGAATATATCTGAATAATCATACATTCATATCTTAAATTTTTTAAATTAAATATTCATTAGGCATACACTGGTTATTTGGAATGATGCCAGTTAGTTCAGTGTTAGATTTATTTTAATTATCTTGTTAGTTTTTTTTTTTAACAACCAAAGTACATATTTTAAAATACTGTTGGGGGCGCTGGAGAGATGGCTCAGCGGTTAAGAACACTGGTTGTTCTTGCAGAAGACCTGGGTTCGAATCCCAGCACCCACCTGGCAGCTAACAACTGTCGGTAACTCCAGTTCCACTGATACCCTCTTCTGACCTCCATGGGCATTTCAGGACACAGGTGTTTTTATATGACATGCAGGCAATACACTCATACACATAAAATAAAAATAATAAATAAAATTAAAATACTGTTTTGCCTGAAGAAGCAGAATCAATGACTCTTATTGCCAGAGCCTATTAATTTTAAGAACCCCTAATTTGAAGATAAGACATTGATTCCAAAATATTTTATAGAGCATTTTGAAAAGTGGACAAGGTTTTAGAATGATTTTCCCATTTGCTAATATTCTTGCTCGATTTTGTTTTCTATTGGTTCCCTCTACATATATTGTAATAAGTTTTTCATTAATATTTATGTTTATATGTATGTACACATGGCTTATAGCATGTAACATTGTGTAGAATATAGCCTACTATCTTTATTTTCAGGTACAGTTTTCTATGTAATTATACTTGTGGTTATGGCAGTGTTGGGAGCTAAACCCAGAGCCTCACTTACTAAGCGAGTGATCTACCACTGAACTATACCCGACCCCTTCAGCTGTAGTTTTGAATATCTCAAGGTCAGAAAAGCCCAATAACCTTGTAAAATTTTGAATGATGACCAGACTCCATGTCAGTATGTCCTTCCTATTTCCATTGTCCATTTTGTGACTATGAGTAGCTAATGTGTTATTCTTACAACCAAAGTTAAAATTACTAGAACTCATTTTTTTGGAGTTAAATGTGAACATGAAATGTGAAGACTACTGTAATTTTATTGATTTTCTTTTGATTCATTTTAAATTATATTTAAAAATTTTAAGAAAAGATAATATATACTAAACTGGCTTGTCTACACAGGGACTAATTTTATAGTCAAAGTAAGATATACTGATAACAGATTATTATTTAGGTGAAAATACCATTTGGAATATTAATAATGTAGGAAGGCTAGTTTATGATTAAACATTGGTTTAAAACCATGTTATGTAATGGTTTGAAGGCAAAGCCCTTCTAGCAAGGTCATGGAGTAGGTGATGAAGTGGTAGAAAATACAGCCTGGACTCTGTAATTTCAGTTCTCTTCTGTAGGGCCTTTTAATTTTCAGACCTAATAGTTGCTTCTGTATGGTTTGGGACAAAGCCTTATAGTAAACAGATAAAATATGGATGAGATTAAAAAGTAGGTATGTTATTCATTGAGTTGCTTGATTGCTGTCTCCTAGTCTGTGAGTTAATGTTGCAGTCTAGGTGTGAGGATACAACACAGCCGTGTTTATGGCTGGGGAAGAACAGGTGTACTTGATTCATCATCTTCCTGCTCCTCTGCTCTTCCTGTTATCTCTGGGTTTGATTCTTTCGGTATCACTATCATCCTGTAAAAGGACCGAAGGGTGTCAACGTGAATTCATTGCCAAGTCTGGCACTAGAATATGAGTCCTGCATCTCTGTTTACTTCCAGTTGGTCTGGTACTCCACCTGCCCCAATTTTAATCTTTTAAAGATGTGTTGTATATGTTTTTACTTACTTTGTTTTGCCTTTGTTGTTAAAGAGTTTGTGGAACTTACAGAATTCTTTGGTTTTAAAGAATTGCACTTTGTGGGTCCCCCATTGCTATTAGCAAAGTCCTAGCCCTCTTTCTCCCTAAATTACATCCTTTCTAGCCATGGTCGCCAACCTCTGGTCTGTAAGACACTGAATGCTCAGTGTACATCAGTGTTGTCTGTAGGCACATGAATGTCTCATGAATGTGTACTGTTGCTTTTCACATGTAGATAGAGTGACAGAAGTAACAGTCCATTGAAAATGTTACTAAATTCATAGAAGTATTTTTGTAATCATGTATAATTTGAGTTGCTAATTTAAATTGTTAAAAGTTTCTCAGGATAATGAACTCTAAGTTAATGTGATATTTAAACAGAATGTAATCTACATTTGTAACAAATAGGTATGTCTTAGTCTATCACAAGGAATCTGTTCAAACTATGGTTAAGTAAGACAGATGCCAGGACTCAACTGTACCTCATTTCTATTTTGTTTTCTTTGTGTAATTTCCTTTTCTGTCTATAAATACAATCTGCTCAAATCTTGGGGTGGAACATTCTCCACTATTTTTGGTCTATATAGCTGTTTTAAAAACCATTTAACTGCCTGGTGTGGTGGCACACGCCTTTAATCCCAGTACCTGGGATGTAGAGGCAGGCGAATCTCTGTGAGTTCCGGGCCAGTTTGGTCTACATAGTGAGTTCCAGGTCACTGGGGTTACAGGAAGACCCTGTCTCAAAAAGACAAAAATCAAACAAACAAAAAAAACCCCATTTAACTGCAAAAGTCCATTTTTCATTGTTCTAGTTTGTTTCTCCATTGCTGTGACAAAACACTCTGACTAATACTAACTTGGGGAGGAAAGGGGATTATTCATCTTACATCTTCTAGGTCACAATTCATCAGGGAACCCAAGGTAGGAACTCAGGGCAGGAACCTGGAGGCAGGAGCTGAAGCACAGGCCATGGAGGAACGCTGTTTATTGGTTTGCTTCCCTGGCTCCTGCTCAGCCTGCTTTCTTATGCAACACAGGCCCACCTGCCCAGGGGTGGCACCACCCACAGTGGGCTGGGCCCTCCCACATCACTCAACAATCAAGAAAGTGCTTCACAGACATGACCACAGGCCAGTCCAATGGAGGCAATTCACCAATTGAGGCTTTCTCCCAGGGTGTCAAGTTGACACTAAAGCTATCCAGCACAGTCATCATTTTGTCTTTTAATACAATCAACAAACACTGAACTTGAAAATGCTATGATGGTAAAAATTTGTTTTTAAAAAGTCCCCATGTGGGCTGGAGAGATGGTTTAGTGATTAAGAATGCTTATTTCTCTTACAGAGTTCAGTTCCAGCACCTACATCAGTTACAACTACCTGTAACTCTAGCTCCAGAGGATATAATGCCTTCTTCTGGCCTCTGCAGGCACCTGAAGACACATGGCCATATCACACACCCGGCCAGACAACACACAGACACATACATATACACGTTTTAAAAAGTCCACATAGTGAGTTCCAGGACAGTTGGGGCCATAGGGAGACCCTGTCTCAAAAAGACCAAAAAAAAAAAAAGTTCTCATGTACGAAGGCAGTTCTTCATTATCACATTTACTTTGTTTGTGTGATGGAGTGCCTCTGTGAGTGTGGGGTACCATATTGCATGTATAGAGGTCTAGGACAGCTGTAGGAATTGGTTCTCTCATTTCACCATGTGAGTCTTGGAGATAACCTCATGTCATCAGGCGTGCGTGGTGGCAAGTACCTTTATTCACTGAGTGCCTCCCCTAACTAGAAGGCAGTTCCTATAGCAACTGTCGTAGTCCAAATAATTTCTCAAAGAAGAAGCTTGATCTTCTTAGCTCCTCATTTTCTGGGGAGTCATATGAAAATTATCCATTTCCATTTTGTTACTTTTTTTAATGAAAAAGATTTTAAAGTCTGTAAGTCTTAATGTGTCATTCATGGTCCATTACATAATCCGGCCACTTCTTGTCTATCTAGCTGTCTTATTTTTGGTTATTTTCTCCATAATTACTTGTGTAGTTTTCTCCTGCTAAGCACATGGTGATTGTAGTTGTGCAGCTAAATGAGATGTTGACTGGAAAGCATTTGTGCTCTCTAAGAATTGCTTGTGTCTCCCTATGCATGTGGTATGGTTTTCTCCCTTCCATGCTGGTAGGTATAGACCAGCCCATTGTTCCATGTTTATCTGGTGAATCCTTTCTCTTTGTCCTTCCATACTGAGGAAACCACTCTTATGTGGAGTCTTTTCTGAACTGTCAAAGCTTCACTTCCACCCCTTTTTCCTCTTTTCCATTGTTTATAAAGAGCTTTCTTTTTTCACTCTCTGGTATGAATGTATGTGTTTCTCTATCAGGGGCAAGTAGCCGAAGGCACACAAAGTCTTCTTCCCTTGAGTATTTGGCATGGTGCCCTACCCTGCTGGCTTCTGATAGATGGAACTCAAATGCTTAATGAATGAATACATGTTGGTGTCCAGTCAGAAGGCTGCCTTATTTAATTGTTGTTTTTAAATCTTAAGCCTATCATCTATCAAAACTGTGTTGGAGCCTGAAGAAATGATAAATTATGCTTACCTATTCTTACTCTAGTTTCTGAATGTAATTATTGGGTGTATTTCTTTAGAAACATGTTTGATGTTCTAAAAGCTCTTAATAAAGATAATGTCGGTTATATCTGCACAACGTTGCAGCAGAGTTATTTAATCATTCTTCTCCTTTGTAAATCACAGCAGCTCAGTACCCTTTCCAAAGATAAACACTGTTGATAGCATACTCAAAGACTGGTTCTCAGTCCTTGGTACAGCATGTTCAGTCCAGAGCTCAAGTGTGTCTTAATGATGGTAAACAGAGCCAGACAGTAAGTCCATCTTCATGTACCATTGGGATGGTATATAGAGAGAGCTTAGAAAAGTTTTGTCAGGGTTTAGAGAGCAAAATTCATAAGAATTCTTTGGTCACAGTCAGATTTAGATGCTGAAGATGTTTCTGTAGATTCTAGCTTATGCTGTGGTTGGTGACCTAATGTGGGTCAAATAACTCAATGTGGGGATTGCAAAAAATCTGGCAACAGTAAAACATTTTTGAGTGTACAGTCACTAAAAATTCATTCAAAAATCAAATGCCTAATGAATGAAAGGTGTTTTTGGCCTTGCTAGCCTGTGTTACGTCATGTGACTTCACTGCAATCTTGGTTCTGAAACACAACATACAAAGGAAAGGAAGTCGGTGCCAACCTCATTGTAAACTTTGAGTCTCTAACTCTCATGAGAATTTAAACTTCTATTCCATTATTTTATTTTAGTTATTATTTATTTTATTTTATATGTATTACCTGCATGTATGTGAGTGCACCTGTCTCATGCAATGCCCATGGAGGCCAGAACAGGGCAACGGATCCCCTGGAACCGGAGTTAGGACAGTTCTTAGCCGCCATGTGGGTGCTGGAAAGTGAACCCTAGTCCTCTACAAGTAGCCATTGCTCTTAACCACTGAGCTGTCTCCAGCCCCATTCCATTTTTTTTTTTTTAAAAAAGGCAACCTGTTGCTTTTACTTCTTGTCTGGTGTCTAGTCAGTTTCTTATTATGTAAAGAAGTTGTTGTCAATCTATGAAAAGCACCAGGCATCATTTGTTCTAGGTAAGCACCCTACCACCAGTGCTTAATGCCCAGTTCTAAATTCCAGATTTGAAATCATAGCCTATGGAGGCTCCAAATGAACTCTTCCCTGCTTCTGTCTCCTTTCTTGCATGCTGTCTTTCTCCACAGTGGCTTCCCACTCTCCTTCAAATGTGCAAATAAGGTATTATTTTAGGGTTCCTTTCTTCTGTAGGAGATTCCCTCACTTGTTGAATGATATGTCCTCACACCCCTTTACGCTACCACTCCATGCTTTTACTCATCATCATTTGTTTTTATACTTCATGTACATTTGTTTGGCTGTTAGTTTACTAGAATATTAGTTCCTACGTACAAGGACTTATTCTGTTTTCAGGCCCTGAGCAGTACTAGATATTTACTACATTCTCAATAAGTATTTACTGGGCAAGAAAATGCATAAAAGAGCATATATCTTTTAATTTTTTACACTTGAAATCTTTTTTTTAGACTGTGATGCAACTGACTTCCTGGCTCTGCTTCACTCAACAGGAGAAGTTAATTTTGCTGTATTAGTGTTTAGTTTTTTTCCTTTCCGGTTCAAGACTGAGCAAGTTCTTGCATTCTTTTTAAAAAGCAATTTTAAACCATGAGAAATTGACTCTGCTCAATCAATTCTAAATATGCCTAAAAGGAAATGTGTATCTTAAGAAAAACATTTAAGAAAATTTGAAGGGTGAAGGTGAGCCTTCTTAGCTGAGTGCCCTGCGCTATGTACGGACAGGGTGCCTTCATGAGACTCTGAGCATGCGTTTATGAAAATGCTCTCACCGACTTCAAATTGTTCAGTATGAGAGGAGCAGGAAAGTAAGTACCTTTACTATGTTTAGAAATTAAAGAAAATAGTAGGTGGATTGGTGGTGCACACCTATAGTCCCAACACTTAGGAGCTAAGGGCAGAAAGATTGTATGAGTTCAAGGCTACCGTGGGACATACCTCAAGATTGCCTGAAAAAAGGAAGAAATAAAATAACAGAAAATTTGAGAAGAGTAAATGTTCTCCCTTCTGCTCCAACACAGACACAAGCTCTTCCGTCCTTTCAGAGTGCAGTACTTTGTATGTGTTTTAAAAGAATTGTTCTGAAATAGTTCATACAACCAAACATGGAGGCCTAAACAAGAACTTTGTTCAGGAATCAAGGGAAGGGGAAGCTGGGAAGATCCTTGTCCCTGTCTGTATTGGTACACGCTGACTTTCTTTTAATTTGTTTTTTTGTTATTATCTGTATAAGTTCTTTTTAACTAGATGAGGAAAGAGAGGTTCAGCGAAGTTTAGTTTCTAAAACCACACAGCTCATACTGGTAGAACTGGTAGCTCAGTTGGCAGAACCAGGATTTAAACTCATATTCGTCTACTAGAAAAGCTCAAAACTCTCAAGCACTTCACTGGCTATCAGCTCACCTGTTACGCTGGCATCTTTGACATCTGCACCTGCTGTGCTGGCATGTATATGCCCTGTTATATTATTAGCTGCTCCTGTAGCTGTCATTATCTTGCTCAAGTTTCTTATTTCACAGCTGGAGCTAAGTCTAAAAACATTTTTAAGAGATGCTTCAGTTATGGGACCGAGGATGTAGCTCAGTTGGTAGAATGCTTCCTTGTCACAGAACAAACTCCAGGGTTCATTCCCCAGCACCATATAAACCAGAGTTGATGGCCTATGCCTATTATCCCAACAGTTAAGAGGTAGAAGCAGGAGGAGTAGAAGTTTGAGGTGATATTTGGCCATTTTGTGAGTTTAAGGACCTGAGACTCTGTCTCAAAACAAAGCAAACCAAAATATACACCAAACCAAACTAAACCAAACCAAACCAAACCAAACCAAACCAGCTTCAATTTAATATGGAGTATGGTATAAATCCACACTAAAATGTAAGTAGATACTATTAAGTATTGTCTTCATATTGGGGACAGAAAGAGACTTTGAGACTGTAGGAAGGAAGGGAAGATGGAGGGCACACACATTGCTGTTGTGGTTCCTTGAAGGAATTGTCCTGAAAAGTGGGAGATAGTCACAGGCAGCAGAGGAAGAAATGTGAACTTGTGGGATAGAAATCTACAGGTTTTCATTGTTTGTTTGCTTGCTTTTAAGACCCTACCTCACATAGCTGAGATGATCTTAAATTTGCTGTGCAGCAGAGGCTGGCTTTGAACTCTTGATTCTTCTGGCTTTACCTCCTGAATGCTAAGATTACAGACATGTTCCACCATGCTGACTTGCAGGAAGATTGAGGATGGGAAAACATTTGGAAGATTCTAGGGATAGCTCTTCTTTACCTGAAACAAAAAGTCATTTGACTTGGGTAGGGGAGGTACTAGCACAACTGGGGTCCATTGGTTTGTCTTATTGGCAGGACAAAATACTAGGTACCTACAAAGTGTTGAAGATGCTGATTTGGAAATAGAATTACTGGACTAATTGTGGATAAGGATTTTGAAGTGTAAGAGTCTGTGTGTGTGTGTGTGTGTGTGTGTGTGTGTGTGTGTACGTGCACCAGTGTTAATGCTGCATCAGCTGGTGTTTGCAGCCGTGGAACAGAACATGTCAGTGGAAGGGAAAGATCATGTGCTGGTCACATTCTTGTTCATGTTACAAAATACCTGAGAAAACAAGGGAGGAGGGATTGATTTCAGCTCATGATTTCATAGGTTTCTGTCCATAGGCCTTGATCCTAGGCCCATGGTAGGTTAGAACTCCATGACAGGGAGGATGTAGTAGAAAAAACTCACTTGGTAGACAGAAGGTGAGGAGGCACCTAGAAGACACAGTCTTCAGGAACATCATCCCCCTACTTCCTCAAGCCAAGGCCCCACCCCAAAGTTTCAAGGACCTCACACAGTGCCACTAAGTACAGATCAGTGGTGAGTCATGGGACAGTTCTTACTGAAATCCTAACAGCCTATACTGAGGGCTAAGGATTAAGCTTTGGGAAATGCCTTCTGTTAAGAGGACAGGAGAAGGAAGGGGAGCTAGTGGCCAAAAAACCTAGCCAGAAAACCAGACTTGTGTTAGAGATGCTAAGGGAAGCCCTGTTTTCATGAAAGATTAGTAGAATAAAAAGGACTTTCAGCAGTACTCAGAACTAGAAGTGATCAGAGGAAAACAGAACAGGGACAAGACTATTATATTTTGTAAGAGCATCATCTCTTGCTTGTTGAAAATACAATTTGGGCTGTTGATGGGAGCCAAACCAAATTTCCCAAAAATTCATGATAAGTCATAATCTGGGGAAAGCACTTCTTGAGAGAAGATAGGAGGAGTTGTCTAAGACATCAGTGTCTCTCACATAGGCTGCTTATTTGTGTTTCCTTACCCTCAGCCGACCTTGGGGGGATACAATAGAGATACAAAGACACAAATCCAAAGGAATCATTGCAGTCTTCTATTGGAAGTATTAATGGAATCACTGCTCTAGTTTAGGAAGTCGTCTTCACAAAGATCATCCACAAGTTATTTTAATCTTCCTCCGACCTTACTTTTCATTTCTACACAGGGAAACCTAGCACCTCCTCCCAAGGTTTTTTAGCTCAATAATTTTGTGAAGATACTTTGGTTTTCAAAATTTAGAATTAGATGGGTGTGGTGGTGTACACCTTTGATCTCAGCACTTGGGAGGCAGAGGCAGGCAGACATCTGTGAATTCCAGATCAGCATGATTGACATAGCAAGTTCCAAGCCAGATGGGGCTACAGGGAGACATATCTCAAAAAAAAAAATCTTTTTAAAATTATTGTGTGTGCATGGTTTTGATTTAATAACTCCAAAAAGCTTAAAGTCACAATCAAATTTAGTAAGAAATAAGTCAAACTTTGAAACTTAAATATAGATCCACATAGTTGCCTTGTGATTGAGAGCGTATTTTTTTGGTGTCCTGGTTTCTTTTCTTTGTTTGAACATGGTGGAAGACTAAGAAATGGTAGGCTCTGGGGCAGTACTGTGTAGAAATGGCTCAGACACAACAGATAAAAGGCACGAGGAAGAGGAAGGTGTGTGTTCCTAAGCCTAAATTCCCACAAATATCAACCAAGAGTTGTAAGGTGGGATAAGGTTAAGAAAACTGAATTTGAAATATTTGTAGGTGCTCAATAAACATTGTTTACTCAGTTCATTACTGTTATTCTACTTGAATCTTGATAAATCAAGAGGAGATCATAATTTTTTTTT
>NW_008344645.1:164439-174993 GCF_000622305.1 Nannospalax galili
GTTCCATGGTAAATTATATATATCTTTCTATGTACTCTGACCTTTGGCTTATGAAGATAAGTTCTGATTAAGTACCTTATACATTCTTCCTTCTTTTTTTCTCTTTTGGTGTGCGTGCATGTGTGTAGGCCTGTTCCAGTGTGCATGTGTACATGCATGCATGTATGCACATATACATATGTACATGAGTACACGTGGAGGCCCTACGTTGATCTTGCTGCCTCCCCCTCTTCCTCCTCCTCCTCCTCTTCCTCCTTCTTTTTGGTATTTTTGAAACAGGGTCTCCCTGTAGCCCCAGCTGGCTTGGGACTCACTATGTAGACCAGGCTGGCCTTGAACCCACAAAGAGCCACCTGCCTCTGCCTCCTGAGTGCTGGGATTAAAGACATGAGCCACCACACCCTGCTGAATTTTGCTTCTCGATAGTGTTTTTGCCATCTTCCTGTCCCTATGACCCAAAATTCATTAGGCATCAGATGCTACTGATTCATTTTTGTTGTGTTAATTACTTTCCTTACTGCTGTCACAATATACCTGCCAAATCAATTTAAGGAAGGATTTATTTATTTGTTTTTTTGAGACAGGCTCCCACTATGTAGTCCTGGCTGGTCTGGTACTCATTCTGCCTCCTGAGTGCTGGGATTAAAGGCATGTGCCAACATGCTAGGTAAAGGAAGGATTTATTTTGAGGGTATAGTTTATCATGGTGGGAAGGCATGGCGTCTGGGCGGTAGAGTAGCTGGTCCTGTTGCTTTTACAGTGAGGAAGCAGAGAAAGATGAGTGCTCAGTTCATGTTTTCCTTTTATTGAATCTGGGACCCAGTACATGGAGTGGTGCCTCCCACGTTCAGGATGGGTCTTCTTTCCTTTTTAGTTAAACCTGTCTGGAAACACCCACATACCTAGACTTGTAGTTCCATGTTGAATCTAAATCTTGAGAGTTAAGATTAACCATAACACCTGTCAACAGATTATAAAAATAAATTTAAGGCTACTTGATGTTTGTGAGGTCATTTTAGACAGAAGGAATTAATTCCATATTATCTTACTGTTGAAAATATGTTCATATGTTCTTACACTCATGTTTGCTTTCCCTGAAACAGTATGTACTTGATGTTTCAGATGCGAGAGTTGGGTCTATAGATTAATGTGTTAAGTTTCTGCTTTTCAAATAAATTGGTCTTTCTTAGTCTTTATATAATCCTGTATAGACATTTTATGCCCGTTTCAGCTGTTTTTTGTTCTTTATATGAGTTTTTCTTCCTTTAGATTCCTTTTCATGTGTGTATGCCTTTGAGCCACTCATTTTATTAATTTAGCTCTTCTGTTCAGTTGAGAGGAGGTGACAAGTTTTCAAAAAGGATGCCTTATAATGCCTTATTAAAACTGAGTTATTTTAGAAAAGAGATGCTTTCGTAGCACATGAAGAAAGGGAAATGCATTTTTAGGTGTTTTATTCAAAGGACAGAGTTTATACAACTGCTTGTTTTTAAGCCAATTTGCAAACATTTTTAGACTTGGAAAATGCTTGTTGGACTTGAAAGGTACAACTTGCCAAATAGCTGATACTTTTGAAATTTGGACTTGGTTCTGGTAAAAGAATGTGGTTGACAGCCACACTACAATTTACAGTAATCCTTTTTCTGTAAGGAAATGAATCTACTTGGCTTAATATATTCCAGATGACTTTCTGGCTTCTTGATGATTGCCAAGTCACTTAAAATTCAGGTTTCATTACCCAGTTTACTTACAGCAACCCTTGCTGCTTGGCTAGTATGATGGTAGAATATTTTGCAAAACTAAGCAGTTTGGAGAAAATTGCAACCTAGGTGGGCTGTTTTGGGGCACAAGCTTAAGAGGTGCTTCAGCATTTGGCATGACCTGAAACTAAAAGTGTCAAGAATCCTCTGCTTGGGACTTGTCCAGGCTTTGAAGGACCTCACATTGAAGAACCTTAAGGAAGTTCTGCCAGTGCCCTGAAGAACTTTCCCAGAAGCCCACGCAGGTCTTTCTTACTGCCTTCTTCATCATCCCTATCTGTGAGGGAGTCTAGAATATTTTTAGCTCAATGTATTAAACTTTCAAAAAGGAGAGTTTCATTGTTAGAGGAGGATAATGTTAGGCTGACAATTAGTGTCTACATGCTTATTTTCTGATATTTCCTTCTTTGTGGCTTTTTGTTTTGTTATGACTCCCATCACTGTATTGGCTCTCTGGTGATTTTATAGCATTGCTTTTTTCTATTTCTACATTATCTGTTTTTCTTTTCTTTTCTTTTTTAACTTTTGACTTTGGACTCCTTTAAGTTGGAAGTTTCTACTGATCTTTGTTCAGTTCTTTTCTGGATTTTCATCCAATCCCAGTATAACCAGGCGTGTTCCTCATATACCTCCCCTGCCTGAAGGACCCGTTCTCCCTGGATTCTAATAATTTCTGGGAGCATTTGTGTACATTGCTTCTGAATGCTCCATTTGCAGGTTCTGAAGTTCAAACTTCACTCTGCCCAAGCAGGACCACTGCTATATCCATTTCTCATCTTTTAGAAGTTTATGCATTGTTTTCCCTTTTCTGAGTCTTTTTGTCCATGTGGGTCAATGCCTTAAGTTCCTATGCTGTAATTTTGGTAGGTTTTGGGAAGCAATAAGGAGAAATGTTCTGGTAGTTCATTGTGTTTAAACAGAAGTCATGTGTATATATATGTGTGTGTGTGTGTGTGTGTGTGTGTGTGTGTGTGTTTAGATGCGTATTATAAATGGAATGAAAAAGGGATACAATTGCGGCTGAGGTGTTATCACATACAGACAAAATACATGTCCTTGTATTAAAAGTTTAGAAATCCTCCATTATTATAGAAATGAGTTCAAAGAGAAAAGATCAATCATAAGTCCATGTAGGTGACAAGGCAAATGGGATAGTGAAAGTAAGACAAACAGAAATCAAGCTGAGGGAGGTAAATTATACCTGTTTGTGCCTTATGCTCCACTGCCTGTGCTAGCAATGGGTCTAGATGTAATTCTTTCTTTCTTTCTCTTTCTTTCTTTCTTTCTTTCTTTCTTTCTTTCTTTCTTTCTTTCTTTCTTTCTTTCTTTCTTTCCTTCCTTCCTTCCATCCATCCATCATCTATCTATGATCTATCTATCTATCTATCTACCTATCTATCATCTATCTATCTATCATCTGATCCATCCATCATCTATCTATGATCTATCTATCTATCTACCTATCTATCATCTATCTATCTATCATCTGTCTATCTATCATCTTTCTATCTATCTATCATCTTTTTTTTCAGTCTTTTTGAAACAGGTTCTCTCTGTAGCCCCAGCTGGACTGGAACTCACTATATAGACCAAGCTGGTCTCAAACTCACAGAGATCCACCTGCCTCTGCCTTCCAAGTGTTGTGGTACTACAGGCATGCGCCACTACGCCTGGCTTAGATATAATCTTTCTAGCATCACTTCAACACAGAATCTCAATGTCATTTTTTTTGTCTTCAACAGCCCCGCTTTTACTTGGACTAGTTCATTCACTTGGTGGGAAGAGTGCAGAAGGAAAAATGACAACTGCCTAGCATGTAACACAACCAGTGAAGAATGAAGGGATGTATGTGTGTGTGTGTGTGTGTGTGTGTGTGTGTGTGTGTGTGTTGTGGGACTGAATACTGCACATACTGTCCTACTGGTCAGTCTACACCAGTGATGAGGATCAGATGGCCTGAGTAAACTGCCTCAGGAAGAGCAGTCCTCAGCTACAGATCTGCGTTCAGTGTTGATGTGCTTTCTGTAGCATCTTAACTGCTTCCAATAATGACCCTCCATAAATGAGAATGATGCTCCTGTAGTACTTTACCTGTGACCAATTGTCCCTCTTTGCCCTAAACTTTTTATTTTATTTGTTAATTTTTATTTTATGTGTATGAGTGCATTGCCTTCATGTATGTAAGTGCACCTGTGTTATGCAATGCCTGTGGAGGTCAGAAGAGGGTGTTGAATCTCCTGGAACTGGAGTTTCAGACTCTTTTTAGCTGCCATCTGTGTCCTGGGAACTGAACCCTAGGTCCTCGTAAGAGCAGCCAGTTCTCTTAACTGCTGAGCCATCTCTCTAACCCCCATGCCCTAAGCTTCTTAAAGGGAGATAGCAAGCCAGCCGGCACCAAACACAGAGCCTTTGAGACTCAGTAGACATTTCTATGGGAAAAATGATTAAAGGAGTTTAGCATTTCACACAAACCACTGGTACTCTAAGTTTTTGTTGAGTGATACTTAAGACTTAGTGCCTTACATATATAGCTTGTGGGAAGAAGAAACACTGAGTAGGAAGAGAAGGCATCTGCACCGATGATATAGTCTGCAGTGGATTTGGTATTTTGTAGTTAAGGGAGTATATCCCAAGTTTATGATTGCAGAGTTCAATAATTAGTTTTCTGTTATTCTGGAAAAGTTAGACCTGTAATTCTGGTACCATAATCCATAGATAATTAATAGCTTGCCATTATGAATATTAGAAATACTTATATTACTCAATAGAAACTCAAGATTGTGAAATCACTTGATGTATCGTGATCTTAGAATTATGAACAAATCACTAAATTTTATTTGTGCTCTTTGTAACCACAGTGGCTGTGATCATCAATAGACTCTATCCTCTACTCTTTCACCAAATGAGAAATTTGGGAAATGTATTAAAATGCTAATAGGAACCCTCACAACTCACATAGTTCACATGAAGCATCTTCAGAGACTGAATGTATACTGCAGTGGTAGAGAGATTGCCTAGTATGCATGAAGCCCTGTCTTGGATCCCTAGCACCATAAAAAGGAAAGGGAAAGAGGAAGGAAGGAAAAAACTATATTTATTTATTTTTATTTTGTATGTATGAGTGTATTGCCTACATGTAAGTGCACGCATGTCATGCAGTGGTCATGGAGGCCAGAAGAGGGCATTGAGTTCCCCTGGAACTGGAGTTACGGGCAGTTGTTAGCTGCCATGTGGGTGTGGGAATTGAACCCGGGTCCTCTGCAAGAACAGTCAATGCTCTTAACCACTGAGCCATCTCTCCAGATCCTGGAAGGACAAATTTTAAAGAAAGATCTCTAATAATTGTGTAGGAAGAAGTCAGAACCACTAAGGGATCTAAAGAAGAGAAGGGAGCAATTGTGGGAAGGCATCTGCTTGAATGGCTGGAAAAGTGTGGAAAGAAGTACTGTGCTGAGTGCCAGAAAAACAGATGCTGGCTGTAGGTAGTCAGGGCAGTCACTCTTGGTCCTCAGTCTCCTCATGCTGAAGGGAGACAGTCCTACAGTGTCTCTTCCCTGAATATCCTACACTGTGCCTGGAACAGTGGGTTCGAGGAAGGTGCTTGGCTTAGATTTGAAGTTAGGAGAGGAATTCTACATGCATGTATGTATGTATGATGCATGCTATTTATTTGTTTGCATTGCTGGGGATTGAACCTAGGGCCTGGTGCATGCTAAATGAATGCTGTACCACTAAGCTACATCTCCACACTGGGATTTTGCATTTAATATGCTCCCAGCTCCCAGTGTGCTGAAAGTATTTGAGACCTTTTGTAGTTGTGTTATGAACAATTACCTTAGGGCCAGAGAGCTGGTTTAGGAGGTAAAGGCACTTGCTACCAAGCTTGATGACCTGTGTTTGAGTCTCCTGGATCCACATGGTGGAAGAAAAGAACTGACTACTGTAGTTTTTCCTTTTACCTCTGTACATACACATCATGGCACATGTGTGCACACGTAAACACACACAGTAAATATGCAAAGAAAATAGAATAAAAATTTATAGAAAACATAATCTTACTTTTGGCCATCTGTCCAGCATTGAGATAGCTATTCACCTTTGAAATCTGCTTTTTTTTTATTATTAATTTGACATTTTTCAGTATGTGGAGTTTTTGTTTTATGTTTTTTGTTTTCCCATCTCAGAATCTTGGTCTGTAACATTTTCTCTTAAGTTATGGGTCTGGAGTAAATATTTGCGTATTTGTAATAGTGAAGAAATGTTAGGGTTATAGTTTTTGAGATACCATGTTTAGCCCATTGTCAGTAGACTAAAGAGGTTTATAGTTAGAACCAGTGGAGAGAAATCCTGATTAGGTTCCATTTGGCTGTAAAATATGCAGCTCTTGGAAAGGTTTTGTCAACGCTGTTGCGTGTGGAGAAGTTTGGTTCAGGACTGGCACCTGGCAGCCTCTCTGAGGACCTTGTGGGTCAGTGCTAGACTCCAGGATCCCCCTTTTGCTTTTTTCTTTGGTGAGTCTGCAGATAGGGATGAACCAAACATCACTCTTCAATATTTTCACACTGCTCTGGGTTCTTCTAAAAAGGCGTGTTGACAGTTTTAACCTCTAGTTCTTCCAAATGACCTATGTGGAAATAACTTTTCAGAGGTAATCATGTTAAAATGAGGTCATTGGTGTGAGCACCGATTAATTTCCTCACACAGAGGCTAACTTTGGAAACAAAGGCAGTCACACAGAGGGAAGCTGGCCATGTAGAAGTAAGTTTCAGTTACTCACTTGTGCTATGTTATGATAGCTCTAACAAACCAAAGCACTCACCATCACCCATATCACCTGGTATAGTTATTTATTTATTTATTTATTTATTTATTTATTTTTATTGTTTATTATTTATTTATTTATTTATTTTTGCCAATCTGGTGAATATGAAATATCTTTGTGTATGTGTGTGAAGTGTGTGTATGCACGTTTGGGTGGCATTAGCAGTTTACCTAATGATTTGGCAAAGGAACATTTAAGGCATTGTTCTGAAATTCCCATGCCACAGCCCTTGAACCAAACAAATTTATGTTTTTATGGTCTAGCTCCCTGCCAGGTAGAAGAGCAAAAGAATACTAACAGAGATAGCAAATCAGGTTATTCCTAAGAGTGCTACAGTAGCCTTCCAGGTAGGCTAGCTTATGTGGTTTCAATATGAATTTCTCTAGTTAAAGGTATTATGTATTTTTATATACCTCTTTGTGTTTTTCCTTCAGTGAATACCTTTCTGGTATCATCTTCCCACTGCTGACTAGATTTCGTATGTAGCATATTTTAAAAAGTACTTACGTAATTTTATTTTATGTGTACGTTTTGCCTGAATGTGTGTATGCACACCACATATGTGCCTGGTGCTCATAGAGGCCAGCAGAGGGCACTGGGTCTCTGGGAACTGGAGTTAGAGATGATTGTGAACAGCCACGTGGGTGCTGGCCCCTTATGTAGCATATTTTTCATGCAATCCTTTGTTATACTTAGATGTTTTAAATATTCCCTGTAAGGGAATATTACCTTCTTATCAATATAAAATTGTAGAGATATCAAAAGGACAACTGTAAAATATCTTTATAGATTAAAGAATAATTGGTAACCATAAAACACCAGATGTTATGAATATCTTCAGTTTTTCAAAATTGTTTTAACTAGTTGTACCTTTTAAAAATTGCTTCCTTTTCAATCTATGTGCCTTTTATTTCTCACCAGACTGCATTCTGTAATCTAGTGGGAATTTTTTAACTAACACTTTTAGGTTGGAATACAAAGTATTGGCCTTCATTTTAGCATTTTTGTGCATATATATGTACTGGTATGTATATTTTAACAATAGTAGTTAAAGAAGAGGTCAGGAAATTGAGAGGGAGTGGGGATAAGGTGGTGGGAGGACAGAAGAGAGGACCAGATAGAAATGATGTAAACACAGTTAGTTGTGTGAAATTCTCAAAAAAATTTTTTTTAATGTTTTTTAAAAAGGAGTGGAAACTGGGCTCCAGTGGATGAACTCACACCAAGGGACATTTGGGGGCACAGACTTGATTCAATAGTCCTGTAAAGGTTAAAACTGGGGATTCCTCATGCCGACTAGAACTGGCCTGTTTGGGGATTTGGCTTTTATCTCCCTGCAAATTTCTCAAGTCAGGTGAACAACTTTGTTTTGAGTTGATGTCGAACTTTAGCATCAGGAACTCCATTTTGGTTTTGTGTTTTGGGCCTGCTTCAGGAGTTCAGTCCAAACCAACAACCTCTATAAATTTTATTTTATTTATACATAAATTTTATTTAACAATAATGACTACATAATTCACTTTAGAAATTACATTTGCCAAATGAAAAAATTCCCCCCTAACTCTGCACAATATGTTTGGAATCCAGGAATGAGGATAATTCTAATTTAGGTAATTTTTGATTCTTGAAAGGATATTTCTCAATACCCTTTTAAGGTAATAATAGTCATGCAGTCTTGTGTAGACTCATATTACTGTTTATAGTTTATTTGGAAAATTTATGTTTTTTGGTTGACGCTGACAGCTGTATAAACATTATTTTCAATTAGAAAAAGAATTTGTTTATTTAGTTACTGTGCAAATCTGACAGTGGTTTAATTCTTAAATTAGATACTGATGAGGTAGAGCGAGTTTATCTGCTTTTTTCCTTTGAAGATAACATATCTGTGCTTTAGAGTTGTATGTTCTTCTTGATATTTTTTCTGGCTGGTTTTTCTAGAGATTCTTGATTTAATTTCATGCCTGTGTCAAGATTCTTTTTCTGTTTTCTTCTTTGGTTTGGTGAGACAGGGTCTTACAGTATGGCCCAGGCTGGTCGGGAACTTGCGATGTAGTCCTGGCAGGCCTTGATCTTCAGCACTGTCCTGCCTCAGACTCATGTGTCCTGGGGTTATAGGTGTGGCCACCAGTTTTGTTGTTGTTGTTTCCTTTTCTTATTTTAGGGTTATTTATTTTAATATTATTTTTATGTATATGTGAAAACCTGTGTGACTTTAAGTGCACCACTTGTGTGAAGGATCTCACAGGGGCCAGAAGAGGGTTTTGGATCCCTTTGGAACTGGAGTTATAGGCTGTGGGTGCTGGGAATTGAACCTGGGTCCTCTGCAAGAGCAACAAGCACACATAATCACTGAGCCATCTTTCTAGCCCAGCAAGACTGTCTTTTCAATGCTGCCTTTTCTGACATTTTCTCTCTGCTCTTCAGCAGTATTTCAAATTCTCTTTATTTTTTTAAAATATGTAAATAGGATTTTAGTATAGATAAAAGTAAAATTAAGAAGTATGTTAATAAATTCTTGAGTATCTTTTTTAATCTAAAAGGTTAATAATTTCGCTATTCCAGTTGGCTTAGAGAACCTTGTTTTGTGAACTTTCTAAAGTTATCAGTCTAGTTTCCATTGCTATCACAATGTGCTTGAGGCTCTGTAGTATAAACAAAAAAGCCTTCTTTATATCACAACTTGGGAGGCTGGGGGTCTTAAATAGCATGGTCCTAGCCCTGGCAAGTTTCTCCTAGTGGCTTTATACCATGACAATGGTGTCATGACAGAGTATATGTGAGAGGGAGTGATCTGAAGGTGGTACAGGAAGGCGAGAGTGGGGAGGAGCCAGCCTTGCTCTTTGTAATGAACCTTTGTGGAGAATCACCCAGGGTCCAGAGTCCTGTAAGAACTTTTCTTTTTTTTGGGTCTTTTTGAGACAGGGTCTCCCTGTAGCCCCAGCTGTCCTGGAACTCACTATGTAAACCAAGCTGGCCTTGAACTCACAGAGATCTGCCTGCCTCTGCCTCCCAAGTGCTGGGATTAAAGGCCTGTGCCACCACACCTGGCTACTTTTAAGAACAACACCCTTGTGGCGGAGGTGGGAAAGATTGTAAGAGGCAGAGGTGGTGGAAGAACACAAGGAAACAGTTTTCCAGAAGCTGGGCAGTTACTCATATGAACTCACAGCAATGGTGACAGCATCCACAGGTCCCATGTGAGCTGAAGCCACAAAATCCAGCAAAGACATGGGGAAGTGGGTAAGAAACCTCACCTCTACCTGAGGAAGAATTGGCAACCAATGGCTGCTGGAACAGGGAGTCAGTCTTATCTAAGGATGAGACTCTTGCTAGGTTGACCAGGCTCCAGTGGGTGGACCCACACGGAGGGGCATTTGGTAACACAAATTTGATTCTATAGGCCTTAATATATATAATATATGATACACATATATATAAAATATAAAATAGAATATACAAAATTGGATGGGTGGGATAGTAAGGGGATGCAGATAGGGGGAGGGGATCCAAATACAATAATACTATATTGTATGAAATCTGTAAAACTTAGAAAAAAAAGGAGAAACATCCTAATAACTCAATCACTTCCTGTAAGGCCCCACCTCTTAAAGTTCTACTACTTTCCCCCATGGACGTGGAGGATCAAACTTCCTAACACATGCACCCTCAGGAGCACAGTTAAACTATAACCAAATCAAAGCATTTAGGCTTCTTAGTCACTATAGGGCTTCAGTTCTATCTTGATAATTTCAACATTTTAGAAATAGGATTTATATCCTATATATATGTATACACACACACACACATATGCACACACACATGTATTTTTGTTGTTGTTGGTCTTTTTTCAGACAGGGTCTCCCTGTTGCCCCAGCTGGCCTGAAACTCACTATGTAGACCAGGCTGGCCTTGAACTCCTCTGCCTCCTGAGTTCTGGGACTAAAGGCATGTGCCACCACATGCAACATCATA